>NC_041381.1:361546015-361546955 GCF_002162155.2 Triticum dicoccoides | reverse complement strand
GAAGGGGCAGAAGAAGAGGGTGGCGCGCGCCCCGGCGAGCTGCGCGAGATGTGCGTGGAGTGACGCGAGGAAGAGGGAGACCGGCCCAATCTTCCGCTGGTGCGCCGGCCCCAACCGTTTCCCTTTATGTATAGTATTGATTGCTAGTATTACTGATTGGATGATCATTTTAGGCTACATTAGGTCCAGCCAGAAGGAATTCGTAGCCCATAACCTTAAGCAGGAGCTCCTAACGTATATGAATGGAAAGATTCCAGTTATTTTTTTCCTACCCCAATAGTAAGCATCGGAAACCTGGCTTGCACGAACCTCAAAGCAGGTGTGGTCCTGTCTCTGGAGGAACGCCGAATCGGCCTTTTTTGCGAGCCACGCGTAGCGCGCGCCTGCATTCACGTATGTCCTGCATCAAAACTAACAATGATCAGAGCAAGTAGTGATCAGCGTTATCATATCATTCCAAATGCACATGCACATGCAATGCATACTTGTGTAGTGATGTTTTTGCATTCAGGTATGTCCTACTACCATGCACATGCAATGTCCTATATTGATCGGCAAATTTGACCATTTTGACCTATGGACGAAATCAATTCACGGAATGAACTGATCGTGAAACTATTTCACAGCCCTAACCTTTTTGTGTAGCGCCCGCCACGACGGCGCCACACCCTACTGTGTAGCGCCTAGCACAGGGGCGTTGCACACTAGTCCACCGTGGCAGCCCCTGGGCCCGCACCCAGCAGTGCAACGCCTCCGTGCTAGGCGCCACACATGTAATGTGCAGCGCCCAGCCCGTAGGCGCCACACTTGTAAAGTGCAGCGCCTAGCGCGTAGGTGCTGCACTATGACTTATCCAGCCACTTGGCTAGCCCCCCCTCCCCCACCCCCACACCACACACTCTCCCACTCTCCTCCTCGAGCTTTGCCCCCTCTCCCACTC
>NC_041381.1:361460148-361545915 GCF_002162155.2 Triticum dicoccoides | reverse complement strand
TCTCAAATCTTGCAAATTTGAAGAATTTGTCCGTGGATTTCGAAGTCAAACCCTCCCTCAAGGTAATATTCTCCGATCCCCTTGTTTTGATCCAAGTAAAGTTCCCATTGCTCATTTGTTGCTAGTTTGGGGAAACCCTAGTTTTGTTTGGATCTAGAGATTTGCATGGAAATGTGAGATGTTTGTTTGCCAATTTCTATGGTTAGGCTTTGTTAGTATGCTAGGGTTATTCTTATGGGTGTTCTTATGTTGGTGCTAGGGTTAGGTTTAGGGCTAGGGTTATGGTTATGGTTATGGTTATTGTTAGGGTTAGGGTTAGGGTTGTTGTTTGATATATATATTAGGGTTTCTATTCCGTGTTAATCCTTGTATTAGTACTCATGGAAGCAATGTTACCTTGTGTTATTGGAATGCTTATAGGGATGGGAAAAACATGTGTGTTTGTTCATCATGGGGACAAGGACGCCTTTTTGAAAGGCAATGTAGAACCGGACCCGGATGAGGTTGACATGGTGTTTGATAGTAGTCCTAGCTATGCGGAGCTCTTGCAACAAGTCAGGGAAGATTTGAATTGGACGGACCCTAGTGATATCATAGAGTTGGAGGGAAGGCATAATGTTGATTTTGGAATGCACATCCGTTGGAAGACAATGCATGTCAACTCGGAGCAACGTTGGGTTGCATACAAGGAGACGGTGGCCGAATCACTAGACAAGGCTCTTGAGTTATTTGCAACGAAGAAGGTTGATTCAAGTTTGCATTTGGACTTGAACCGAAACCCCTCCCCTTTGGTTGCTAGTAGCCCCACACCCTTGAAGCGAGATGAAATTGTTGAACCTCTTTTGACCCAAGAAGTGAGGCCAACATTGAGCCCGTTTACAAACAACCAAGATGAAGCTTTGCAAGAGGACAATGATGAGTATGCGGACGATGACAATGAAGTTGATCTCCATGACAACAATGTGGGTAATCTCGACAAATATCACTTGCAAGAGACAATGGACCCTTCCATCCCTTTTTCCCGTGCATATGCATCGGACTCGGATGACGATGGTCCCGATGAACAAGTTGATGCGGAGGGGTTCACGGTGAAGGAGGCCGAAGCTTTCGAGAAGGTATTTGGTCGGGATCATCGGACCACATTGTTTAAGGATGTTAGTCTCGCGGATGAAGCCGTGGTAGATGGTGGCCAATGTGTACCTCTTGGGGTTAGGCCAAGCTCTCATCGTGATTTGGGAGACGACAAGAACCGCATTGCTAAAGGTTCTAAGTTCGACACCTTCTTGGAATTGCAGATGTGGCTCGACAACTACTCGGTTACGCATTATCGTCCACATAAGGTGGTGCACTCGGACGTCAAAGTGCGCTACTCGGTTACGCATTATCGTCCACATAAAGTCCACTAAAGTAGGCCTACTAGATGTAACCATACCAATCTATGTATCCAACCATATCAAATCAAACATAACTAATAAAAAAGGGTTCCACAAATAACTAGGCCTACTTCATACAAATAACTTTTCCATAAACTATGCCTACTTCATAAAAATAACTCTTCCATAAACTAAACAAGGGTTCCACAAATCAAACAAACAAGGGTTCCCCAAATCAATCAAACAAATCAATACATGCAAAGTTCTAATACATGCAAGATTCAAATCTAATCTAGTCAAACAAGGATTCCCCAAATCTTCAAAATATCATATTTTCTATGGATAGAAAGAAGGGGATCGGAAGAGAGTACCTTCTAGGATGGATTGGTGAAGAAATGCACGGACCAAATCGTCGAATATGAAGGATTTGGGAGAGGGGATTGAGAGGGGGAGAGGAGGAACCCGTCGCGCCGCTGCTTCTGTTACTTCAAAACCGAATGAACGGGTGGGGTGGGGGAGGGGGAGCGGGCGGCTGGCGTCTAAGTCACCGTGCAGCGCCTACGGGCTGGGCGCTGCACATTACATGTGTGGCGCCTAGCACGGAGGCGTTGCACTGCTGGGTGCGGGCCCAGGGGCTGCCACAGTGGACTGGTGTGCAACGCCCCCGTGCTAGGCGCTTCACAGTAGGGTGTGGCGCCGTCGTGTCGGGCGCTACACAAAATGGTTAGGGCTGTGAAATAGTTTCACGGTCAGTTCATTCCGTGAACTGATTTCGTCCATAGGTCAAAATGGTCAAATTTGCCATGTTGATCATGCATTCACGTAGCCTAACAACAACAAGAACAACATCCAACACGCTTGCACAACATACACACTATGGTAAGAACATCATCATCACTACACAAGTATATGTGTATCATCCTATGAAGAACATCACTACACAACAAAGAGCAATGCTAAGAACAACAGCATCAGTAATGTGGAGTGAACAAACTAACAATGTGTCAACAACAACATCAAGAAAAATGCTAAGAACATCATTCACACCAGCAAGATCAATGCTAAGAACAACACTAACACCATCAAGAAAAGTGCTAAGAATAGCAACAAGAACAACAAGAACAACAAGAACATCATCAACAGTACCATTTGTAGTGAACAAACTAGTATTAACCGTTATCAATCTAATCTAACACTAGCATTCAACACAAACAGCAAGAACAACATCAACACCATAAGCATGCACACAGATTCATCCCCAAAACAGTGGATTTGGGTCGAACCCGCTCGAACTGAATTGGACCGAATCCATTGTCCACAATCTAATCTACCCTAAGAACCCTAACTACAAAGCAAATAGGAGATTAGAGGAGCTTACTGTGGGGGTTGTCGGTGGAGCGCCAGCTATGGAGAAAACCCAAGTAGGAAGAGGGGTGTCGCCGCCTCCGAAGAATAAGAACTGGCCGTTTCGATAGCCGGTGTCGTCGACCTCGTCACGCATCGGCTGGACGAGGAGCCCGACATCCTTGAGCTCCCCTTCCCTTGCACCGGACGCACGGGAGAAAACCCTCGAATGGGGGTAAAAGTACCCCCATAAGAGGGGTCGGCAAAAGACAGAGCCGGAGGGTATTGAATACCCGCTGTCGTTCAGCCCAAGAAGAGGAGCTCCGGCTCCAGTGGCGGAGCCGGAGTAAGAGGCGGCGGTGCCGCATTGGCCCGTGGCAGCGACATGGTGCAGAACGGAGAGGGCGCACAGATTACCGCCGTGAGATCCCGTCCGGAGGTGGCGAGGCCCGCAATCCACCTCTCCTGGATGTGATTGCTGCCGGCGATGACTGGAGTGGGTTGGGCGCGGCAAGACGGCGGCTCTGCCATCGGAGAAACCGAACGGGCGGTGAGGTGAGGAGGGGGGGAGTGTAAATTGTCAAGGGTGGTGACGGTACCATGCACATGCACATGTCCTACTACCATGCACATGCAATGTCCTACTACCATGCACAAGAATGATCATACTAGGACACTACATGTGCACGTGCATTTGGAATTATATGATAACGCTGATCACTGCTTGCTCTGATCATTGTTAGTTTTGATCAGTGTTAGCATTGCTCATCGCTAGCACTGATCAGTGTTAACTTTGATCAGTGAGCATTGATCAGTGCTAGCTCTGATAATTGGCTCATAGGCATTTGCACTGCCAATGATCATCTTTCATTGTTGCTAACTGACGTCCACCTTGCTGGTAAGATAATCAAGACAGAGTGGGACAGAGCCGGCGGAGGAGCCCAGGTTGTCATCGACGCAGAGGGTGCGAAGGACCTCATCCCCACAAATAGGTGGCTAAAGAGGGCGGTGGTGCCTGGAAGGGTCGTACATGAGCATGCCGCTCGGCGCTGGCAGGGGGCCAATGACGGGCCACGAGGAGGGTGCACGACAACCAATCAGGTTCTACGTGCAAATCCATAACCAGAAGGACATCGCCATGCTCATCATCCCACCTGCCTTCAGGCCAGTGATGAAGCAATGGCTGGTCATCGCCCCCCCGTGTCGACAGCCTCTCTGCCAACAAGTGGTGCGAGTTCTAGGTCTAGGTGCAGATTGATACGTCTCCAACGTATCTATAATTTTTGATTGCTCCATGCTACTTTATCTACTGTTTTGGACTATATTGGGCTTTATTTTCCACTTTTATATTACTTTTGGGACTAACCTATTAACCGGAGGCCCAGCCCAGAATTGCTGCTTTTTGCCTTTTTCAGTATTTCGAAGAAACAAAATATCAAACAGAGTCCAAACGGAATGAAACCTTCGGGATCGTGATTTTCAAACCGAACGTGACCCAAGAGACTTGGACCCTACTCCAAGCAGTGCCCGAGGAGGTCATGAGGGTGGAGGGCGCCCCCAAAGGGCGCGCCCCCCTACCTTGTGGGCCGCTCGGAGCTCCACCGACGTACTCCTTCCTCCTATATATACCTACGTATCCCCGAACGATCAGAACAGGAGCCAAAAACCTAATTCCACCGCCGCAACCTTCTGTATCCACGAGATCCCATCTTGGGGCCTGTTCCGGAGCTCCGCCGGAGGGGGCATCCACCACGGAGGGCTTCTACATCATCACCATAGCCCCTCCAATGAAGTGTGAGTAGTTTACTTCAGACCTTCGGGTCCATAGCTAGAAGCTAGATGGCTTCTTCTCTCTTTTTGGATCTCAATACAATGTTCTCCCCCTCTCTCATGGATATCTATTCGATGTAATCTTCTTTTTGCGGTGTGTTTGTTGAGACCGATGAATTGAGGGTTTATGATCCAATATTATCTATGGAAAATATTTTATTCTTCTCTGAATTCTTTTATGTATGATTGAGTTATCTTTGCAAGTCTCTTCAAATTATCTTTTTGGTTTGGCCAACTAGATTGGTAGTTCTTGCAATGGGAGAAGTGCTTAGCTTTGGGTTCAATCTTGTGGTGTCCTTACTCAGTGGCAGAAAGAGTTGCAAGGCACATATTGTATTGTTGCCATCGAGGATAACAAGATGGTTTTTTTATCATATTGCATGAATTGATCCCTCTACATCATGTCATCTTGCTTACGACGTTACTCTGTTTTTACTTAATACTCTAGATGCATGCTGGATAGCGGTCGATGAGTGGAGTAATAGTAGTAGATGCAGAATCGTTTCGATCTACTTGTTTTGGACGTGATGCCTATATACATGATCATTGCCTAGATATACTCATAACTATGCTCAATTCTGTCAATTGCTCAACAGTAATTTGTTCACCCACCATAGAATACTTATGCTCTTGAGAGAAGCCACTAGTGAAACCTATGGCCCCCGGGTCTATTCTCATCATATCAATCTATATCACTTTATTTACTTGCTTTGTTTTTACTTTGCCTTTATTTTTACTTTGCATCTATTTATCAAAAATACCAAAAATATTATCTCTATCAGATCTCACTCTCGTAAGTGACCGTGAAGTATTGACAACCCCTAAGTGTTGGTTGCGAGTTGCTATCGTTTTGTGTAGGTACGAGGGACTTGTGCGTGGTCTCCTACTGGATTGATACCTTGGTTCTCAAAAACTGAGGGAAATACTTACGCTACTTTACTGCATCATCCTCTCCTCTTCGAGGAAATCCAACGCAGTGCTCAAGAGGTAGCAAGAAGGATTTCTGGCGCCGTTGTCGGGGAGGCTCACGCAAGCAAGTCAACCATACCAAGTACCAATCGCAATCCCTATCTCTCGCATTACATTATTTGCCATTTGCCTCTCGTTTTCCTCTCCCCCACTTCACCCTTGTCGTTTTATTTGCCCTCTCTTTCCCAATCTCCTCCTCTCTTTCCCATTTGCCTTTTTCCCTTTGCCTTTCTGTTTGCTCGTGTGCTAGCTCGTTTGCTTGCTTGTCGTCATGTCTAATTCCTTATCCGCTCCTATGTCTCCCGAGTTTGAAGTTCTTCACTTCAAGCAAAGGCAAGGAGAAAATTTAAAAGACGCTTGGTATAGGATGATGGAATCTTATCGTAAGTGCACCCTAGAGGTGAACTTTAGAATTCTTCTTCGCAATTTTTATGTTGGGTTAAATATGACACATAGACAACTCTTGGATTGCATTGCCAAGGGAAATTTCGTTGAGATTGATCCCAGTATTGCACATGAAATTATAGAGGGAATAGTGGGAACACTACCCCAAAAGGGAGGATCGCATCCTACCCAGGAAGAAACCCAAGTGTTTGAGAAAATTTGCGAAGTAACAAATTTTTTACAAAAATCTCTTGAGCCTCTTAAAAGTGTTAGCGGGAATCTTCACCGCATGAATATGTTGATTACTCTTTGTAATAAGCGGTTGGATTCTTTGGATCTAAAAATTTCCGAATATGAAGGGAAGCGGAAAGAACCTCCTGGACTCGAGCATGACTCCGCTAAAAAAATGAAAATCAAAGATGGCAATACCTAGATCTATCCTTGCTTTTATGCCTAGCTAGGGGCGTTAAACGATAGCGCTTGTTGGGAGGCAACCCAATTTTATTTTGTGTTTTTTGTTTTTGCTTCTGTTTAGGAATAAATAATCCATCTACCTTCTGTTTGAATGTGGTCTTATGTTTTAATTAGTGTTTGTGCCAAGTAGGACCTATAGGATAACCTACGATGATAGTTGATTTGATTCTGCTGAAAAATAGAAACTTTGCTCGCACAAATTTAGTTATGATAAATCACAGGAACGAGATTTTGCGTTGATTCTTTTTGCTTCCGATCAATAAACAAAATTTCCAGGACTTCCTATTTTGGTAGAATTTTTAGAGTTCCAGAAGTTTGCGTTAGTTACAGATTTCTACAGACTGTTCTGTTTTTGACAGATTCTGTTTTTCGTGTGTTGTTTGCTTATTTTGATGAATCTATGGCTAGTAAATTTGTTTATAAACCATAGAGAAGTTGGAATACAGTAGGTTTAACACCAATATAAATAAAGAATGAGTTTATTACAGTACCTTGAAGTAGTCTTTTGTTTTCTTTCTCTAACGGAGCTCACGAGATTTCTGTTGAGTTTTGTATTGTGAAGTTTTCAAGTTTTGGGTGAATTCTTTTGATGGATTATGGAACAAGGAGTGGCAAGAGCCTAAGCCGGTGGATGCCTATGGCACCCCCAAGATAATCCAAGGACACCAAAAAGTCAAAGCTTGGGGATGCCCCGGAAGGCATCCCCTCTTTCGTCCACTTCCATCGGTAATTTACTTGGAGCTATATTTTTATTCACCAACATGATATGTGTTTTGCTTGGAGCGTCTTGTATTATTTGTGTCTTTGCTTGTTAGTCTACCACAATCATACTTGCTGTACACATCTTTTGAGAGAGCCATACGAATTTGTTAGAATACTCTATGTGCTTCACTTATATCTTTTGAGCTTGATAGTTTTGCTCATAGTGCTTCACTTATATCTTTTGAGCGTGATAATTTTTGCTCTAGTACTTCACTTAGATCTTTTAGAGCACGGTGGTGGATTTGTTTTAAAGAAACTATTTGATATCTCATGCTTCACTTAGATTATTTGAGAGTCTTTAATAGCATGGTAATTCGCTTAATGTTAATATACTTGGTGTTCAAGATATGTGAAACTTTCTTTTGAGTGAATTGAATACTAAGATAAGTTTGATGCTTGATAATTGTTTTGAGATATGGAGGTGATAATATCAAAGTCATGCTAGTTGGGTGATTATGAATTTGAGAAATACTTGTGTTGAAGTTTGCAAGTCCCGTAGCATGCACGTATGGTTATAGTTGTGTAACAAATTTGAAACATGAAGTGTACCTGGCTTGTGCATCCTTATGAGTGGCGGTCGGGGATGAGCGATGGTCTTTTCCTACCAATCTATCCCCCTAGGAGCATGCGTGTAGTACTTAAATTTTTGATGACTTCTAAATTTTTGCAATAAGTATATGAGTTCTTTTGACTAATGTTGAGTCCATGGATTATACGCACTCTCACCTTTCCACCTTTGCTAGCCTCCTCGGTACCGTGCATTGCCCTTTCTCACCTTGAGAGTTGGCGCAAACTTCGCCGGTGCATCCAAACCTCGTGATACGATATACTCTATCACACATAAACCTCCTTATATATTCCTCAAAACAGCCACCATACCTACCTATCATGGCATTTCCATAGCCATTCCGAGAGATATTGCCATGCAACTTCCACCATCATCATCATGACATACATTACTTTTTTCATATTGCCATTGCATGATCTTGTAGTTGACATCGTATTTTTGGCAAAGCCACCATGCATTATTTTCCATACATGTCACTCTTGATTCATTGCACCATCTCGGTACACCGCCGGAGGCATTCATATAGAGTCATATATTGTTCTAAGTTTCGAGTTGTAATCCTTGTGTTGTAATCAATAGAAGTGTGATGATCATCATTATTAGAGAATTGCCCAAATAAATAAAAAAGAGAGAGGCCAAAAAGAAAAAAAGAAAGGCCCAAAAAAAGGGCAATGCTACTATCTTTTTCCACACTTGTGCTTCAAAGTAGCACCTTGTTCTTCATGTAGTGAGTCTCATATATTGTGCTTCAATGTAGCACCTTGTTCCTCATGTAGTGAGTCTCATAAGTTGTCCTTTTTATACTAGTGAGAATTTTTCATTATAGAACTTGGCTTGTATATTCCTACGATGGGCTTCCTCAAATGCCCTAGGTCTTCGTGAGCAAGCGAGTTGGATGCACACCCACTAGTTTTCTTTTGTTGAGCATTCATAGCTCTAGTGCATCCGTTGCATGGCAATCCCTACTCCCCATGTTGACATCAATTGATGGGCATCTCCATAGTCCATTGATTAGCCTCGTCAATGTGAGACTTTCTCCTTTTTGTCTTCTCCACACAATCCCCATCATCATATTCTATTCCACCCATAGTGCTATATCCATGGCTCACGCTCATGTATTGCGTGAAGGTTGAAAAAGTTTGATATTATTTAAGTATGAAACAATTGCTTGGCTTGTCATCGGGGGTATAGAAGTTGGGAACATCTTTGTGTGACGAAAATGAAGCATAGCCTAACTATATGATTTTGTAGGGATGAACTTTCTTTTGCCATGTTATTTTGAGAAGACATGATTGCTTTGATTAGTATGCTTGAAGTATTATTATTTTTGTGTCAATATGAACTTTTGTCTTGAATCTTTCGGATCTGAATATTCATATCACAACTAAGAAGATTTACATTGAAATTATGCCAAAGTATCACTCCACAGCAAAAATTCTTTTTGATCATTTACCTACTCGAGGACGAGCAGGAATTAAGCTTGGGGATGCCTGATACGTCTCCAACGTATCTATAATTTTTGATTGCTCCATGCTACTTTATCTACTATTTTGGATTATTTGGGCTTTATTTTCCAATTTTATATTACTTTTGGGACTAACCTATTAACCTGAGGCCCAGCCCAGAATTGTTGTTTTTTTGCCTTTTTCAATATTTCGAAGAAACAGAATTTCAAACAGAGTCCAAACGGAATGAAACCTTCAGGATCGTGATTTTCCAACCGAACGTGACCCAGGAGACTTGGACCCTACTCCAAGCAGTGCCCGAGGAGGTCACGAGGGTGGAGGGCGCGCCCCCCTACCTCGTGGGCCCCTCGGAGCTCCACCGACGTTCTCCTTCCTCCTATATATACCTACATATCCCCGAATGATCAGAACAGGAGCCAAAAACCTAATTCCACCGCCGCAACCTTCTGTATCCACGAGATCCCATCTTGGGGCCTGTTCCGGAGCTCCGCCGGAGGGGGCATCCACCACGGAGGGCTTCTACATCATCACCATAGCCCCTCCGATGAAGTGTGAGTAGTTTACTTCAGACCTTCAGGTCCATAGCTAGTTGCTAGATGGCTTTTTCTCTCTTTTTGGATCTCAATACAATGTTCTCCCCCTCTCTCATGGAGATCTATTCGATGTAATCTTCTTTTTGCGGTGTGTTTGTTGAGACTGATGAATTGTGGGTTTATGATCCAGTATTATCTATGGAAAATATTTGATTCTTCTCTGAATTCTTTTATGTATGATTGAGTTATCTTTGCAAGTCTCTTCGAATTATCTTTTTGGTTTGGCCAACTAGATTGGCAGTTCTTGCAATGGGAGAAGTGCTTAGCTTTGGGTTCAATCTTGCGGTGTCCTTACTCAGTGGCAGAAAGAGTTGCAAGGCACGTATTGTATTGTTGCCATCGAGGATAACAAGATGGTTTTTTTATCATATTGCATGAATTTATCCCTCTACATCATGTCATCTTGCTTACGGCGTTACTCTATTTTTACTTAATACTCTAGATGCATGCTGGATAGCGGTTGATGAGTGGAGTAATAGTAGTAGATGCAGAATCGTTTTGATCTACTTGTTTTGGACGTGATGCCTATATACATGATCATTGCCTAGATATACTCATAACTATGCTCAATTCTGTCAATTGCTCAACAGTAATTTGTTCACCCACCGTAGAATACTTATGCTCTTGAGAGAAGCCACTAGTGAAACCTATGGCCCCCGGGTCTATTCTCATCATATCAATCTATATCACTTTATTTACTTGCTTTGTTTTTACTTTGCCTTTATTTTTACTTTGCATCTATCTATCAAAAATACCAAAAATATTATCTCTATCAGATCTCACTCTCGTAAGTGACCGTGAAGGGATTGAAAACCCCTAAGCGTTGGTTGCGAGTTTCTATCATTTTGTGTAGGTACGAGGGACTTGTGCGTGGTCTCCTACTGGATTGATACCTTGGTTCTCAAAAACTGAGGGAAATACTTACGCTACTTTACTGCATCATCCTCTCCTCTTCGGGGAAATCCAACGCAGTGCTCAAGAGGTAGCACAGATGTTCAAGGGGCACATGGTGCTCGGGCGCGGCTGGGAGTACTTCTGCCGCCGACACAAGATCATCATCGGGGACCTCCTAGTCTTCAGGCTCTCGGGGCTACGGTTGAAGGTGCAGATCTGCAATGCCAACACCTCGAACATCTGCAGGGTCCGGTGCTCCAAGCACAGCTACATCAGCAACATCACTCAGGCCATGTAGTTCATTTGTCAAGTCTGAACTGAAGTTGTTTAGGTTAAGTTTGAACTTATCTTATGCTGTGAACATGTTCATATTTTGCCCAGGGACCAGCACCCTGGGGTCCAGCATGGGCATGGGATGCCCTACTGTTTAAACTTATGCTAATAGTGTTCTTATTTGCTGCATATCCCTTGATTATCTTCCCGTTTTAAAGTTATTGCTCTGTTCTTCCTATTCTTCTGTTGTTGTTTCTTGATTGTGTGTGTTGTGTGCTGTGAAATGGGTGGTAAGTCCACCACATTTGAAAGGGGTGAGCAGACCAAGTACTTGCACACAGCCAAACAGCTATACTTTGCATATGCTCACACCTGAAGCACAAACATAGGTGATACATCTCAAAGGTATCTATAATTTTTGATTGTTCCATGCTATTATATTATCTGTTTTGGATGTTTTATATGCATTAATATGCTATTTTATATTATTTTTGGGACTAATCTATTAACCTAGAGCCTAGTGCCAGTTTCTGTTTTTCCTTTTTTTTTGAGTTTTACAGAAAATGAATATCAAACGGAATAAAACTTTTGCAATGATTTTTCTTGGACCAGAAGACATCCACAGAGCTTGGAGAGGGGGCCAGAAGAGTCTCGAGTGACCCACAAGCCCTCAGGCCACGTCCTAGAGGGGGGGCTCCCTGTGTGGGCCCTTGGGAGTCCTCCAACCCTAATTCTTGCGCTATAAATTCCCAAATATTCCCTAACCAACAGAAGCGTCCACCAAAATACTTTTCCGCTGCCGCAAGCCTCTGTTCCCGTGAGATCCCATATTGGTGCCTTTTCCGGCACCCTTCTAGAGGGGGATTCGATCACGGAGGGCATCTACATCAATTCTATTGCCCTTCTAATGAACCGTGAGTAGTTTACCACAGACCTACGGGTCCATAGCTAGTAGCTAGATGGCTTCTTCTCTATCTTTGATCTTCAATACCATGTTCTCCTCGATGTTCTTGGAGTTCTATCTGATGTAATATTCTTTTGCGGTGTGTTTGTCGAGATCCGATGAATTGTGGATTTATGATCTGATTATCTATGAATATTATTTGAGTCTTTTTTGAACTCTTTTATGCATGATTAAATATCATTGTACTTCTCTTCGAATTATCATTTTGGTTTGGCCAACTAGATTGGTTCTTCTTGCAATGGGAGAGGTGCTTAGTTTTGGGTTCAATCTTGCGGTGTCCTCACCCAGTGACAAACTAGGGGTAGCGAGGCACGTATTTATTATTGCCATCAAGGGTAAAAAGATGGGGTTTTCATCATATATTGCTTGAGTTTATCCCTCTACATCATGTCATCTTACTTAAGGCGTTAGTCCGTTTTTATGAACTTAATACTCTAGATGCATGCTGGATAGCGGTCGATGTGTGGAGTAATAGTAGTAGATGCAGGCAAGAGTTGGTCTACTTGACACGGATGTGATGCCTATATTCATAATCATTGGCTTGGATATCGGCATAACTTTGTGCTTTTCTATCAATTGCTCGACAGTAATTTGTTTACCCACCGTATGTTTTCTTTCAAGAGAGAAGCCTCTAGTGAAACCTATGGCCCCCGAGTCTATTTTCTACCATATATTTTTAGATCTATAACCCCAAAATACCTTGCTGCAATTTATTTAGATTTACTTTAGTTTGCTCTTTTATTTATCTTTTATACCTATCTCTATTAGATCTCACTCTTGTTCGAGATCGTGAAGGGATTGACAACCCCTTTTTCGCGTTGAGTGCAAGTGTTTGTTAGTTTGTGCAGGTGCATAGATTGGAGACTTGCTTGTGCCTCCTACCGGATTGATACTTTAGTTCTTAACTGAGGAAATACTTATCTCTACTTTGCTGCATCACCCTTTCCTCTTCAAGGGAAAAATCAACGCAATCTCAAGAAGTAGCAACAGGCAACCAAGCAACTTGCACCCATCAGAGCCTTGATGCAATGCAGGCAACCAATCAACATGCAGATGTTGGTTTTTTTCCTGCATATGTAGGTAATCAAACGCATCCTTGGTCTCTCCCCGTGGCGTTTTGACCCAAATGTAGCTTGTCTTAGCACTATCAAAGACCTTTAGCACATAGTAATAAAACTCAAAAACTTGGAATACCCATGAAATTTCATATCCCTTTGCTAGTTCTTTCAAAATTCTGTAGTTGATTTTCCTATGTCCTTGCAGCGCGCCGCAGTCAAATTTGTCGGCATGTCCGACAAGGCTAGGCAGTCAACCGCGGCCAAAATTGTGCCAGTCCCCCCACCGGCTTCGAAATACATGAGAAGGAACTGACTATTGTGGAACATGGCCCGGCATACAAGCCGACTAACAAGATTGAGCCCAGTCGCAATGACTCAAAGGGGATGGAAGTTAATGTCCTTCGCTGATCCACTAACCATATCCCTGGAGATCCGTCTGCCAAGGATGGCCCAACAGGCGAGCCTGAGCTTGGTGACGTTGGCATCAAAAGGATGGAATGTGATGGTACAATACACCGGGGCTGGCCCATCTGTCGGGAAACTCGTCAGCGCATCGGCCTCAGGGCTTGGAAGGCCTAGTTGCAGGCTAGAGGCCCTTCGGTTGATAGGAGGGATAAGTGCGTACAAGCAAGGTCCCCTCAAGGCGAGGTCGATTGGGGGTCCTGTAAACCCTAACTCTCATCCCCCTTTATAAGGAGGGGCTGCAGATAGATCGTGGGACATCTAATCAATAGCTTATACCTCGGTAGTTGTCATTACCTCCAATCTATAACCCTCTCACACGAGGCGTTCCCCACATCAATCAAAAGCAAAGTAGGAGTAGGGCATTTACCTCAATCATGAGGGCCCAAACTCGGGTAAAAAATGTGTGTGATCCCCTCGGGTACTTCTAGTCATGCTCTTCACCCTACCAAGGACACTGATGGATTTCTGCGTCTTCGAAGTGCGAAGGTATAGAAGTTGCTACTTGCGATGTTGGCTTGGTAGAGTTGGCATCCCCTTCCCAAAGGCCAAACTTTCCCAAGCCTAGTAGCAGTTGCCTTTGGGGGTGATTGTTGATCTGACTCAACACAGTCCGACTGGAAATCTTGGAGAAGTGGAAATTCCCCCGTCAAAGACAATCTGACTATGCAAACACCTCCTTCTGCTGACCAAGGTATGAGTTTTGCAGCGCCAACTGCTCTTGGACTTGTAGCCCAAGCATGATCCATCAATTTGACTAGGAACCAAGCTTCACGAGCAATGGTGATACCGGACTCGCCCAATTTGAGAGGCACTAGAGCAAGTGATCACAACAATGTGCCATGTACCCGTTGTCCGGTGGTGATCCTGAAGCGAAAGGATGCGACGTTGTGCGCCAAGCCCTGACATGAGCAACTCCCTCGACAAGCAGATGCGTAGCTATCATGACTGACCACCTAGCGACGACTTGAAGTGGACTCCAAAGCGCAATGGATGTAAAGTGCAATCATAAGTCTTGCTTGAAAACTTGCAATTTCTATTGTTACTTTGAAATCGGCATGATCAGTGCACCTAGTATGTGCTGACCTCGAGGCTTTGATTGGATGTTGGCTGTCAGTCGAAGCCTCAAATTAAACTTGCTTGAATGAGATGTTCTTTGACTTTGACACCGGGCACGATCATTGCACCAAGTGGGTGTAGGCCCCGAGGCTTTGGTTGTCTGCTGGCAGTCGGTCAAAGTCTTTAATTAACCTCGATTGGCTATACTTGTAATTTTTTTCTTTCTCGGGGGTTATGCAAGTTGGGCAGCAAGTATGTGGCTCTTGAAGTGGAATTGACCTCCTTCAGCAAGGATGGGACGAGGAGAAAGGTTGGAGCCGTCGAGTAGAGCACAAATTTGCCACACATGGTAGTAAGTTTTGTAGTCGGATTTTATGTCCCCATCTTCCACCTTATGATTCAGACTAAATGTTGGGGCTGAAAATGCCCTTCTAAGAACCCGACCGAAGAACCATGTATCCGCAGAATCAACCGAAAACGCCATGGAAGAGCAACAACAACAGTAGTATGATCGGGTGCTCCAAGAAGCCCTCGAGAAGATGCGAGCTGACGAGCAAAACACAAGACAAGTATGAAAAACTTGTTGAGGACAAAAAAGGCTCGTCGTCTTCAGCCAGGAGCTGCAGCAGAACTTTGACATTTTTTCAAGGTGCGCCCTGACATTCCTTATCCCGAAGCGCATCTCACCCACATTTTGCCATCTCCACGAGAGCTGCTTTTTGCCTGTAACTTCATCATCGCGCCTAGCATCAGACGGCGTCTCTGAGATGTGATGCACTAAGTCAAACAGCTCGAGTTGCTGCAGCTGCGGAACCACACCCTTTAATCAGTGTGATGCTAGAAGACAAAGTATCATGGGGGAGGGGAGGTGCTGTAGCCAGCCATGAGGGGCGGCGATAAGGTGTTACAGGCGATGCACAACTTGGTGCTGCAGAACTGTGCCAATGGATCGCAAGGGAGTCTCCTCCTCTTCTACGACTCCTCTCCCAACACTAGTCGACAAAGATCGCCACATCACTGCCACGTGACCGGTGCTACAGTTCGTCACCACGAATAATGGCTCGTGTCCGCATCAGTTTTTTCCGGAAGAAGAAGGGATGATGCAGCACAGCTATGGTAGGTATTTCCATCAGTGATGAAACCAAGGTTATCGAACCAGTAGGAGAACCAAGCAACACTATGTAAATGGTACCTGCACACAAAGAACAAATACTTGCAACCCGACGCGTAAGAGGGGTTGTCAATCCCTCTCGGGTAAAAGATAGATTGATTTGTATGATTTTGGATAAATGGATATCTCAATAAAACAAAATAAAATAAATAAAGAAAAAAGTGAAGCAAGGCATTCTTGGATTTTTAGAATAATAGATCTGAAAACAAAAGCATATAAAAATAGAACTCGAAGCAAATATGATAAAAATACACCCAAGGGCCGTAGATTTCACTAGTGGCTTCCCTCAAGGAAATAGCATACAGCGGGTAAACAAATTACTGTTGGGAAATTGATAGAACCTCAAATAATCATGACGACATCCATGCAATGATCATTATATAGGCACCACGCCCAAGATTAGTAGACCTACTCCTGCCTGCATCTACTACTATTACTCCACACATCGACCGCTATCCAACATGCGTCTAGTGTATTAAGTTCATGGAGAAACGGAGTAATGCAATAAGAATGATGACATGATGTAGACAAGATCTATTCATGTAGGAATATAACCCATCTTGTTATCCTCAATAGCAATGATCAATATGTGTCTTGCTGCCCCTTCTGTCACTGGGAAAGAACACCGCACGATCGAACCCATCACAAAGCACCTCTTCCCATGGCAAGAAAAATCGATCTAGTCGGCCTAACTAAAGCAAAGATTCGAAGAAGAAATACGAGGCTATAAGTAATCATGCATATAAGAGATCAAAACTCAAATAACTTTCATGGATAAAATAGATCTGATCATAAACTCAAAGTTCATCAGATCCCAACAAACACACCGCAAAAAGAGTTACATCAAATAGATCTCCAAGAGATCATTGTATTGAGAATCAAAAGAGAGCAGAAGCCATCTAGCTATTGCCTACGGACCCGTAGGTATACAATGAACTACTCACGCATCATCGGAGAGGTACCAATGAGGATGATGAACCCCTCCATGATGGTGTCTAGATTGGATCTCATGGTTCTGGAACTTGCGGCGGCCGGAATTGTGTTTTGACGACTCCCCTAGGGTTTGTGGAATACTTGGGTATTTGTAGGGCGAAGAGGCGGTGCTGGAGGCCACCGAGGTGGGCACGAACCACTAGGGCACGCCTAGGCCCACAAGCGCGCCCAGTTGGGTTGTGCCCCCTCGGGGCACCCCTCTGGTACTTCTTTGGCCCATCTTGTGTCTTCTGGTCCAGAAAAAATCTCCAAAAAGTTTCGCTGTGTTTGGAATCCGTTTGGTATTGATTTTCCGCGAAGTAAAAAACAAGCAAAAACAGCAACTG
Source organism: Triticum dicoccoides (assembly GCF_002162155.2). NCBI lineage: Eukaryota > Viridiplantae > Streptophyta > Magnoliopsida > Poales > Poaceae > Triticum > Triticum dicoccoides. The sequence goes on along the minus strand of NC_041381.1, from coordinate 361,528,952 downwards.
GCACTAGGCACTATGTCAATAGGTTAGTCCCAAAAATGTTATAAAGTTGCTATAAAATGATTGTAAAACATACAAGAATGATAATATAACAACATGGAACAATAAAAAAATAGATACGTTGGAGACGTATCAACATCCCCAAGCTTAATTTCTGCTCGTCCTCGAGTAGGTAAATGATAAAAACAGAATTTTTGATGTGGAATGCTGCCTAACATGTTCATCACATATTCTTTTCTTTTGTAGCATGGACATATGGACTTTTATATGGTTCAAAGCAATAGTCTAGTTTTGACATGAAGATTTCAATACTTAAGCATATCAACAAGCAACCACGTCTTTCAAAATATCAACACTAAAGCAACTTATCCGTAGCCCATCATGCTCAATCATTGATCCATTCATGAAACACACTCGCATATTAGCTACACCCAATGCTTAAGTACGATCATAGTGCCCCTTAGTTGGTGCTGTAGGACCTTGAAGTATGTCTAGAGGGGGGGGGGTGATTAGACTACTTGACCAATTAAAACTTAGCCTTTTCCCAATTTTAGAGTTTGGCAGATTTTAGCTATCTTAGGACAAGTCAAGCAATCATCATAAAATTCAAGCAAGCATGCAAAGAGTATATGAGCAACGGAAATTAAAGCATGCAACTTGCAAGAAAGTAAAGGGAAGGGTTTGGAGGATTCAAACGCAATTGGAGACACGGATGTTTTTGGCGTGGTTCCGATAGGTGGTGCTATCGTACATCCACGTTGATGGAGACTTCAACCCATGAAGGGTAACGGTTGCGCGAGTCCACGAAGGGCTCCACCCACGAAGGGTCCACGAAGAAGCAACCTTGTCTATCCCACCATGGCTGTCGCCCACGAAGGACTTGCCTCACTAGCAGTAGATCTTCACGAAGTAGGCGATCTCCTTGCCCTTACAAACTCCTTGGTTCAACTCCACAATCTTGTCGGAGGTTCCCAAGTGACACCTAGCCAATCTAGGAGACACCACTCTCCAAGAAATAACAAATGGTGCATTGATGATGAACTCCTTGCTCTTGTGCTTCAAATGATAGTCTCCCCAACACTCAACTCTCTCTCATAGGTTTTGGATCTGGTGGAAAGAATATTTGAGTGGAAAGCAACTTGGGGAAGGCTAGAGATCAAGATTCATATGGTAGGAATGGAATATCTTGGCCTCAACACATGACTAGGTGGTTCTCTTTCAGAAATGATAAGTTGGAAGTGTAGGTTTGTTCTGATGGCTCTCTCAACGAATGAAGAGGAGGTGGAGGGGTATATATAGCCTCCACACAAAATCTAACCGTTACACACAATTTACCAAACTCGGTGGGACTGATTCAACAGACTCGGTCGGACCGATTTAGTAAACCTAGTGACCGTTAGGATTTTCGGTGGGACCGACATGTAACTCGGTAGGACCGATATGGTTAGGATTAGGGCATAACCTAATCTCGGTGAGACCGATTACACAAACTCGGTGAGACCGATTTTGGTAATAAGCTTTCCAGAGAGTTAGTCAGGTAAACTCGGTGGGACCGATTTGCTCTTTTCGGTGAGACCGAAATGTTACAAAAGGGAAACAGAGAGTTTACATTGCAATCTCGGTGGGACCGATCGCTCACTTCGGTTAGACCGAAACGTTACGAAGGGAAACAGAGAGATTACAATCCCATCTCGGTGAGACCGAGATCCCTATCGGTAGGACCGATTTGCCTAGGGTTTGTGGCAGTGGCTATGACATTTGAACTCGGTGGCGCCGGATAGAAAGAATCAGTGGTGCCGAGTTTGACTTTAGGTTTAGGTCATTTGTGGATGTGAGGAAGTAGTTGAGGGTATTTGGAGCATATCACTAAGCACATGAAGCAAGACGCTCATTAAGCAACACCTCATCCCTCCTTGATAGTATTGGCTTTTCCTATAGACTCAATGTGATCTTGGATCACTAAAATATAAAATGAAGAGTCTTGAGCTTTTGAGCTTGAGCCAATCCTTTGTCATTAGTATTTTGAGTGATCCACTTTCATCATCCATGCCATGCCATTCATTGAGCTTTCCTGAAATAATAGTCTTGGAATAGCATTAGCTCAATGAGCTAATGTTGTTATGAATTACCAAAACCACCTAGGGATAGTTGCACTTTCAATCTCCCCCTTTTTGGTAACTGATGACAACATATAGATCAAAGCTTCGACAAATGATAATAAGATTGAAAAACATCGTCGCTTTGAGAAGTATGTGATAAGCAAGAGCTCCCCCTAAATTTGTGCATAGTTTTAAGATTTGCTTTGGACTGCAAATGCACAAGGAATTAGGCTCATGGGTTACTCTTCCATGTCACATACATCTTGGTGGAGTGCTCAAAATGATAAAGATTGAATACATGCACTCATCACCAAGCAAAGTGAATGATCACATAAGGATAGGTAAGAAAATATCATCAAACATGCATAAGTGTAGCTTATGATCAAACACATGATCATCAATGTCTCACAGAAAACAGCATAGTATCTCAAGCAATCAAAAGCAAACAAAGTTTAACCACCAAAGCAAGAGAGAACAAAAGCAACACTCTCTCTCTCGAAGCCTATGATCTATACATTTTTATCCCCCTTTGGCAACAAGTTACCAAAAAGTTCATAGAAAATGCATAGTGCTAGATAGACTCTCAGGCTTGATCTTCAGGTGGTGGTGTAGAGATGGCTCCTTGGACGAAGGCTTCAGTTGAAGTGGACGGAGCTGGAGGAGTTGGTGCTGGAGCTGGTTGCACTGGAGCTGTGGGAGCTGTAGCTGGTGCAGATGATGTGGCTCTGGTGTCTGTCACAGGCACTACAGCTGACCTCTGAGCTCTAGGTACTCTGGCAAATACATTAGTGGTAGTCTTGCCCTTCCTCTCCTGCATGTCATCCTGTAGCTGCTCCACAACTGACTGAATCTCAGTTACTTTGACATCTAGATCATAGAATTTTTGTTCCATGATTCTTTCCAAGCTCTCCTGATTCTGAGTTAGGGTGGCCAATCCCTTCTCAATCCTCAGTGTTGATGCTATCAAGTAACCAAGCTGCTCCTGCTTGTTCTTAAAAAAGTACTCAGATGCCTCCTCTTGTGTTGGCATCTTGGCAACCTTCTCTCTCTTTGCTTTCTCCTTCTTCTCTTGAGCTTGCACTGATGATGGTTCATTCTCATTCATGACAACCTAATTGTCCTCAAAGTTTGGATAGAGAGGAAAATGTTCCTTATCCAATAGATATTTTCCTGTGCCCATCTTTGAGTTAATCAACTCCTGAATCTGAGGGGCATATCCACAACTTCTCTTTTGGTCTGCTGCAGTCCTCTTAATGGTCTCAACCATAAGGCTCATGACCTTGAATTTCTGTGGCACATCAAATAAATGCAGCATGTTGATAGCATGCCCTCTAATCATGTTGTGGTCACCTGACTTGGGCAATAGAGTGTGCCTTAGGATCCAGTTGATTGTTGGCAGCCCTGGCAGAAGAAAGTGGACTGACCCAAACTTATGCGTCTCAATAGCTTTGTCTGGGATCTCCTTGTACATATGTGCCATGGAATTGTGGTCCATCTTCTTCTTGGCATAGACATCCAAGTCATCTTCACTCTCCTTTGGGGCATTGATCAGTTTTGCCCATTCCTCAACGGTTGACTGGTACCTTGTGCCTTCAGACATCCAAACTGTCCTCCCATCTGGATAGAAGTGTGCTGTGGAGTAGAATTGCATAATGAGTTCATCATTCCAGTTGGTGAGCTTCTGCCCAACAAAATCTGCAACTCCACAAGCAACAAAACTGTCTTGCACTCCAAGATAGTGTTCTTCGTTTTCTTTCACGTAGGTCCAGTCGACCCACCTCATATCACACACTATGGGCTTCTTGTCCAACAAGATGGTCTCATAGAAATCCTGTTGTTCCTTTGTATGGAACATGTAATCAACAGCAGTCCTTCTTCTTGTGGCATATGGATCTGTCATCCTCCATAGCCTCAACCTTGAGTCTCTTCTGATATTCATGTCCTCAGCCACAAGATGAGCATCATTATGGTCTGGTATCTTGGGCTTGAGCTTCCTCAGGACTTGTCCTTCTTCATCTTCCTCATCAGCAACTTCAGGCACTGGGGCCTTGTTCTTCTCAGCAGCTGGAATACTCCTGGCATTCCTCTTTGGTGCAAGCTTGGGCTTGGGGGCAGCTTTGGGTGCTTCCTTGGGCTTTGATGTTGCAGCCCCTGACTTAATTGCATCACCCATAAGCTTTTGTGCCTTGGGTGCTGGTGCAGCAACCTCTTCTTCCTCTTCAGAGACTCTCCTCATAGAGGGATTTCCAAGAACCTGGGCAGTAGTGGTTCTGGCTCTCTTCTTCTTCTTATCCTGAGCAGCAGCTTCATCTTCTGATTCAATGGTAAACTTCATAGTTTCTCCAGTAGGAACTTTCTTGGGTTTGGAAGTTGTGACTCTCCTTGCAGGTGCCTCTTTGGGTTCAGTCTTTTCAGGCACTTGAGTAGATCCTCTGACCTTCAGCATAGGTGTCCTCTTGGCAGGAACCTTCCTATTTAGTCCAGGTTTAGTGTTCTTTGCTGAGGCATACTCCTTTTTGAGCACTACCTTCTTGGAGGTAGCCTCATCTTCTTCTTCCAAATAATCCTCATCCTCAGATTCTGAGGTTCTCTTCTTCCTTGTCCTGGTGGCAGCTTTAGGCAGATTGCTTGGGGTGCTCATGCTGCCTTCATCTGAAGTGCTAGAGGGACTAGTGCCCTCACTCATGTGATTGTGCTCTTCTGACTTGTTCTGACTATCCTTTGGTCTGACATGCTGCAAATCACTGGCTGTTGACCCTGTGAATAGTTATAGATGAGATAGAATGGATGATCATCACAAAATGTAGAGATTTTTGCAAAAGAATGATTCAAAGATTCAGTTTTAGTTTTCCACAGAAAGCATTTCGGATCAACCGATTTTCAAACTCAGTGATACCGAAGCAGTTTTTGGAACCTAAACTGGTGACTCGGTTGGACCGAGTCACAGTTCAGTGGCACCGAGACTGCTAGGGTTTCACAAAGTCCGAAAATCGGTCACACCGATTAGCAATTCTCGGTCAGACCGAGAGTTGCTAGTGCAATGGCGTTAGCCAAATTGGTGGGACCGAGTTTTTCAACTCGGTGGGTCCGAGATGGTTTCGGCGGAAACCTAACCCTAAATTTTCAAATCCCATCTAATCTAAGGATTGTATTGACTGGATAGGAGTGTTTCAATCATGGCAAGAATCATTATGAACACAATGTGCTAGGAATCGGACGAGGATAGCACTGTGATCGAGTCCATACCCTAGCTTGGCGATGAACTCGTTACGGCGGCAACGACGGGGGTGAATTCCGTTGATGGCGGCGGAGACCAGCGACTTGAGGCGGCTGACAACGAGGAGACGATCCGGAGACCCTGGTGGCAGAGCAAGCTATTGCGCGGGCGAAGAGGTTTGGAGAAATTTCCAAATTTTTGCCCGTGAATATATATAGCCCGACCCTGTCGGTGTGACCGAGTGGAACAACTCGGTGGCACCGAGATGCATAACTGTGTACAGTTACAACAACTCGTGTGATCAAAAAGTTCAAATCGGTTGCACCGAGATTGAAAACCTAGATCGACTTAGTGATCTCGGTAGGACCGAAATGGAGGAATCGGTCAGACCGAGAATCACAAAGAAGTTCTGGAAGTTTAAGTCTATGACGAATCGGGGACTCCGAGTGCTCCTCACACAGAGTGGTTCAAATCTGACTTGATCAAATTTTGTGATGTAGCATGAATAGAGTTTGAGACGAGAAAAGCATAGATAGCTAGAGAAGGTTCTTAGGCATTCTTGTCCATCCACATGGCAAAAAGAAAAAGAAGCCAATCAATCAACAACAAGTGGATGTCCTCAAATGAGTAAAATATGCACCAACATGCTCACACAATAAGATGGCAAATGAAATATGTGGCAAAGCAAGCACAACCAATTCTAGCATCTATCAAACAATTGGCGATGACTAGGTCATCTATATATGAGTATATTGACTTAGGAGTCAAATGAGAACATTTGATCATAGGTCATACTCATCGTTTAAGCTCAAGTGGGGTTACCACTTTTACATAATGCATTGATGTGTTCACACCATTAGAGTTGCTTTGACTCAATTCTTAGAGTTAAGCTCCCCCTAGATGTGAGATCCCCTTTTAGAGGGATGAACTAACCTTGGGTTTTGTCGATGATGACTTCATGTAGGTGTTGAAGATGTGGATGCTCAATGTTGATGTAGATCATTTGGAGCAATCCTTTGGAGTGAGTTGCACTTTCAACATTCCTACATGGGTTAGTCCCACAAGGAACAAACAAGAATATCCATAGACATAGAGTGATGCACACACACGATGATGTCCATGAAATCATTAGGTTACCTTGTCCCTTGCCTTACGAACATGAGGGTTTGTGACTCCTTGAACTAGTGCACGACGTGAAAGTTGATTGCACTTGTCGTTGCCAAAATGATATGAGTGAAGAATGTTGGCGGAGTCACCCTCAAGAACTCTCTAGTTCTTCTTCTTTGGGATCCACATCATCTTGATGGGAATCCTTTTAGTCGTAGTCGTACTTGATGAAGTAGAACTTGACGTAGTCTTGGGAACCCACTTGACCGAGGCCTTAGGTGCTTCTTCAAATGCATCAATCTCTTCTTGAAGCTTGTCCTTGCCTTTGTTCTTGTGGTATTGTGGTGGAAGATCAGCTTGTGCTTGTGTTCCTTTGAAGGAAGTAGGATCATACTTCTCTTGTTGAGGAACAAACTTCATCTTGGGGTATTGATCTTCTTCCCACTCAACTCCATTGGCATTGAACTTTCGTTCAAAACCAACACCTTGATTCTTCCGGTGCCTTCCTTGCTTGCGTACAATTTCCTCGAATTGCTTACTCCTAGCAAGGCTCTTGTAAACACCTTTCTCTATAATTCCCTTTAATAAGCTATTTTCTTGCTCAAGTGTAACTTGGCTAAGAGAATCATTAGTGGAATTAAGAGAACTACTAGAAGCAACAATATTGGATTTGACATTATTATTGTTACTACTAGAGGAAGGATCTTTCCTGTACTTGTTACTAGACTTGACTTGAGGCATGTAAGTAGATAAGAGTAAACACTTGGCAGTGTAAGAAGAACTTTTCTTACGAAGATCATCATTGATTGCCTTTAAGAACTCATGCTCTTGCTCAAGATTTAGCTTTTCAAAGCGTAACTTCTCATGAGCTCTTAAAAGTTCTCGATGATCTTCGAAGATAGTTTCATGAGCTAACTTAAGAGTGTTTAGTTCTTTAGTTAGAAGCTCAATCTTCTCCTTATCATTGTCATTCGTTTTATCTTGATTAGCATGATTAATTGACGTTTCATCATAGTATTCATCACTAGAGTTGTCAACAAGTAAATCATCATCCACAAGCAAGTCATCTTCATCACTATTGAAATCAACATACTCAGGATGTGTTACCTTTGGACCTTTGGCCATGAAGCATCTTCCAATTCCTTCATTTGGTGAGTCAAATATGTCGTAGGAGTTTGTTGACACAAGTGCTAGACCGGCAACACCTATCGGATTTCGGGTTCCGGCAGACCCTTGAGGTTCGAACACTGGGGTGCGCGCGGAGATTTCGCCCTCTGCCTACCTGCTCCTCGCCGAATCGCTAGGATCTAAACTACGAACAGAACAACACAAGAGACACAGGGTTTATACTGGTTCAGGCCACCATTGTGGTGTAATACCCTACTCCAGTGTGTGGTGTGGTGGATTGCCTCTTGGGCTGATGATGAACAATACAAGGAAGAACAGCCTCGCGAGGGTCTGTTCTTGGCTGGTGCGATGAACTGCTTGGAGGAGTTCAATCGCTCTATCTACTGGTTTCTTGGTGAGGATCCAGATGCCTCTATCTCTCCGTCTCTCCCTCCTCTATCCTGGGGGTGGCTAGTCCTATTTATAGGCAAAGGCCCTGGGCCTCTTCCCAAATATTGAGCGGGAAGGGTGTTGGGGAACGTAGTAATTTCAAAAAAATTCCTACGCACACGCAAGATCATGGTGATGGCATAGCAACGAGAGGGGAGAGTGTTGTCCACGTACCCTCGTAGACCGTAAGTGGAAGCGTTAGCACAACGCGGTTGATGTAGTCGTACTCTTCACGATCCGACCGATCCAAGCACCGAACGTACGGCACCTCCGAGTTCAGCACACGTTCAGCTCGATGACGATCTCCGGGCTCCGATCCAGCAAAGCTCCGGAGATGAGTTCCGTCAGCACGACGGCGTGGTGACGATGATGATGTTCTACCGGCGCAGGTCTTCGCCTAAACTCCGCGACGATATGACCGAGGTGGAATATGGTGGAGGGGGGCACCGCACACGGCTAAGGAACGATCCGTAGATCAACTTGTGTGTCTATGGGGTGCCCTCCCGCCCACGCATATAAAGGAGCAAGGGGGGAGGCCGGCCGGCCCTTGGAGGGCGTGCCAAGGAGGAGGAATCCTCCTCCTAGTAGGAGTGGGACTTCTTCTTTCCTACTCCTACTAGGAGGAGGAAGGAAGGGGGAGAGGGGGAAGGAAAGGGGGGCGCCTGTAAGTGCATCTAGTGCCACCCCTAGTTGGTTTTGGAGTATTGACGACAAAGTTGGTTGAGGAACTAATGCGTTTGTGAGAATTGCAGGATAACGCAGGTAGTGTCCCTCATTGATTCGGTTTACCTACCGGAGATGACCCCTAAAAATGTATGAAGACATTGAAGACAATGGTGGTATGAGAAGATTTTCATATTGAAGACTATGACATGAGAAGACATTGTGTGAAGACTTTGGAGCGCGAAGACTGTGTGGTTTCGTTGTTTCCTTTTCTTCTTTGTTGAGTCATAGGAACCACCGTACTGTTAAAGTGGGGTCTAAGTGAACTAAGTCAGAGTGACTGAAGTGATGCTCAACCCAAATCCTATGTCTTCGAGCGAAGACAATGAGAGCAAATCTTATCCAGAGCTGGATGAGTCAGCTTTGCTTGTAGCCCAAGTAAAGTTTCCGCGTGTGTTTGAAATCTGACCGTTGGAACACGTGTCAGTTCCATAGTGACCCAGGGTCATTTTGGACAAATCAGGTCGGGTTGCCTAGTGGCTATAAATAGCCCACCCCCTACACCATAAATTGGTGGCTGCTCAGAGATTATGCATGGCTTTTGTCGTTTGAGAGCAACCCACCTCGAAGCATTTGTGAGAGAGAAATCCTTGCGAGGACAAAGCCCAAACACCCAGAGCCAAAGAGTGTTAGGCATCACTGAAGTCTTTCTGTCTGTGTGACCTGAAGACTTATTACACTTGAGGACTGTGAATCCTCCAGCCGGTTAGGCGTCGCGTTCTGAGCATCCAAGAGTCATTGTGGATTGCTGGTGAACGAAGTCTGTGAAGGTTTGGAAGTCTCCCTTGAAGACTTACCAGATTGATTGGGCGAGGACTGGGTGTCCTTAGCTCAAGGGGAATGAGGTGAAGACACGGTCTTCTGAGTTAAATCTCAGCCTCCCTAACCAGACGTACAGTTGTCACAGCAACTGGAACTGGTCCAACAAATCCTGTGTCTTCAACAAGCAACTGGTTCTATCCCTTCCCAACTTTACTTTATTTTGTCTTCGTGAAGTCATTGCCTATCTGTTTATCTGTTTGACTTCATTGCTTGACTACTATTGTTGATTGGCTTCATACTATCTTCTATCTTGATCCTTACTACCTAACTACTATTGGTCCTGTACTTTCACATCATGACATGCTTGACTAAGGCTTGTTTAGGGTAGTTTATCTTTCACTGCATATCAATTAGGTTGTTTCTGTTGTTTGTCTTCGTAACTTCCAAGTTTTGAAGACTTTCATAAAAATCGCCTATTCACCCCCCCTCTAGTCGATACTAGCACTTTCAATTGGTATCAGAGCAAGGTACTCCCTTGTTCTGTGTGATTCGGTTTAACCACCTGGAGTTTCAGCTATGTCGACTGCAGGATTGAGGAACATATCGTGTCCCACCTTTGACGGTCATGAGTATCCCTGATGGAAGGCCATGATGAAGAAGCTACTCATGTCCATGGATAGCGAACTATGGACCGTCACTGAGATTGGACTCACTGATCTATGCAAGATGGCAGAGGCTGATGACATTCGCAAGTATACTCTGTTGAACCTCACAGCGAAGGATGTCATCTGCTGTCATTTGTCCAGAAATCAGTTCAGGAATGTTATGCACCTCAATCACGCAAAGCTAATCTGGGACCAGCTCTCTGATGTATACGAAGGTCATCGCACTCGTCATGATCCGCGGTTTGAGGACTACAAGGAATCTCTCAAGGAAATGACCTTTGCACCTGAATCATCATCATCCTCTTTGTGCCACATGGCAAGGGGTGATAAGGTAACTGAATGCTATCTCTCTGAATCTAGTGATGATGAATCAGGTGATGAATTTGGCCCCAGTTATGACAAGCTTGCTTCCCTTGCCACTAAACAACAAAGAATCTTGGAAAAGGTTCAAGACATGCTTAGTAAGAGCGATGATATGTTGGGTGAAGAAATGGATCAGTCAAAAGCTTTGGCTGATAGTCTTCAGAGACTTCATGCTAAGTTTGACGCTCTTCAAGATCAACATAATGCTCTCTTGTCTGATCATGAGAAGCTTTCTTTCGAATGTCTTCAAAGAAAGCTAGACCTTGAAAAGATAAGAGTGGATTATGAAGATCTTCGAAAGGAGCGAGATTCATTACTTGCTCAACAAATCAGTGCTACACAGGAAGGATTTGAACCACCATGTCTAAAATGCATTGAGCGTGATAATGCTACATCTGTTGCTGAATGTTCCACTGCTGCTACTGTTTCATTGTCTTCACCTACTGATGTGGTCACTAACCCCTCTGCGGAGGATACCACTGTTGTTGCTGATGAAAATGCTATGTTGAAGACATTGCTTGAAACAGGGATGTATAAAAGTTTGAACGGACATCAGACTCTCTGCGATGTCCTCAAAAAGCAGATTCTGAACCGAAACCCTAGGAAAGAGGGTGTTGGGTTCAAAAGGAAAATGAATGTTGATGGCTCGTACTTGAAGCCTGAGCAGTACCCCAAAACCACATGGGTTGCTGCAAAGGAACCTTCAGTAGATCCATCTACCTTATCTGGCTTTACCTGTGCTAACCCTATTATCATTGATGAATCCTTTGATGCAAACTATAAGCTATTGAAAAATCAGAATGGTGAAGTGTTTGCCAGGTACATTGGTACTAACTGCAGGAATGGACCACCTATGAAGAAGATCTGGGTACCTAAGCGGTACATTGAGAATCTTCCTGTGAATGTCGTCATGACACCACCAAGGAAGAAGACAAACCCCAGACCAATAGCTTCATGTGGCCCAAAGGCTTCATACAGATACATGACTCACATGAGTCACCCTAACGCCAATGTTTTGCAGGGAAATCATGCTCAGACTTATGAATATGAGCGTATATCTTCGAACCGCTATGTTCATAGGACTAAGAACTTTTCTGCTTATTCATATGAGTATCATTCATCTCCTGCAAGGCTATTTGCTAGGGCTCCAAAGCCAAAATTCTCAGCTGCTGCACCTAGACTCATTGCTTCTAAGCCCCCACTGAAGATGTGGGTGGCAAAGAAGAACTAACTCTCTTTTACAGAAAACGGTCTCCAGCCAGCAATCAATGGCGTCCGATACTATTGCTGGGGACCTAAAACTCATTGAGGACGCACGTTAAAATGTCATACTATATACTTCATCTGAATCTCTTATCAGTCATACTATGTCCTAACCTTGATATAAGCTGTGACTGTCCCTATATGTATCAAATGCATATGCTTCACAACACTTGTGTGAAGCCTATCCTCCTAACTGCACTGTAGGGTACATCACCAAAAGCTTCAGAGTGGATTATGGACAGTGGGTGCACAAATCATATGACTGGTGATCAAAGTCTTCTCATGGACTCAACCTTACGTCCATCCGACAAGAGTCACATCACATTTGCTGACACTGGCAAAAGCAAAGTATTGGGTCTAGGTAGAGTTGCAATCTCAAAGGATCAACACATGGATAAAGTGATGCTTGTTGAATCCCTTGGTTTCAACTTAATGTCTGTCTCAATGCTTTGTGACTTGAACATGATTGTGATATTTGGCAAATATGGTTGCCTTGTACTAATGGAATCTGACAAATCTCTAGTCTTTGAAGGGTATCGAAAAGATGATCTGTACATGGTAGATTTCTCAGCAGGTCCACAGCTTGCCGTATGTCTTCTCACAAAAGCTTCAGAATGCTGGCTCTGGCATCGAAGGCTGGGACATGCTGGCATGAGGAACTTACACTCACTCGTCAAGAAGAAGCATGTCATAGGCATCGAAGATGTCAAGTTCAAGAAGGATCATCTGTGTGGTGCCTGTGAAGTTGGAAAGATGACAAGGGCAAAGCACCCCTCGAAGACAATCATGACAACATCTCAACCCTTCGAGCTGTTACACATGGACTTATTTGGACCCACTCACTACTCCACCCTCACAACAACTGCTTGTCTCTATAGCTTCGTCATTGTTGATGACTACTCAAGATACACATGGGTTCATATAATCCTTTACAAGACTGAAGTGCAAGATGTCTTCAGGCGCTTCGCAAATCGAGCAATGAACAACTATGGTGTGAAGATCAAGCACATCAGAAGTGACAATGGCACTGAATTCAAGAACACTAGACTTGATCTGTACCTGGATACAATGGGAATCACTCATGAGTTCTCTGCTCCATACACACCTCAGCAAAACGGCATCGTTGAGCGCAAAAACAGAACCCTCATTGAGATGGCTCGAACAATGCTAGATGAGTACAAGACACCAAGAAAGTTCTGGCTTGAAGCTATTGATACAGCATGTCATATCATCAACCGTGTGTACATTCATAAACTTCTGAACAAAACATCATATGAGCTACTTACTGGCAAGAAGCCAAACGTCAGTTACTTCAGAGTATTTGGAGCAAGGTGCTGGATCAAGGATCCCCATCACAAGTCAAAATTTGCACCTAAGGCTCATGAAGGCTTCATGCTTGGCTATGGAAAGGATTCACACTCCTACAGAGTCTTCAACCTTTATCTCTACAAAATCGTTGAAACTGTGGATGTGAAATTTGATGAAACCAATGGTTCACAGAGAGAGATTCTGCCAAGCACACTGGATGAAGCTCCTTCAAATGAGGCAATCAAGCTGATGGGAACTGGTGAAATCATGCCCTCTGAAGCACAACCTGAAGAGGAACTTATCATCTCTGCACCAAATCAACCTGAAGACAATGCTCAGACCGAAGACAATCCTCCCAATGATGACAATGATCAGCCAGAGCAAAATCTTCGTCCTGTTCATCCTCGTGTTGCAAATGAAGTTCAAATAGAGAAGATAATTGACAACATCAATGCACCTGGTCCGCTCACTCGATCAAGAGCAACACAGCTAGCAAACTTCTATGGGCACTTTTCATTTGTGTCAATATCAGAACCCAAGAAAGTTGCCGAAGCTTTTATGGAACCTGAATGGATTCAAGCCATGCAAGAAGAACTTCAACAGTTCAAACTGAATAATGTCTGGGAACTTGTCAAGCGACCTGATCCTCGCAAGCATAACATTATTGGAACAAAATGGATATATCGAAACAAGCAAGATGAGTATGGTCAAGTCGTCAGAAACAAAGCACGTCTTGTGGCTCAAGGATACACTCAAGTTGAAGGAATTGACTTCGATGAAACATTTGCTCCTGTTGCTAGGCTTGAAGCTATTCGCATACTGCTAGCCTACGCTAATCATCACAATATCTTGCTATATCAAATGGATGTAAAGAGTGCATTTCTCAATGGCAAGATTGAAGAAGAAGTATATGTTTCTCAACCACCTGGCTTTGAAGATCCAAAACATCCTGATATGGTGTACAAGCTAAACAAGGCACTATATGGACTCAAACAAGCCCCTCGTGCCTGGTATGATACAATCAAAGACTTCCTGAAGAGCAAAGTCTTCAAACCCGGATCCCTCGATCCCACTCTCTTCACGAAGACATATGATGGTGAACTGTTTGTGTGCCAAATATATGTGGATGACATAATCTTCGGATGCACCAACCAGAAGTACAGTGATGAGTTTGGGTACATGATGCAAGAGCAATATCAAATGTCCATGATGGGTGAGCTGAAGTTCTTCCTTGGTCTTCAAATACGTCAGCAGAGGAATGGCATCTTCATATCTCAAGAGAAATACCTCAAAGATTGTCTGAAGAAGTTTGGAATGGAAGACTACAAAGGCTACACGACGCCAATGCCAGCCAAACACCATCTTGGTCCCGACGACAATGGTAAAGAGTTCGATCAAAAGGTATACCGCTCCATGATTGGTTCTTTGCTTTATTTATGTGCATCTAGGCCAGATATTATGCTTAGTGTTTGCATGTGTGCTCGATACCAAGCGACACCAAAGGAATCGCATCACTTAGCTGTGAAGCGCATTCTTCGATATTTGGCTTACACCCCAACACTCGGATTATGGTATCCCAAGGGCTCAAGATTCGATTTGGTTGGATTCTCGGATGCTGATTATGCTGGTGACAAGGTGGATCGCAAGTCTACATCTGGCACATGTCATTTTCTTGGTCGATCACTTGTCTGTTGGTCTTCGAAGAAGCAGAACTGTGTATCACTCTCAACTGCTGAATCTGAATACATTGCTGCTGGATCCTATTGTGCTCAGCTTCTATGGATGAAGCAAACTCTCAAGGACTATGGCATGAACCTGAAACAAGTACCTCTCTTCTGCGACAACGAGAGTGCCATCAAAATAGCCAACAATCCAGTCCAACACTCGAAGACAAAGCACATTGAAATTCATCATCACTTTCTCAGAGATCATGTTATGAAGAAAGATATCGATATCATTCACGTCAACACTGAAGAGCAACTGTCAGATATCTTCACAAAGCCCTTGGATGAGAAAAGGTTTTGCAAGTTATGGTGTGAGCTAAATATCTTGGAATCCTCTAATGTCCTGTGATCAGGCACACATCCTAACACTTATGCATGTTGATGACTTAGATGTGCAACACACAAAGTAATGTATATCTTCAATCAATGAAGATCTACACTCTGAGTGTGAATACATTAACATGGAATTTGACTTCAGAGCGCCATGATAATTGTGCGCCGTGTCTGGGTCTAATACTTCCTATACGGTGGGTAACGCCACCACCAACTTTTCTTGTTTGAAGTGTTTCACTCAAGGCGTTATGTTGCAATGACTTCGCATTTGGTTTGTCTTCAGTTTCAATTTGTCTTCATGACTTTCTGCACTATGATGATTTGATTGCCTTCTGATATATATATACTAGTGTTCTGTCCTCTACATCATTCACTTATAGCTATGTCTTCAAGATTGGATCTTTTGAACTAAGTGAATGTGATCGGACCCTAACCTCTCTATGCTTACTATCTCAAAATCTATCTGTCCAAATCATATGCATTCTGTTGAAACTGTCGAATGTCTTCTCTGCGTCCTAGTCAGCAGAAGGCAAAGAGACAAACATTAAATCTGTTTTAAATGGCTTATCTTTACTGTTGAAATCCGGAGAAGCCGGAACAACTCTCCGACATGCCTGGCGGGCGTGGGAACGTGGGACAACCCTGAGTGTGTTGCATGCTTGCCACGTGCCCCTGAGATGTGAACCGCCAGGGGCACCAGCGTAATTGCGCTGTGTCTCTCACCTACTTATAAATACCTGTCCCCCTGCGGTAAAGAAATCCTTCTTCCACCTCTCCACCTCCGTCAAAACCCTAGCGCCACCGCTAGCTCACGACGACGCCGGCGACGAAGCGCTTAGCTACCGCGACTTCTCCGATGTTGTCCTCACGCCGGCCGTGGACATTGTCCTCTTCGCCGTCGCCGTAGGTGTCCTCCGTCGCCAAGTTAGGGCACAGTGGGCTGAATTTCTCGGTCTCCTATTCTTCCATCTAGCAGTTCTTCGTGCGGTAATTATAACTCTATTTTTACCACCTTTTTGATCTTCAAGATTCATCCTGTTCACTGAAAGTAGTTTCTGTCTATTCAAAGCTAGATCTATTCCGTCTGCATCTCATACTGCTTAGTCGATTCACTTAGATTTCCTGTCTAGTTTGATTCCTCACTTGTACTTATTCACGGATTGGTACAAATCTGGAACCAACTCACCTATATAAGTGAATGTCTTCGCATCATGAGGTCAATGTCTTCAAACTGATTTATCTTCAAAATCTTCTGAGAATGCAAATGACCTCTTCCCCTTCCCTCGCATCTCTAATGCTTTCACAGGTACATGTCCGTGGGAGAATCCCTTGGTTCTCATAGTCTGCATTCGTTTGCAGAATACTTACAACATCATATAAATTCTCCTGAAGCCAGTTCCTGCTTGACCAGCAAGCACAAATCTCTAAAGCCTTTGAACGTATTGAAGCCTTTCAGCTTAAAGTTCATGGCTGCAGAAAAATCAGCAAGGAAGGGTGGCAGACAGTGCAGAGAAGGAACATCTAAAGATCTGCCTGATGATTTAGCTGAACTATACAAGACTGACCCTGAAGAGAACTATCATCAGAGAAGGACGTGAATCCAATGGATTCGACGCTATTGGGCTGAGGAGTGGTTCAAGTACAGGTTTGTGACAAAGGAATATGTAGAGAAGAATGCCATCAAGAGACCTTGGGGTGATATCCTCTATCGAGGGCTTCAACCCAAGAGCCGAGCTGAAGCCATTAAACAAGGCTTCTATCCTTGCATGGTCCGTGGGCCACAGCCAGCAAACGCAGATCCCACCTCACTACTATGGTGTCGTGATGACTCTCTCTTCAAGCGCAACTACCAGTTTGTAGTGGCTTCGGCCAAGAAGAACAAGAAGTCCTTGGGTTTGGACTTCAACCCAGGTCCCTCTGCTCCCTGTGCCGATGGCTCCCATGACGCTAATCCCAATGTCATTGGCCCCTACGCCAACCTTGACGGCCTCATCACCTACATCATGGTCCAAGGCGCCAGAGTAGATCATTCTGACAATGGTGCTGACTCTGATGAAGCCCCAGCTCCTCCTCCAAAGCCGCAGAAGCAAACGAAGTCAAAGGCTTCAACCTCAGCTACACCTCCGAAGACTTTGCGTGCGAAGCCACTGGCCACTGCACCTCCTGAAGCCAGTGCGCAATCTGAAGATCTGTCCCATGTCTCCAAGAGAACGGAGAAGAAGAAGCAGCTTGTTAGACCATCTGATCAAAGAGCCTTGACTCCTGTCGCAATTCTGCATGACGAACCCATTGATCTATCAAGTGATGAAGATCTTGCTGATGATGCTCTTGAGCAGCTGATAAAGAGCAAGGAAGAAGCAGAAATCTTTAGCAACCTGCCTCTATTTGATGTGGCCAGCATGCACAATTTCATTGATGAATGGTTCGACACCCCCAACGTCAGCTTTGAAGACTTACAGCTTCCAATTGACCTCAGCGTCTCCTTCAATGGCACCATTGCTTCTGAGCTAGCTCTTGCTCAGTGCATAGTTGAGCTCAAAAACAAGATTGATTTTGAGAAGGCTCAATTCAAGAAGCATGTGGCCAAGCTAAGTGTTCAAGACGTCAGAAACTTCAAGGTCATGCTGAATGAGCTTAAAGAAGCTTTTCTCAAGAAACGCCAAGAAGCTCAGGGCTCACGAGAACGCATGAAGCTTTTAGCTGATAAGTGTGTGCTTGCCTACAATGAGGCTGAGAAGCGCAAGTCACTTGGTCGTCCTGGCATTGATCCCAGGATGGCTGCAAAAAGGAAGAACAAGCGCCCTGCGGATCAGCCTGAACCTTCAAGCCAAGAAGCCCCTCGCATTATCTTCCCTAGCAGCATGACTGGCTCGAAACCAAAGGTCACCACCACAGCTTCAGAACAGAAGAAGACAAGGGCTGCAGAGGCTGAAGCCAGAAAGAGAAAGCATACTGAAGCCTCTGATGCCGCTCCCTCCAAGAAGAAGTGCAAGACCAACAAGACTAGGGCTGCTTCCACAGAGCCCTTAGTCGTTGAACCCATTTCCGTGGTTCGCCCTGTGTCTGTTCATCAAGAACGAAGAATGGTTGTCCATGAGCCTGCTACCACTGAGGCTCATGAAGCTGAAGATATTTCAGCAGCTGAACACACCGCTGCTGAAGACATTGTTCAAGATGACAATGTAAATGATGATGAAGTTCTTCCTCAGATTGAACATCAAGTGGTATCATCGCCTGTTCGTACGAACAGCAAACTCATCAGCATTGGTCGTCCATTGACGCCAATTGCTCAGGATGCATCATGGGCTGATCACCCACAACAACAACAAGACTCCCCCAGTACTCCCCAACAACAACAAGCTACACCCCCAGTGCAAGAAGAGTATGAAGACTTTCAGGCCCAGCCAACTCCATCTCCTAACTTGAAGCCAGCACTTCGCAGGCTTCACAGAGGACAAAGGCCTGAAGTCCCTCTGTCGAGCGTTCCCGAAGGAGAAGTGCAACATTCACCTGTTGCACGCCAAGTATTTTCTGAACCAGCTCCAACAGTGAACGTCTCCGAGTCCGAAGCACATGCTGCTGAAGACATTCCGGCTGCATCAGCCGAAGAAAATGAAGAAGAAGTACGTGTCCCTATACCCCCAGTAATTGAAGAAGAAGCAGTTCCAGATGTGAACGTGCCTGTGCCCGACCCTCCTGTTCGTCAAGAGGAGGTTGACAATGTTGAGGCTGCCACCACCAACGCCAATGAAGCCAGTGACGTAGTCATGGCTGACGCTAATGTGGAGCCTGCACCAATGAGTGTGCCTGAAACCAATGAGGCCACCGTGCCTGAAGCAAATGTGGCCACTGAACCTGAAGTCAATGAGGATTCTGCACCTGAAGCCCATGAGAATGCTGCACCTGAAGCCAATGAGGTTGCTGCACTTGAAGCAAATATGACAATTGCTCCTGAAACACCTGTAGTGCAGCCTGACTCCTCTGATGTTGCCCCTGCTCCTGTTTCGCCACCAAGGCCTCATACTATTGAGCAAGCATACGATCACGGTCAGCTTGTCATTGTCCGATGGCCCATTCTGGTGCCTCCGCCTTCTACCTCAGGACCCCAATTTGACTATCATGTTGAGCATCGGCCTCAGGTCCAGAAGCCAAAGCCCAGGTAGCCACGGTTTCCAGGTACTGCCAACTCCCCCGGGTCCTTCAATGCTAATGGCTTCAAAAGCCACAATACCTTCTTTGACAGCGCCAAGAACCCCTACTCCAAGCCAAGGATTTCATCAGATTGGTTCTGGAGCTATCAGCAGAGAAGCTATTACTCATGCGTGTTATATGATCAAGGGCGCATTTTCCCTCATATGCGTCTTGATGGAGAACTATATGAGCCTGACTATCAGCTACACCGGAATGCTGTAGAGAGCATCTTTCATAAGCCAGAACCCAATATGTGCCAGATGCTGAGCATGATGAAGCCTTTGCCATCTGACGCTGAGTATCCCACACATTTCTTTGTTGAAGACCTGGAGTATCTGCCTCGCACCATATATCATATCATCAGGCGAACTCTATGGCCAGTCAAGGGACACTCATCATCGGCCAAGCTTGAAGGAGCTATGAAGACTTTGGTCTTCTATATTCTCAATGGCATCAGCTTCAACACTCAGGAATTCTTCATCGGGCAACTTGCTGCTTCCGGCTCTGACCTCTTCGGTCTGAAGTTTTATGCTCCATGGGTCATGCGCCTCATCAAGCGACACTCATCTATCAATTATCAGCCCTCTGCTCGCAATCACATAATATTTCTGCCCGAGGTTGATATGTCAGTTGATGCTGTATACTCTGACCCTGCCAAGACGCCGCTTTGTCTTCAGAACATTGAGCACCAAAGCTTCACTCAGCCTATTGAAGGTGTTCAAGCAGCGACAAGAATCTATCCACTGGCTAGTAATACTCGTCTGCCTCACAGAGCGCCCACTGAAGCCACTGAAAGCACCATTGCGCAAAGGCCTCGGAAGCGTTCTCGTGTTCTCAATGACCGAGAACTTCTTGTGGCTCTTCATCAGAAACAGGATAAGCATCATTTCTGGCTCAAGCGCCAAATGCAAAGCCTCTTGGTGGATGTCAATCGCATTCGCAACCTTGCCACCAAGAATGCCTTTGTTGCTCATGAAACTTGCCAAAGATCATGGAAGAGTTTGACCCTGCTCAGTGCTGAAGCTGATCTTCAAGACGATGTCTTCAATGAAAGATTCCAGTTCGACTCCACTCCTTCCCGGACTGCTACCCTGCGTCGAACTCCATCTCTTGAAGACTCTGAATATTCCTCTTCCGCGGCAACAGTTAATGCCAGAGTGATCGATGATGAAGATGACGCTACTTCACCACCTCCAACTACTACTACGCGCATCGACACTGCACCAAGTTCGTCTGCACCGCCAACCAACAACGACAACCCTGCTGCTTCACCTACTCATGACGAGTAGATGCTATATGTCTTCAAACCTTTTTGGTCATTACTGACAAAAGGGGGAGAAGCGTATGAGTTGATAGTCTTCAAGCGGGTTCATATGGGTGGTTGCACTATATTTTGCTGCGTGCTTACAACTCTTGCGTTTTTGAAACATTTGGTTCTTTGAGTTGTAACACCTAAACTTGATGGTCGTCTGCTACTTCTGCTACTTATTTGCTTTGCGATGATAAATTCCACATGTGCGATGATAACTTCCGCACTTAGATCATTCTGCAGACGTCCATTTTTCATTGTGCATGTCATTCTACTTGTTATATTGTTTCATGCATGATGAATTATCTTCATAAGTTGAAGTGGATCTCCACAAGTACAACCTGCCATGTGCATTTGCAATCCAAAAGCAAATTACTTATATGCACATCTTCAGGGGGAGCCCTTGCAACTTATGAAGACAATTTCCCATCCCTACAATTTCCCATACTTTATCCCCGTTGAAAACTTCAACTAGTTTGTCATCAATCACCAAAAAGGGGGAGATTGTAAGTGCATCTAGTGCCACCCCTAGTTGGTTTTGGAGTATTGACGACAAAGTTGGTTGAGGGACTAATGCGTTTGTGAGAATTGCAGGATAACGCAGGTAGTGTCCCTCATTGATTTGGTTTACCTACCGGAGATGACCCCTAAAAATGTATGAAGACATTGAAGACAATGGTGGTATGAGAAGATTTTCATATTGAAGACTATGACATGAGAAGACATTGTGTGAAGACTTTGGAGCACGAAGACTGTGTGGTTTTGTTGTTTCCTTTTCTTCTTTGTTGAGTCATAGGAACCACCGTACTGTTAAGTGGGGTCCAAGTGAACTAAGTCAGAGTGACTGAAGTGATGCTCAACCCAAATACTATGTCTTCGAGCGAAGACAATGAGAACAAATCTTATCCAGAGCTGGATGAGTCAGCTTTGCTTGTAGCCCAAGTAAAGTTGCCGCGTGTGTTTGAAATCTGACCGTTGGAACACATGTCAGTTCCATAGTGACCCAAGGTCATTTTGGACAAATCAGGTCGGGTTGCCTAGTGGCTATAAATAGCCCACCCCCTACACCATAAATTGGTGGCTGCTCAGAGATTGTGCACGGCTTTTGTCGTTTGAGAGCAACCCACCTCGAAGCATTTGAGAGAGAGAAATCCTTGCGAGGACAAAGCCCAAACACCCAGAGCCAAAGAGTGTTAGGCATCACTGAAGTCTTTCTGTCTGTGTGACCTGAAGACTTATTACACTTGAGGATTGTGAATCCTCCAGCCGGTTAGGCGTCGCGTTCTAAGCATCCAAGAGTCATTGTGGAGTGCCGGTGAATGAAGTCTGTAAAGGTTTGGAAGTCTCCCTTGAAGACTTACTAGAGTGATTGGGCGAGGACTGGGTGTCCTTAGCTCAAGGGGAATAAGGTGAAGACACGGTCTTCTGAGTTAAATCTCAGCCTCCCTAACCAGACGTATAGTTGTCACAGCAACTGGAACTGTCCAACAAATCCTGTGTCTTCAACAAGCAACTGGTTCTATCCCTTCCCAACTTTACTTTAGTTTGTCTTTGTGAAGTCATTGCCTATCAGTTTATCTGTTTGACTTCATTGCTTGACTACTATTGTTGATTGGCTTCATACTATCTTCTATCTTGATCCTTACTACCTAACTGCTATTGCTCCTGTACTTTCACATCATGACATGCTTGACTAAGGCTTGTTTAGGGTAGTTTATCTTCCGCTGCATATCAATTAGGTTGTTTCTGTTGTTTGTCTTTGTTACTTCCAAGTTTTGAAGACTTTCATAAAAATCGCATATTCACCCCCCCTCTAGTCGATACTAGCACTTTCAGCGCCGCCCCCCTCCTAGTCCAATTCGGACCAGAGGGGGGAGGGGGCGCGTGGCCCATGCTGGCCGCCCCTCTCTTCTTTCCCCTAAGGCCCATAAGGCCCATTACTTTCCCGGGGGGGGGGGGGGGTTCCGGTAACCCTCCGGCACTCCGGTTTTCTCCGAAATCACCTGGAACACTTCCGGTGTCCGAATATAGTCGTCCAATATATCAATCTTTATGTTTCGACCATTTCAAGACTCCTCGTCATGTCCGTGATCACATCTGGGACTCCGAACAATATTTGGTACATCAAAACTTATAAACTTATAATAAAACTGTCATCGTAACGTTAAGCGTGCGGACCCTACGGGTTCGAGAACTATGTAGACATGACCTAGAACTATTCTCGGTCAATAACCAATAGCGGAACCTGGATGCCCATATTGGTTCCTACATATTCTACGAAGATCTTTATCGATCAAACCGCATAACAACATACGTTGTTCCCTTTGTCATCGGTATGTTACTTGCCCGAGATTTGATCGTCGGTATCCAATACCTAGTTCAATCTCGTTACCAGCAAGTCTCTTTACTCGTTACGTAATGCATCATCCCGTAACCAACTCATTGGTCACATTGCTTGCAAGGCTTATAGTGATGTGCATTACCGAGAGGCCCCAGAAATACCTCTCCGACAATCGGAGTGACAAAACCTAATCTCGAAATATGCCAACTCAACATGTACCTTTGGAGATACCTGTAGTACTCCTTTATAATCACCCAGTTACGTTGTGACGTTTGGTAGTACCCAAAGTGTTTCTCCGGTAAACGGGAGTTGCATAATTCTCATAGTTATAGGAACATGTATAAGTCATGAAGAAAGCAATAGCAATATACTAAACGATCAAGTGCTAGGCTAACGGAATGGGTCATGTCAATCACATCATTCTCCTAATGATGTGATCCCATTAATCAAATGACAACACATGTCTATGGTTAGGAAACATAACCATCTTTGATTAATGAGCTAGTCAAGTAGAGGCATACTAGTGACTATATGTTTGTCTATGTATTCACACATGTATCATGTTTCCGGTTAATACAATTCTAGCATGAATAATAAACATTTATCATGATATGAGGAAATAAATAATAACTTTATTATTGCCTCTAGGGCATATTTCCTTCAGTCTCCCACTTGCACTAGAGTCAATAATCTAGATTACATAGTAATGATTCTAACACCCATGGAGTCTTCGTGCTGATCATGTTTTGCTCGTGAGAGAGGCTTAGTCAACGGGTCTGCAACATTCAGATCCGTATGTATCTTGCAAATCTCTATGTCTCCCACTTGGACTTGGTCCCGAATGGAATTGAAGCGTCTCTTGATGTGCTTGGTCCTCTTGTGAAATCTGGATTCCTTTGCTAAGGCAATTGCACCAGTATTGTCACAGAAGATCTTCATTGGTCCCGATGCACTAGGTATGACACCTAGATCGGAAATGAACTCCTTCATCCAGACTCCTTCATTTGCTGCTTCCGAAGCAGCTATGTACTCCGCTTCACATGTAGAGCCCGCCACGACGCTTTGCTTAGAACTGCACCAACTTACAGCTCCATCGTTTAATAAAAACACGTATCCGGTTTGCGATTTAGAATCGTCCGGATCAGTGTCAAAGCTTGCATCGACGTAACCATTTACGACTAGCTCTTTGTCACCTCCATATACGAGAAACATATCCTTAGTCCTTTTCAGGTATTTCAGGATGTTCTTGACCGCTGTCCAGTGATCCACTCCTGGATTACTTTGGCACCTTCCTGCCAAGCTTATTGCTAAGCATACGTCAGGTCTGGTACATAGCATTGCATACATGATAGAGCCTATGGCTGAAGCATAGGGAACATCTTTCATTTTCTCTCTATCTTCTGCTGTGGTCGGGCATTGAGTTTGACTCAACTTCACACCTTGTAGCACGGGCAAGAACCCTTTCTTTGCCTGATCCATTTTGAACTTTTTCAAAGTTTTATCAAGGTATGTGCTTTGTGAAAGTCCTATTAAGCGTCTTGATCTATCTCTATAGATCTTGATGCCCAATATGTAAGCAGCTTCACCGAGGTCTTTCATTGAAAAACTTTTATTCAAGTATCCCTTTATGCTATCCAGAAATTCTATATCATTTCCAATTAATAATATCTCATCTACATATAATATCAGAAATGCTACAGAGCTCCCACTCACTTTCTTGTAAATATAGGCTTCTCCAAAAGTCTGTATAAAACCATATGCTTTGATCACACTATCAAAGCGTTTATTCCAACTCCGAGATGCTTGCACCAGTCCCTAAATGGAACGCTGGAGCTTGCACACTTTGTTAGCACCTTTTGGATCAACAAAACATTCTGGCTACATCATATACAACTCTTCTTCCAGAAATACATTCAAGAATGCAGTTTTAACATCCATTTGCCAAATTTCATAATCATGAAATGCAGCAATAGCTAACATGATTCGGACAGACTTAAGCATCGCTACGGGTGAGAAAGTCTCATCGTAGTCAACCCGTTGAACTTGTCGAAAACCTTTCGCAACAAGTCGAGCTTTATAGACAGTTACATTACCATCAACGTCAAGATCCATTTATTCTCAATGGCTTGCCAATCATCGGGCAAGTCAACCAAAGTCCATACTTTGTTTTCATACATGGATCCCATCTCAGATTTCATGGCCTCTAGCCATTTTGCGGAATCTGGGCTCATCATCGCTTCCTCATAGTTCGTAGGTTCATCATGGTCAAGTAACATGACTTCCAGAATAGGATTACCGTACCACTCTGGTGCGGATCTTACTCTGGTAGACCTACGAGGTTCAGTAGAAACTTGATCTGAAGTTTTATGATCAATATCATTAGCTTCCTCACTAATTGGTGTAGTTGTCACAGGAACCGGTTCTTGTGATGAACTACTTTCCAATAAGGGAGCAAATACAGTTATCTCATCAAGTTCTACTTTCCTCCCACTCACTTCTTTCGAGAGAAACTCCTTCTCTAGAAAGGATCTGATTTTAGCAACGAAAATCTTGCCCTCAGATCTGTGATAGAAGGTGTACCCAATAGTCTCTTTTGGGTATCCTATGAAGACACATTTCTCCGATTTGGGTTCGAGCTTATCTGGTTGAAGTTTCTTCACATAAGCATCGCAGCCCCAAACTTTAAGAAACGACAACTTTGGTTTCTTGCCAACCCATAGTTCATAAGGCGTCGTCTCAACGGATTTTGATGGTGCCCTATTTAACGTGAATGCGGCCGTCTCTAAAGCATAACCCCAAAACGATAGTGGTAAATCAGTAAGAGACATCACAGATCGCACCATATCTAGTAAAGTACAATTACGATGTTCGGACACACCATTTCGTTGTGGTGTTCCGGGTAGCGTGAGTTGCGAAACTATTCCGCATTGTTTCAAGTGTAGACCAAACTCGTAACTCAAATATTCTCCTCCACGATCAGATTGTAGAAACTTTATTTTCTTGTTACGATGATTTTCCACTTCACTCTGAAATTCTTTGAACTTTTCAAATGTTTCAGACTTGTGTTTCATTAAGTAGATATACCCATATCTGCTCAAATCATCTGTGAAGGTGAGAAAATAACGATACCCGCCGCGAGCCTCAACATTCATTGGACCACAAACATCAGTATGTATGATTTCCAACAAATCAGTTGCTCGCTCCATAGTTCCGAAGAACGGCGTTTTAGTCATCTTGCCCATAAGGCATGGTTCGCAAGTACCAAGTGATTCATAATCAAGTGATTCCAAAAGCCCATCAGTATGGAGTTTCTTCATGTGCTTTACACCGATATGACCAAAACGGCAGTGCCACAAATAAGTTGCACTATCGTTATCAACTCTGCATCTTTTGGTTTCAACACTATGAATATGTGTATCACTACTATCGAGATTCAATAAAAATAGACCACTCTTCAAGGGTGCATGACCATAAAAGATATTACTCATATAAATAGAACAACCATTATTCTCTGATTTAAATGAATAACCGTCTCACATCAAACAAGATCCAGATATAATGTTCATGCTTAACGCTGGCACCAAATAACAATTATTTAGGTCTAAAACTAATCCCGATGGTAGATGTAGAGGTAGCGTGCCGACCGCGATCACATCGACTTTGGAACCATTTCCCACGCGCATCGTCACCTCGTCCTTAGCCAATCTTCGCTTAATCCGTAGTCCCTGTTTTGAGTTGCAAATATTAGCAACAGAACCAGTATCAAATACCCAGGTGCTACTGCGAGCATTAGTAAGGTACACATCAATAACATGTATATCACATATACCTTTGTTCACTTTGCCATCCTTCTTATCCGCCAAATACTTGGGGCAGTTCCGCTTCCAGTGTCCAGTCTGCTTGTAGTAGAAGCACTCAGTTTCAGGCTTAGGTACAGACTTGGGTTTCTTCTCTTGAGCAGCAACTTGTTTGCCGTTCTTTTTGAAGTTCCCCTTCTTCTTTACTTTGCCCTTTTTCTTGAAACTGGTGGTCTTGTTAACCATCAACACTTGATGCTCCTTCTTGATTTCTACCTCCGCGGCCTTTAGCATTGCGAAGAGCTCGGGAATAGTCTTGTCCATCCCTTGCATATTATAGTTCATCACGAAGCTCTTGTAGCTTGGTGGCAATGATTGGAGAATTCTGTCAATGACACTATCATCAGGAAGATTAACTCCCAGTTGAATCAAGTGATTATTATACCCAGACATTTTGAGTATGTGTTCACTGAGAGAACTATTCTCCTCCATCTTGCAGCTATAGAACTTATAGGAGACTTCATATCTCTCAATCCGGGCATTTGCTTGAAATATTAACTTCAACTCCTGGAACATCTCATATGCTCCATGACGTTCAAAACGTCGTTGAAGACCCGGTTCTAAGCCGTAAAGCATGGCACACTGAACTATCGAGTAGTCATCAGCTTTGCTCTGCCAGACGTTCTTAACGTCGTCAGTTGCATCGGCAGCAGGCCTGGCACCCAGCGGTGCTACCAGGACATAATTTTTCTGTGCAGCAATGAGGATAATCCTCAGGTTATGGACCCAGTCCGTGTAATTGCTACCATCATCTTTCAACTTTTCTTTCTCAAGGAACGCATTAAAATTCAACGGAATGACAGCACGAGCCATCTATCTACAACAAACATAGACAAGCAAAATACTATCAGGTACTAAGTTCATGATAAATTTAAGTTCAATTAATCATATTACTTAAGAACTCCCACTTAGACAGACATCTCTCTAGTCATCTAAGTGATCACGTGATCCAAATCAACTAAACCATGTCCGATCATCACGTGAGATGGAGTAGTTTCAATGGTGAACATCACTATGTTGATCATATCTACTATATGATTCACGCTCGACCTTTCGGTCTCCATGTTCCGAGGCCATATCTGTATATGCTAGGCTCGTCAAGTTTAACCCGAGTATTCCGCGTGTGCAACTGTTTTGCACCCGTTGTATTTGAACATAGAGCCTATCACACCCGATCATCACGTGGTGTCTCAGCATGAAGAACTTTCGCAACGGTGCATACTGAGGGAGAACACTTCTTGATAATTAGTGAGAGATCATCTTAAAATGCTACCGTTAATCAAAGCAAGATAAGATGCATAAAGGATAAACATCACATGCAATCAATATAAGTGATATGATATGGCCATCATCATCTTGTGCTTGTGATCTCCATCTTCAAAGCACCGTCATGATCACCATCGTCACCGGCGCGACACCTTGATCTCCATCGTAGCATCGTTGTCGTTACGCCATCTATTGCTTCTACGACTATCGCTACCGCTTAGTGATAAACTAAAGCAATTACAGGGCGTTTGCATTTCATACAATAAAGCGACAACCATATGGCTCCTGCCAGTTGCCGATAACTTCGGTTACAAAACATGATCATCTCATACAATAAAATATAGCATCACATCTTGACCATATCACATCACAACATGCCCTGCAAAAACAAGTTAGACGTCCTCTACTTTGTTGTTGCAAATTTTACGTGGCTGCTACGGGCTTAGCAAGAACCTTCTTACCTACGCATCAAAACCACAACGATAGTTCGTCAAGTTGGTGCTGTTTTAACCTTAGCAAGGACCGGGCGTAGCCACACTCGATTCAGCTAAAGTGAGAGAGACAGACACCCGCCAGCCACCTTTAAGCACGAGTGCTCGTAACGGTGAAACCAGTCTCGCGTAAGCGGACGCGTAATGTCGGTCCGGGCCGCTTCATCTCACAATACCGCTGAACCAAAGTATGACATGCTGGTAAGGAGTATGACTTGTATCGCCCACAACTCACTTGTGTTCTACTCGTGCATATAACATCAACGCATAAAACCTAGGCTCGGATGCCACTGTTGGGGAACGTAGTAATTTCAAAAAATTTCCTACGCACACGCAAGATCATGGTGATGGCATAGCAACAAGAGGGGAGAGTGTTGTCCACGTACCCTCGTAGACCATAAGCGGAAGCGTTAGCACAACGTGGTTGATGTAGTCGTACGTCTTCACGATCCGACTGATCCAAGCACCAAACGTACGGCACCTCCGAGTTCAGCACACGTTCAGCTCGATGACGATCTCTGGGCTCTGATCCAGCAAAGCTCCGGAGATGAGTTCCGTCAGCACGACGACATGGTGACGATGATGATGTTCTACCGGCGCAGGGCTTCGCCTAAACTCCGCGACGATATGACCGAGGTGGAATATGGTGGAGGGGGGCACCGCACACGGCTAAGGAATGATCCGTAGATCAACTTGTGTGTCTATGGGGTGCCCCCCCCCCCGCCCCCGTATATAAAGGAGCAAGGGGGGAGGCCGGCTGGCCCTTCGAGGGCGCGCCAAGGAGGAGGAATCCTCCTCCTAGTAGGAGTAGGACTCCTCCTTTCCTACTCCTACTAGGAGGAGGAAGGAAGGGGGAGAGGGGGAAGGAAAGGGCCCCCCTAGTCCAATTCGGACCAGAGGGGGGAGGGGGCGCGCGGCCCATGCTGGCCGCCCCTCTCTTCTTTCCCCTAAGGCCCATAAGGCCCATTACTCTCCCGGGGGGGTTCCGGTAACCCTCCGGCACTCCGGTTTTCTTCGAAATCACCTGGAAAACTTCCGGTGTCCGAATATAGTCATCCAATATATCAATCTTTATGTCTCGACCATTTCGAGACTCCTCGTCATGTCCGTGATCACATCCGGGACTCCGAACAAACTTCGGTACATCAAAACTTATAAACTCATAATAAAACTATCATCGTAACGTTAAGCGTGCAGACCCTACGGGTTCGAGAACTATGTAGACATGACCTAGAACTATTCTCGGTCAATAACCAATAGCGGAAGATGCCCATATTGGTTCCTACATATTCTACGAAGATCTTTATCGGTCAAACCGCATAACAACATACGTTGTTCCCTTTGTCATCGGTATGTTACTTGCCCGAGATTTGATTGTCGGTATCCAATACCTAGTTCAATCTCGTTACCGGCAAGTCTCTTTACTCGTTACGTAATGCATCATCCCGTAACCAACTCATTGGTCACATTGCTTGCAAGGCTTATAGTGATGTGCATTACCGAGAGGGCCCAGAGATACCTCTCCGACAATCGGAGTGACAAAACCTAATCTCGAGATACGCCAACTCAACATGTACCTTCGGAGACACCTGTAGTACTCCTTTATAATCACCCAGTTACGTTGTGACGTTTGGTAGTACCCAAAGTGTTCCTCCGGTAAACGGGAGTTGCATAATTCTCATAGTTATAGGAACATGTATAAGTCATGAAGAAAGCAATAGCAATATACTAAACGATCAAGTGCTAGGCTAACGGAATGGGTCATGTTAATACATCATTCTCCTAATGATGTGATCCCATTAATCAAATGACAACACATGTCTATGGTTAGGAAACATAACCATCTTTGATTAATGAGCTAGTCAAGTAGAGGCATACTAGTGACTATATGTTTGTCTATGTATTCACACATGTATCATGTTTCCGGTTAATACAATTCTAGCATGAATAATAAACATTTATCATGATATGAGGAAATAAATAATAACTTTATTATTGCCTCTAGGGCATATTTCCTTCAAAGGGCGCCAACAATTGGCCATTTTGAAGGGGAACATCTGGTACACTCATCCTGACTAAAGTTGGTCCTCGCCTGTCAATGGCTCTGGTAGTGACGCCTGCTTGGGCTCCACAATGACTTCCTCCCTGCCGTTGGGCTGGTCTTGGTCTTGTAGCACTGAAATGGATGCCTTTGCTTGATGCTCTCGCCTGCGCTTGCTCCCTTTGCACCAAAGAGGAAAGGAGGACACTGCGCGGGCTGGCGCCCGACTGGCGCCCTTGGTCGTCATGGCTTGCGTCATGGGCACCTCACGAGGTACCCCGCCTTGAACTCTCCGCCTCCTCGCGAGCCAGCTTGATGAGGCCGTGCCTGAGGAAGTTCCTTGTCGTCCACCCCGCGAGGTTTGGCCCCTCGCGAGGGTCTTGAGCTTGTGTTGATGAAGATGGGCCGTGCTGGGCCCCCTTTGAGCCACGCCGCAGGTCGTAGGCAGGCAAGTCTGGGGACCCCCGTTCCTAGAACGCCGATAACACCTTCATCTTGAGTATATTCGGAGTCGGAGTGATAGCTTCTCTCGGAGTGATTGTCGGAGTCGGAGCCGGATACCCATTCACCAACATGAGCTTGATGTCTTCATTTTGTGTAGCTCCTTGATGACTTGTCCTTCCTCTCCGAATCCTTGCTTCTCTGTGAGGGTCTTCGTTCATAACGATCATCTCTACTCCTCCTTTCTCTTGGTGGTGATTCTTCTCTTTTGCTTCTTCTTTTTGGAGAGTCTTCTCTTCTTTTGTAGCTTGCCGTACACTCATTGGAATAGTGTCCGGGTCTCCCACAATTGTAGCAATTTCGCTCTCGACTAGAAGATCTTTTGTCATTGTAGGACCTTGACTTGGAGCTTCTTTCTTTGCTTCTACTCTTGTAGAATTTGTTGAAGTTCTTCACCATTAAGCTCAATTCTTCATTGAAGGTTTGTTTCTCACTTGATGATGTGGGGGCTTCACTTGAGGCTTTGTAAGCACCACTTGACTTGTTGTGAAGTTCCTCCTTATCCTTGAGTGACATCTCATGAGCAACAATTCTTCCGATGACTTCCGTTGGCTTGAGATCTTTGTAGTTTGGCATCATTTGGATCAATGTGCACACGGTATCATACTTTCCATCCAATGCTCTTAGGATCTTCTTGATGATGAATCTGTCGGTCATCTCTTCACTCCCTAAGCCGGCAATCTCATTTTTGATAAGAGCAAGCCTAGCGTACATTTCAGCGACACCTTCACCATCCTTCATTTTGAACTTGTCAAGCTGACTTTGGAGCACATCCAACTTGGATTCCTTGACGGAGTCGGTACCTTCATGCATATCAATCAAAGTATCCCAAATTTCCTTTGCATTCTCAAGACGGCTGATTTTGTTGAATTCTTCGGGGCACAACCGTTGAAGAGGATATCACAAGCTTGAGCGTTGTATTGCAACATCTTCAATTCATCCACGCTAGATTCACGGTTTGGTTCTCTCCCATCAAAGAATTCACCTTGCAAGCCAATACACACAATAGCCCAAACGGCGGGGTTATGTCCAAGAATATGCATTTTCATCTTATGCTTCCAACTAGCAAAATTAGTGCCATCAAAGTAAGGACCTCTATGGTGATAATT
Source organism: Triticum dicoccoides (assembly GCF_002162155.2). Taxonomy (NCBI): domain Eukaryota; kingdom Viridiplantae; phylum Streptophyta; class Magnoliopsida; order Poales; family Poaceae; genus Triticum; species Triticum dicoccoides. The sequence goes on along the minus strand of NC_041381.1, from coordinate 361,496,728 downwards.
TTCCTCACTAGAAGCCATACTCTCCTAGGTTGTGAAACCAAGGCTATGACCACCAAAAGCTATGGAATCAAAGCAAATGGAGACCAAAGCTCTGATACCACTTGTAGGACCTTGAAGTATGTCTAGAGGGGGGGTGATTAGACTACTTGACCAATTAAAACTTAGCCTTTTCCCAATTTTAGAGTTTGGCAGATTTTAGCTATCTTAGGACAAGTCAAGCAATCATCACAAAATTCAAGCAAGCATGCAAAGAGTATATGAGCAGCGGAAATTAAAGCATGCAACTTGCAAGAAAGTAAAGGGAAGGGTTTGGAGGATTCAAACGCAATTGGAGACACAGATGTTTTTGGTGTGGTTCCGATAGGTTGTGCTATCGTACATCCACGTTGATGGAGACTTCAACCCATGAGGGTAACGGTTGCGCGAGTCCATGGGGGGCTCCACCCACGAAGGTTCCACGAAGAAGCAACCTTGTCTACCCCACCATGGCCGTCACCCACGAAGGACTTGCCTCACTAGTGGTAGATCTTCACGAAGTAGGCGATCTCCTTGCCCTTACAAACTCCTTGGTTCAACTCCACAATCTTGTCAAAGGCTCCCAAGTGACACCTAGCCAATCTAGGAGACACCACTCTCCAAGAAGTAACAAATGGTGCGTTGATGATGAACTCCTTGCTCTTGTGCTTCAAATGATAGTCTCTCCAACACTCAACTCTCTCTCATAGGTTTTGGATCTGGTGGAAAGAATATTTGAGTGGAAAGCAACTTGGGGAAGGCTAGAGATCAAGATTCATATGGTAGGAATGGAATATCTTGGCCTCAACACATGAGTAGGTGGTTCTCTTTCAGAAATGATAAGTTGGAAGTGTAGGTTTGTTCTGATGGCTCTCTCAACGAATCAAGACGAGGTGGAGGGGTATATATAGCCTCCACACAAAATCTAACCGTTATACACAATTTACCAAACTCGATGGGACTGATTCAACAGACTCGGTCGGACCGATTTAGTAAACCTAGTGACCGTTAGGATTTTCGGTGGGACCGACATGCAACTCGGTAGGACCGATATGGTTAGGATTAGGGCATAACCTAATCTCGGTGAGACCGATTACACAAACTCGGTGAGACCGATTTTGGTAATAAGCTTTCCAGAGAGTTAGTCAGGTAAACTCGGTGGGACCGATTTGCTCTTTTCGGTGAGACCGAAATGTTACAAAAGGGAAACAGAGAGTTTACATTGCAATCTCGGTGGGACCGATCGCTCACTTCGGTTAGACCGAAACGTTACGAAGGGAAACAGAGAGATTACAATCCCATCTCGGTGAGACCGAGATCCCTATCGGTAGGACCGATTTGCCTAGGGTTTGTGGCAGTGGCTATGACATTTGAACTCGGTGGCGCCAGATAGAAAGAATCAGTGTTGCTGAGTTTGACTTTAGGTTTAGGTCATTTGTGGATGTGAGAAAGTAGTTGAGGGTATTTGGAGCATATCACTAAGCACATGAAGCAAGATGCTCATTAAGGAACACCTCATCCCTCCTTGATAGTATTGGCTTTTCCTATAGACTCAATGTGATCTTGGATCACTAAAATATAAAATGAAGAGTCTTGAGCTTTTGAGCTTGAGCCAATCCTTTGTCATTAGTATTTTGAGGGATCCACTTTCATCATCCATCCATGCCATTCATTGAGCTTTCCTGAAATAATATTCTTGGAATAGCATTAGCTCAATGAGCTCTATGTTGTTATGAATTACCAAAACCACCTAGGGATAGTTGCACTTTCAGGTGCTTTATAAGAGAAGATGGGGACTCAAATAAAAAATAAATATTGCATAAAGTAAATAGAAAGGCCCTTCATAGAGGGAAGTAGGGATTTGTAGAGGTGCTAGATCTCAAAGCAAAAATTAAGAGATAAAACTTTTTGGGTGGCATACTTTTCCCGTCAACGAAAATGACCGAGTAATTCCCAACACTTTCCACGCTAGATATATCATAGGCAGTTCCCAAACCAAAAATAAAGTTTATTCCTTTTTCCACCATTCTTTCACTTCCCATGGCTAGCCATTTGTAACATCCCAATTTTCAATTTGGATGTTATATGAAGGGGGGATAGACCCCGGGTAGCCTCATCCACACCTTAGCAGATTTCAAGACATCGGGGATAGCCTAGCCGCTCAGTCCGACTGGCTGCCTGGAGCCAACCGGCCGCCTCCTAAGAAGGCAGCGTGCCTCAGAAGGTGGCAAGAGCATGTGCCGACTCCTAGCAGGCAGCCCATCGCTGCCTCAAAGTCTGCACCCACCTGCTACGACAAGACCGCGCGTGGCAACAATGCCACCTGCCACCCTCGAATCCTGGAAGGAACGTGGCTATAGTGCGGACGTACCAGGCGGACACCCTCCTCCTGGCACGGCATTGTAGCCACGCGGCCCGTGACGGTGCCTACGTCAGGCAGGGCCATGCCCCCATGACGGGCGGTCGGTACGGCCCGCGGGCGGCGGGCCCTACTTGTCTGCGTACCCCAGAAGACGGCAAGGCCTGAGCAGGCGGCCTTGAGGGGAGGACGGCTCCTAGCAGGCGGTCGCCCCTCTCCTTGGAGTCTGCGCACAATTAACCAGAGGTGACGTGGTGTGGCTACAATGATCGCCCGCCAGGCGGCGGCACTGTAGCCACGCGCCCCCGACCAAGCCATCGTCATCAGGGGCAAGGCTACAGTGCAGCATGTTCCCTTGGCCCACAGGCGGCGGGCCCTACCTGTTGGCGGAGCTCACAGCAGCCGGCGGGACCCACCAGGCGGCGGGCCCCAGCAGCCAGCGGAGAAGCCGGAGCCCAGAGACACTGACGGCCGGGTCCCAGGACCAGTCGGATTACCATTGTACCCCTGGGGGGTAGGCCTATATAAACCCCCCAGGGTCACCCATGCAAAGGGTTGAGCCTTCTTAGATCATACACACACCCATACCTAGAGAGGAGTAGAGTAAGCAGCCTTCTTCCTCCTCTAGCCCGAACAGCTCGAGGAGCACCCTTGTACTAGCTATTGATCATAGTGATGCGGAGACCCGGCAGAGCAGGATTAGGGGTGTTATCTCCACGGAGAGTCGTGAACCTGGGTAAGACCCGGCGTCGTTTACGGTCTTGCCTACTCTCACTTCTAGAGCCCGGCAACGTTCTATTGACCCCATACATGATTAGCCACTCGTTGGCATATGTCGAGGAAATACCACGATATTTGGCGCCCACCATGGGGCAAGGCGCACCGTTGTCCAGAGACACATTCTGGATGGGAACCCATTTCCTTCCCCATGAGCGTAGCCAGCCCGGCTCCTCACTGGTGTTGCACCGACGATCTGCGCGGTGTGGTGGCCGCCTGCGCCGCGAGCTCCCTCGCTGATCTCCTTGGCGGCGTCCACCTCACCGATGAGCCTGCCCCCGATGCGGGTTTGGCTAGCTCCGAGAGCTGCCTTGTCGACCTCCTTGACAAGCTCCACATCGCTGACGAGCCCGCCTCCAACTTGGAGTCCGTTGGCTCCATCGACCCGCCCGTCGAGATGATCATCTACTCCGATGCGGCAGACGTCTACCCCGACCACGTAGAGGTCATCAACGATCCGCTCCCTCGCGAAGACATCATCACCAGTGCCAGCACCGTCACGGAGGTGCTAGTCATCAGCCAGGACAAAGACTCGGCCGGGGCGGACTAGGATCCGTTCCGTTCGACCCTGCGAGCCCTTGCCACTCCGGTTGACTGCGGCGCAGACATCGCAATCCTAGAGGCACACCGCATTTCGCTCCTCGATTGCGCCAAGAAGCTGGCTGCTGTGAAGCGCCTCGCTGAGTCCTACCTGCGCGAGCTCGACCGTGCTGTAGGTGGCACTCCAGCTGCTGGAGAGCCCAGCCGGTTGGGCGCTGTCCGGCATCTCGGTGCCACCATCGCCAGCATCTTTGGGGCCAACCACCCTGTCTACCCCACGCCCACCAAGAACCTGCACGCCGCCCAAGCAGCAGTGGAGTTGGACAAGTTAGAGGGCGAGGAGAGACGCCTCATGAAGGAGCGCGTGCAACGGCTCCTCGACGCGGCCGCCATCCAGCAGGAAGCCGCCCGCCGCGCGACAGAACCCGGTAGGCCAAACGATACCCGCATTCATCACCGCGAGCACGGCGCGACCTCTTGGTCCCCGACAGGCGGCCGGGCCAACCCAGAGCCGGCTGCTAGCCGCAGTTGGCGCACACACATCTCGATCGAGTGCGACGCCGACGGCCGCCCAAGAGTAGTAGAACGGTGCAACGACTACCCACTTCCACCGTGCAGGGAGAGGCATGCTTCCCCGCCGCTTGTTGGGCACCCGACTCTCAGAGACCGGGTGGGTCACCGTGAGGGAATCAGAGAGAATGATGCCTGCCATCGGATCGACCGACTTGCTCGGTCCCTGGCGGAAGAAGAAGAAGATACGGTCGGCCCGTCTTGTTTTGGCCCCCGCATCAGAAACGAGCCCTTCCCCAAAGGATTCTCATTGTCGCGAGATACTCCCAAGTACAACGGCTCCGTGAAGCCAGAAGATTGGCTGGCCGACTACTCCACCACCGTCAACATAGCAAACGGCAACAAGCATGTTGCCATGAAGTACATTCCGCTCATGCTCCAGGGCATGACCCGGACATGGCTACACAGCCTCAAGCCGCACAGCGTCAACAGCTGGCTAGACTTCACTGACGTCTTCATCCACAACTTCACCAGCACCTACAAGCGGCCGCCCAAGCCTCGCCAACTCTCCTTGTGCGTCCAAGGCCCGATCGAGTCCACCCGCGACTATCTGACGCACTAGGGCGAGCTGCGCAACTCCTGCGAAGGGGTGCATGAGGTGCATACCATAGAGTATTTCACAACCGGGTGCCGAGAGGGTACTTTGCTCAAGCACAAGCTTCTCTGCGACGAGCCAGCCACTCTAGACGAACTGGTAGTCATAGCGGACAAGTTCGCCACTGCAGCTCATCCATGAAGTCGGAGCTCCGGGTGGACGCAACTGGAAAGGTGCTCCCTCCGGCTTCCCAAACGCCGGCTAGCGACGCCAACCGGCTCCAGCAGAACGACAACAAGCGCAAGGCCCAGCAGCCGACCTCCAACAGCCAGCAGGTAGCAGCAGTCGAAGAGTAGTAGCCAACTGGTCAGGCCAACACCAAGCGGCAGAAAACTGGCAAGGGAGCATGGCTGCCCGCCCTCTCCTTTGAGCAAGCCCTTGACGCCCCATGCAAGTGCCACAGTGGCGCGAAGCCGTCCAACCACACCACTTAGAAGTGAGACTGGCTAGCTCGGATTGCCAAGGGCGAGGCCCTCCCGCCTCCCCCGCTAGCCAGCCCTGCAGCTCAAGCCGTCCAGCAGCCAGCAGCCCTGCCAGTCGGCACCATTCAAGAAGAGTTCCTTGAAGAGCACGCCACCTATGTCGTTTTCACAAGCCAAGCCGGCACCAGGCACAGCAGGTGACAACAACACAGAGAGGTCAATGTTGTCAATACAGAAGCCCTGACCCACATGCATTGGTCTGGGAAGCCTATCACTTGGAGCCAAGCTGACCACCCGGCTGTGATGCCCAATCCGGGTTCATATGCCCTGGTGCTCGAGGAAACCTTTGCAACAGAGATGCGGAACTGCCATTTCAGCCGAGTGCTGATAGATGGTGGCAGCAGCATCAATATCTTGTACAAGGAGACCATGGATCGACTAGGCATTAAGGCCAAGCAACTCCAGCCAAGCCAGACTATTTTTCATGGCATAGTCCCAGGCCTGTCCTGCTCCCCAATCGGCAAGACAAAGATTGACGTCCTGTTCGGCAACAGCAAGCACTTCCTCCGCGAGCCAATCTGGTTTGAGGTGGCGGACTTGGAAAGCCCCTATTGAGATACCGACGATCAAATCTTGGGCAAGTAACATACCGATGACAAAGGGAACAACGTATGTTGTTATGCGGTTTGACTGATAAAGATCTTCGTAGAATATATGGGAGCCAATATGAGCATCCAGGTTCCGCTATTGGTTATTGACCGGAGACATGTCTCGGTCATGTCTACATAGTTCTCGAACCCATAGGGTCCGCACGCTTAAAGTTCGATGATGGTTATATTATGAGTTTATGTGTTTTGATGTACCGAAGGAGTTCAGAGTCCCGGATGAGATCGGGGACATGACGAAGAGTCTCGAAATGGTCGAGACGTAAAGATCGATATATTGGACGACTATATTCGGACATCGGAAAGGTTTCGAGTGATTCGGGTATTTTTCGGAGTACCGGAGAGTTACGGGAATTCATATTGGGCCTTATTGGGCCATACGGGAAAGGAAAGAAAGGCCCCAAAGGGTGGCCGCACCCCTCCCCATGGACTAGTCCGAATTGGACTAGGGAGGGGGGCGCCCCCTTCCTTCCTTCTCCTTCTCCCTTCCCTTCTCCTACTCCCACAAGGAAAGGAGGAGTCTACTCCCGGTGGGAGTAGGACTCCCCCCTTGGCGCGCCCTCCTCCTAGGCCGGCCGCCTCCCCCTTGCTCCTTTATATACGGGGGCAGGGGGCACCTCTAGAAACAACATTAGATCTTTGATCTGTTAGCCGTGTGCGGTGCCCCCCACCATCATAGTCCTCCTCGATAATATTGTAGCGGTGCTTAGGCAAAGCCCTGCGACGGTAGAACATCAACATCGTCACCACGTCATCGTGCTGACGGAACTCTCCCTCGACACTCGGCTGGATCGGAGTTCGAGGGACGTCATCGAGCTGAACGTGTGCTAGAACTCGGAGGTGTCGTGCTTTCGATGCTCGATCGGTCGGGCCGTGAAGACGTACGACTACATCAACCGCGTTGTTCTAATGCTTCCGCTTTCGGTCTACGAGGGTACATGGACGACACTCTCCCCTCTCGTTGCTATGCATCACCATGATCTTGCGTGTGCGTAGGAATTTTTTTGAAATTACTACGTTCCCCAACAGTGGCATCCGAGCCAGGTTTTATGCGTAGATGTTATATGCACGAGTAGAACACAAGGGAGTTGTGGACGATACAAGTCATACTATTTACCAGCATATCATACTTTGGTTCGGTGGTATTGTTGGATAAAGCGGCCCGGACCGACATTACGCGTACGCTTACGCGAGACTGGTTCTACCGTGCCTTTTGGGCAAGATGACTAAAACTCCGTTCTTCGGAACAGTGGAACGAGCTACTGATTTATTGGAAATAATACATACCGATGTATGCGATCCAATGAGTGTTGATGCTCATGGCAAGTATCGTTATTTTTCTAACCTTCACAGATGATTTGAGCAGATATGGGTATATCTACTTAATGAAACACAAGTCTGAAACATTTGAAAGGTTCAAAGAATTTTGGAGTGAAGTGGAGAATCATCGTAACAAGAAAATAAAGTTTCTACGAAGTGACCGTGGAGGAGAATATTTGAGTTACGAGTTTGGCCTTCATATAATACAATGTGGAATAGTTTCACCGCTCACGCCACCTGGAACACCGCAACGTTATGGTGTGTCCGAATGTCATAACTGCACTTTATTGGATATGGTGCGATCTATGATGTATCTTACCGATTTACCACTATTGTTTTGGGGTTATGCATTAGAGACAGCTGCATTCACTTTAAATAGGGCACCATTCAAATCCGTTGAGACGACACCTTATGAACTATGGTTTGGCAAGAAACCAAAGTTGTCGTTTCTTAAAGTTTGGGGCTGCGATGCTTATGTGAAAAAGTTTCAACCTGTTAAGCTCGAACCCAAATCGGAGAAGTGCGTCTTCATAGAATACCCAAAGGAAACTATTGGGTACACCTTCTATCACAGATCCGAAGGCAAGATATTCGTTGCTAAAATGGATCCTTTCTAGAGAAGGAGTTTCTCTTGAAAGAAGTGAGTGGGAGGAAAGTAGAACTTGATGAGGTAATTGTACCTTCTCCCGGATTGGAAAGTAGTTCATCACAGAAATCAGTTCCAGCGATTGCTACACCAATTAGTGAGGAAGCTAATGATGATGATCATGAAGCTTCAAATCAAGTTACTACAGAACCTCATAGGTCTTCCAGAGTATGGTCCGCACCAGTGTGGTACATTAATCCTATTATGGAAGTCATGTTACTAGACCATGATAAACCTACGAACTATGAGGAAGCGATGATGAGCCCAGATTCCGCGAAATGGCTTGAGGCCATGAAATCTGAGATGGGATCCATGTATGAGAACAAAGTATGGACTTTGATTGACTTGCCCGATTGGTGAATCATTAAGAATAATTGGATATTCAAGAGGAAGACAGACACTGATAAGTAGTGTTATTATCTACAAAGCTCGACTCGTCGCAAATTTTTTTTCGACAAGTTCAAGGTGTTGAATACGATGATATTTTCTCACTCGTATCGATGCTTAAGTCTGTCCGAATCATGTTAGCAATTGCCACATTTTATGAAATCTGGCAAATGGATGTCAAAACTGTATTCCTTGATGGATTTATTAATGAAGAGTTGTATATGATGCAACCAGAAGGTTTTGTCAATCCTAAAGGCGCTACCAAAAAGTACAAGCTCCAGCGAACCATATATGGACTGGTGCAAACATCTCGGAGTTGGAATATACGCTTTGATGAGTTGATCAAAACATATGGTTTTATACAGACTTTTGGAGAAGCCTGTATTTACAAGAAAGTGAGTGGGAGCTCCGTAGAATTTCTAAATACTATATGTAGATGACATATTATTGATCGGACATGATATAGAATTTCTGGATAGCATAAAAGGATACTTGAATAAGAGTTTTTCAAAGAAAGACCTCGGTGAGGCTGCTTACATATTGGGCATCAAGATCTATAAGATAGATCAAGACGCTTGATAAGATTTTTCAATGAGTATATACCTTGGCAAGTTTTGGAATAGTTCAAAATGGATCAGTCAAAGAAGGAATTCTTGTCTGTATTACAAGGTGTAAAGTTGAGTAAGACTCAAAACCCGACCATTGCAGAAAATAGAAATAGAATGAAAAGTCATTCCCTATGCCTCAGTCATAGGTTCTATAAAGTATGCTATGTTGTGTATCAGACCTATTGTATACATTGCTCTGAGTTTAGCAAAGGAGTACAATTTTGATCAAAGAGTAGATCACTGGACAGTGGTCAAGAATATCCTTAGTAAGGACTAAGGAAATATTTCTCGATTATGGAGGTGATAAAAGAGCCCATCGTAAAGAGTTACATTGGTGCAAGCTTTTACACCAATCTAGATGACTCTAAATCTCAATCGGGATACATATTGAAAGTGGGAGCAATTAGCTAGAGTAGCTCCGTGAAAAGCATTGTAGACATAGAATATTTGCAAAATACATACGGCTCTAAATGTGACAGACCCATTGACTAAACTTCTCTCACGAGCAAAACATGATCATACCTTAGTACTCTTTGGGGGTTAATCACTTAGCGATGTGAACTAGATTATTGACTCTAGTAAACCTTTTGGGTGTTGATCACATGACGATGTGAACTATGGGTATTAATCATATACAGATATGAATATTGGTGTTAAATCACATGCTGATGTGAACTAGATTATTGACTATAGTGCAAGTGGGAGACTGAAGGAAACATGCCCTAGAGGCAATAATAAAGTTACTATTTATTTCCTTATATCATGATAAATGTTTATTATTCATGCTAGAATTGTATTAACCGGAAACATAATACATGTGTGAATACATAGATAAACAGAGTGTCACTAGTATGCCTCTACTTGACTAGCTCGTGAATCAAAGATGGTTAAGTTTCCTAACCATAGACATGAGTTGCCATTTGATTAACGGGATCACATCATTAGGAGAATGATGTGATTGACTTGACCCATTCTGTTAGCTTAGCACTTGATCGTTTAGTATGTTGCTATTGCTTTCTTCATGACTTATACATGTTCCTATGACTATGAGATTATGTAACTCCCGTTTACCGGAGGAACACTTTGTGTGCTACCAAATGTCACAATGTAACTGGGTGATTATAAAGGGGATCTACAGGTGTCTCCAAAGGTAGTTGTTGAGTTGACATATTTCGAGATTAGGATTGTCACTCCGATTGTCGGAGAGGTATCTCTGGGCCCTTTCGGTAATGCACATAACTATAAGCCTTGCAAGCAATGTAGCTAATGAGTTAGTTACGGGATTATGCATTACGTAACGAGTAAAGAGACTTGACGGTACGTGATTGAACTAGGTATTGAGATACCGACGATCGAATCTCGGGCAAGTAACATACCGATGACAAAGGGAACAACATATGTTGTTATGCGGTTTGACCGATAAAGATCTTCATAGAATATATGGGAGCCAATATGAGCATCTAGGTTCTGCTATTGGTTATTGACCGGAGACGTGTCTCGGTCATGTCTACATAGTTCTCGAACCCGTAGGGTCCGCACGCTTAAAGTTCGATGACGGTTATATCATGAGTTTATGTGTTTTGATGTACCGAAGGAGTTTGGGAGTTTGGAGTCCCGGATGAGATCGGGGACATGACGAAGAGTCTCGAAATGGTCGAGACGTAAAGATCGATATATTGGACGACTATATTCGGATCGGAAAGGTTCCGAGTGATTCGGGTATTTTTCGGAGTACCGGAGAGTTACGGGAATTCATATTGGGCCTTAATGGGCCATACGGGAAAGGAGAGAAAGGCCCCAAAGGGTGGCCGCACCCCTCCCCATGGACTAGTCTGAATTGGACTAGGGAGGGGGGGCACCCCCTTCCTTCCTTCTCCTTCTCCCTTCCATTCTCCTACTCCCACAAGGAAAGGAGGAGTCCTACTCCCGGTGGGAGTAGGACTCCCCCCTTGGCGCGCCCTCCTCCTAGGCCGGCCGCCTCCCCCCTTGCTCCTTTATATACGGGGGCAGAGGAGCACCTCTAGAAACAACATTAGATCTTTGATCTCTTAGCCGTGTGCGGTGCCCCCCTCCACCATAGTCCTCCTCAATAATATTGTAACGGTGCTTAGGCGAAGCCCTGCGACGGTAGAACATCAACATCGTCACCACGTCGTCGTGCTGACGAAAGTCTCCGTCGACACTCGGCTGGATCGGAGTTCGAGGGACGTCATCGAGCTGAACGTGTGCTAGAACTCGGAGGTGCCGTGCTTTCGGTGCTTGATCAGTCGGGCCGTGAAGACGTACGACTACATCAACCGCGTTGTTTTAACGCTTCCGCTTTTGGTCTACTAGGGTACGTGGACGACACTCTCCCCTCTCGTTGCTATGCATCACCATGATCTCGCGTGTGCGTAGGATTTTTTTTGAAATTACTACGTTCCCCAACAGTGGCATCCGAGCCAGGTTTTATGCGTAGATGTTATATGCACGAGTAGAACACAAGGGAGTTGTGGGCGATACAAGTCATACTGCTTACCAGCATGTCATACGTTGGTTCAGATGTATTGTTGGATGAAGCGGCCCGGACTGACATTACGCGTACGCTTACGCGAGACTGGTTCTACCGACGTGCTTCGCACACAGGTGGCTGGCGGGTGTCCATTTCTCCAAGTTTAGTTGAACCGAGTGTGGCTACGCCCAGTCCTTGAGAAGGTTAAAACAACACTAACTTGATTAAATATCGTTGTGGTTTTTATGTGTAGGTAAGAACGGTTCTTGCTCAGCCCGTAGCAGCCACGTAAAACTTGCAACAACAAAGTAGAGGACGTCTAACTTGTTTTTTGCAGGGCATGTTGTGATGTGATATGGTCAAGACGTGATGAGATATAAGTTGTTGTATGAGATGATCATGTTTTGTTGAAGTTATTGGCAACTGGCAGAAGCCTTATGGTTGTCTCTTTATTGCATAAGATGCAAGCGCCAAATAATTGCTTTACTTTATCGCTATACGATAGCAATAGTTGCAAGAGCAATAGTTGGTGATACGACCATGTGACGACACATTGATATAGATCAAGATGATGGAGATCATGGTGTCGTGCCGGTGACGATAGAGATAATGACAGTACTTTGGAGATGGAAATCAAAGGCGCAAGATGATCATGGCCATATCATGTCACATATTTTGATTGCATATGATGTTTATCTTTTATACATCTTATTTTGCTTAGTTCGGCGGTAGCTTTATAAGATGATCTCTCAGTAAATTTCAAGGTATAAGTGTTCTCCCTGAGTATGCACCGTTGCGAAAGTTCTCCGTGCTAAGACACCACGTGATGATCGGGTGTGGTAGGCTCTACGTTCAAATACAACGGGTGCAAAATAGTTGCACACGCGGAATACTCAGGTTAAACTTGACGAGCCTAGCATATACAGATATGGCCTCGGAACACTGAGACCGAAAGGTCGAGTGTGAATCATATAGTAGATATGATCAACATAGTGATGTTCACCATTGAAATCTACTCCATCTCACGTGATGATCGGACATGGTTTAGTTGATTTGGATCACGTGATCGCTTAGATGATTAGAGAGATGTCTATCTAAGTGGGAGTTCTTAAGTAATATGATTAATTTAACTTTAATTTATCATGAACTTAGTCATGATAGTATTTTGCAAATTATGTTGTAGATCAATAGCTCGCGTTGTTGCTTCCCTATGTTTATTTTTGATATGTTCCTAAGAGAAATACTATGTTGAAAGATGCTAGTAGCAATGGTGCGGATTGGATCCATGATCTGAGGTTTATCCTCATTGCTGCACAGAAGAATTATGTCCTTGATGCACCGCTAGGTGACAGACCTATTGCAAGAGCAGATGCAGACGTTATGAACGTTTGGCTAGCTCAATATGATGACTACTTGATAGTTTAGTGCACCATGCTTAACGGCTTAGAATCAGGACTTCAAAGACGTTTTGAACGTCATGGACCATATGAGATGTTCCAGGAGTTGAAGTTAATATTTCAAGCAAATACCCGAGTTGAGAGATATGAAGTCTCCAACAAGTTCTATAGCTAAAAGATGGAGGAGAATCGCTCAACTAGTGAGCATGTGCTCAGATTGTCTGGGTACTACAATCGCTTGAATCAAGTGGGAGTTAATCTTCCAGATAAGATAGTGATTGACAGAGTTCTCTAGTCACCATCACCAAGTTACTAGAACTTCGTGATGAACTATAGTATGCAAGGGATGACGAAAATGATTCCTGAGCTCTTCGTGATGCTAAAATCAACAAAGGTAGAAATCAAGAAAGAGCATCGAGTGTTGATGATTGACGACACACTAGTTTCAAGAATATGGCAAAGGGAAAGAAAGGGAACTTCATGTAGAATCGCAAGCAAGTTGTCACTCCCGCGAAGAAGCCCAAAGCTGGACCAAAGCCTGAAACTGAGTGCTTCTACTGCAAAGGAAATGGTCAGTGGAAGCGGAAATGCCCTGAATATTTGGTAGATAAGAAGGATGGAAAGTGAACAAGGGTATATTTGATATACAGGTTATTGATGTGTACCTTACTAGTGTTTATAGTAGACCCTGAGTATTTGATACTTGTTCGGTTGCTAAAAATTAGTAACTCGAAACAAGAGATACAGAATAAACAAAGACTAGTTGAGGGTGAAGTGACGATGAGTGTTGGAAGTAGTTCCAAGATTGATATGATCATCATCGCACACTCCCTATACTTTCAGGATTAGTGCTAAACCTAAATAAATGTTATTTGGCGTTTGTGTTGAGCGTGAATATGATTTTATCATGTTTATTGCAATACAGTTATTCATTTAAAGTCAGAGAATAATTGTTGTTTTGTTTACATGAATAAAACCTTCAATGGTCATACACCCAATGAAAATAGTTTGTTGGATCTCGATCATAGTGATACACATATTCATAATAATGATGCCAAAAGATGCAAAGTTAATAATGATAGTGCAACTTATTTGTGGCACTGCCGTTTGGGTCATATCGGTGTAAAGCGCATGAAGAACTCCATAAAGATGGATTTTCGGAATCACTTGGTTATGAATCATTTGATGCTTGCGAACCGTGCCTTTTGGGCAAGATGACTAAAACTCCGTTCTTCGGAACGATGGAATGAGCTACTGATTTATTGGAAATAATACATACCGATGTATGCGATCCAATGAGTGTTGATGCTCATGGCAAGTATCGTTATTTTTCTAACCTTCACAGATGATTTGAGTAGATATGGGTATATCTACTTAATGAAACACAAGTCTGAAACATTTGAATGGTTCAAAGAATTTCAGAGTGAAGTGGAGAATCATCGTAACAAGAAAATAAAGTTTCTACGATCTGATCATGGAGGAGAATATTTGAGTTACGAGTTTGGCCTTCATATAATACAATGTGGAATAGTTTTACAGCTCACGCCACCTGGAACACCGCAACATTATGGTGTGTCCGAACGTCGTAACCGCACTTTATTGGATATGGTGCGATCTATGATGTATCTTACCGATTTACCACTATCGTTTTGGGGTTATGCATTAGAGACAGCTGCATTCACTTTAAATAGGGCACCATCAAAATCCGTTGAGATGGCACCTTATGAACTGTGGTTTGGCAAGAAACCAAAGTTGTCGTTTCTTAAAGTTTGGGGCTGCGATGCTTATGTGAAAAAGTTTCAACCTGATAAGCTCGAACCCAAATCGGAGAAGTGCGTCTTCATAGAATACCCAAAGGAAACTATTGGGTACACCTTCTATCACAGATCCGAAGGCAAGATATTCGTTGCTAAAATGGATCCTTTCTAGAGAAGGAGTTTCTCTTGAAAGAAGTGAGTGGGAGGAAAGTAGAACTTGATGAGGTAATTGTACCTTCTCGGGTAGGGGGTCCCGAACTGTGCGTCTAGGCGGATGGTAACAGGAGACAAGGGACACGATGTTTTTACCCAGGTTCGGGCCCTCTCGATGGAGGTAAAACCCTACTCCTGCTTGATTGATATTGATGATATGGGTAGTACAAGAGTGGATCTACCACGAGATCAAGGAGGCTAAACCCTAGAAGCTAGGCTATGGTATGATTGTTGTAATGGTTGTTCGTCCTACGGACTAAAACCCTCCGGTTTATATAGACACCGGAGAGGGCTAGGGTTACACAGAGTCGGTTACAATGGTAGGAGATCTACATATCCGCATTGCCAAGCTTGCCTTCCACGCCAAGGAAAGTCCCACACGGACACGGGACGAAGTCTTCAATCTTGTATCTTCATAGTCTTGGAGTCCGGCCAATGATAGTCCGGCTATCCGGACACCCCCTAGTCCAGGACTCCCTCAGTAGCCCCTGAACCAGGCTCCAATGACGATGAGTCCGACGCGCATATTGTTCGGCATTGCAAGGCGGGTTCCTCCTCCGAATAATTCATAGAAGATTGTGAACACCAGGATAGTGTCTGGCTCTGCAAAATAAATGCCACATACCACCGTAGAGAGAATAATATGTACACAAGTTCAATCTGCTGATGTATGTTGTGGCATGACGTCACACCACCTCCAAGCCTTTACTTGAATCGTTTTTATTATACCACCTCAGCGCGTTTAGCGAAGCGGTTACCTTGGCATGTCTTGTTGAAGCAGAGATCGTGTTCCCCTTATTCCGGGATTCCCATCAATACGGACGTGGGTAACCCAACCGTGCTCGTTGCCACGCCCCCTCTATCGAAGGTGAGTTCCAAACGGTCACGGGGATGGCTCTTGGTATTCTCCCTCTTTATAATGAGACCAAGGCTTGTTTCTTTTCTTCAATCCTCAATCGAATCTGCCCCTCGCCCCGAGTTCCAACACCCAGAGCCCCAGATTCGAGCACTTCGGACTTTCAACAATGTCCGGCTCCGACCTACAGGGCCGGTGGATGCCCTCCTCCATCACGGAAGAGGACGTGCTAAAGCTGAGAGAAGCTAGGTACCTGACCTGCGAGATTTCGCATAGGTTGCCCGCCAAAGGGCAAGTCATTCCTACTCCCGAGCCCGGCGAGAGCGTCGTGTTTGTGTCCTACCTCCGTCGGGGTTTAGGCTTCCCGATGGATCCTTTTGTGAGAGGGCTCATGTTTTACTATGGGTTGGAATTCCATGACCTGGCTCCGGAGTCCATCCTCCACATCTCATCATTCATTATCGTCTGCGAGGCCTTCCTCCGCACTACCCCTCACTTCGGTTTGTGGCTCAAAACCTTCAACATGGAGCCGAAGATGATTGAGGGGCGTCAAGCAGAGTGCGGCGGGGCGGTTGTAAGTAGGAGGGCTGATGCTCCATGGCCCGAGGGCTCTTTCCAAGAGGAGCTCGGCTTGTGGCAACATGAGTTGTTCTATATTACCGCTCCCAGGGGCAGCAGGTAGAAGCCATCGCCCATCTTTCGCCTGGGCCCTCCACAGCGGCTGATGTCATGGGTCAACCAAGGGCTCAACTGGGGACCGTCAAAGGACGTACCCCTATTGTAGGGCCGGATTCGAGACCTCCAAGAGAGGGAGATCAATCTGGTCGTTGTGATGCAGGTTATGCTGATTCGGCGTCTTCTGCCCTGCAAACGTCGCCCCCTCCGCCTATGGGAATTCAATCCAGAGGGGCCACGAGCTCTCCAACACTTCATGGGTACGACACCCGTGGAGATGTATAAATTGTTCTTCGGATCACAAGAAGTGTGTCCGGAATTGACCGAGGATGCCGGCCTAAGCTGCAATCGCCCGGATGCTCAGGTAAGTAGCCCTGTGTCCGGACACACCGTTTGTTTGTGCCTCCTTGAATTTGCCTTTTAACCAATCGTCCCTTCAATAGGAGTGGATAGCGCAAGCGAAACTGATACGGTGTCCGACCCCCCTCCCGGAGACCGCGCCGGATCCCATGCTGGTCAGGATGCTGGAGGTTGCGCCTTCAGAGGAAGGCGAAGGGGAAAACAAAGAAACCACCGCCTCTACCAAGGAGGCTTTTAAGAAAGGGGGGATCGAGATTCCGTCCTTCCAAGGGGAGAAGAGGACCGCTTCCGAAAACCCGGAGGCCAAGGCCTCGCAGCGGGGGAAGAGATCTTCACCAGAGGGTCCTGCATCTGGGGAGGCCCCGGCCGCACTATCTCCCCTAAGGAATCAGCCCTCCAGCGAGCCGTAAGTAGAAAAAGGGGAGTTTTGTAACAAGGGACATCCCTATTTTTGCTTCTGAGGATAACCGAAGTTTTTACCTTGTAGTTCGGATCTCCGTCCTTCTCAGATGAGCTCGTGTTCGGGGGACCTTCGTCCGGAGATGATGGAGAGCGAGACGCCTCCATCTGCCGCACCGTCAGGTGGGGTGGACGACCCTGAGGTGTCATCACAGAGGGTATCCCCGAGTCCGGCAGGGCTGGAGAGTTCAGCACCAACTGGTGTACGGCCAGGGGAGCTGAAGGATCTGCTTGAGAGGGCGTCTATCTCAGAAGGTCACAGTACATTGATGAGTATGGTGATTGGAAGAATTTCATCCGCCGAAGGCGGGTTGCATGATGCCGTCAAAAGTTTGCTGGCGGGGTTTGAGGTACGTAAAAATGGTCATACCTTTTGACAGTTTTGCACATAAAGCGCGCCCTGTATAGATAGTAGCCCCTGAGACTCGGTATGTTGTCGAAAGCGACAGCGTGCCGACGATCATAATCTCAGGTATTAATTCTCGCCTTTCCTACACAGGTGGCGGATAGTCCGGTGGCCAACCGGACTGATGGAGTTGCTGAACTAAAGCGGCAACTCGACATTGCAGATGCGGACATCGCGCTGGTCAATAAACGACTTGACGAGTCGCAAGGTAGGTTGTTTCTCTGTGGTCACCTAGTAATGGAGCTGGTGCTCACTCCTTACAACATGTGTGCTTAATGCAGATGGTGCCGCTGCTGTGGAGGACCTTCGAGCAGAGCTTGCTCGAGCCAAGGAGCAGGCCAGAAGGAGTGATGTGGCTGCCTCGAAGGCGGCCGAAGAGCTAGAAGCCGAAAGGGCTGCTCACTGCCGAAGCAGGGGGGAGATGGCCGTGAAGCTGAAAGATGTTACCGACCGCTATGAGGTTCTTGAAAAAGAACGCCGAGCGGAGCAAGAAGACCTGAAGAAGGCCACCGCCGAAGCCAAGGATGCCCGTTCTGCAATGAGGACTATAAAGGAGGAGCTGCGCCAGGCCAGAGATATTGCAGCTCGCAAGCCCTTTCTGCTGCGCAGGAGGTTCACAGATCCGAAGTATGCTCAGCTTGGCCAGCTTTGGGGTCTGGAGGATCCTTATATGGATTTAGCGGCGAGTGCGGCAGATGCTGTTGTGCACTTCCGAAGTCAAAAGGATCACGAGACAGAAGAGCTTTTTTGGTCTCAATTCCATAGTCCAGAGCGTTCACTTAAGTTGACCGATCGGTTGGCTGAGTGGGCTGAGCTGAATAGATTGTCCGGACTTGCCATGACGGATATCGTGGCTCATGTCTGGCCGGATAGGCCCAAGCCGAAGAGTTATTTTGGCTTATTGCAGCAATTCCTCGGGGCGGCGCCGCATATCAAGGCGATGAAGCGGTCGGCCTGCATAGAGGGTGCACGGATGGCCCTCGCCCGTGTGAAGACATACTGGACGGAGATGGATGCCATCGATGTTGCAACCCGGGGTTCGAACGAGAGCCGGTTACCCGCCGAGCATTATTTTGGGGAAGTTCTGCGGGGTGCTCGTATAATAGAGTCGCAGTGCTAAAAAAATGTCATGTTCAAATGATCTTTATGGTTTGTAAAATGATATTCATAATATAAGCGCTTTTTATACTTGTGCGTTCAAGTATTGAAATATCTCCTGTGCGGCCGTTAATGTATACTTGTGTATAACCTGAAAGATGGCAGTCTTCGGCTTCAGCCCCCACACACATGGTGTGGGGGTGTTTGCAAAATAGCGCATTTTCACACTTAATCCAGCGTCTTGGTCCTGTGAAGGAGGTGGTAGCGTAGCAAACGAGGCAACCGGACTATGATGCTTTATCACTTTCACTTAGCCATAGGAGTTCGAAGGTGGGGCTACAATATAGCCCCCAGGGGCACCGCGCTCTCCGAATTCGGGGCGCGTATGTGCCTGACCGGGAAACGGTCCTTCGTCAAAGCGGAGGAATTCTAAACATTCCGATAGTCGATCGAGTGGTTGACCAGTCTCTCGCTGTATCATGACAGTCAGTTTTCGGCTTTCTCTACTGAGGTGCTCGCCCGGCCGAACCGGGGCACAATCGCAGTAGTTCTCCTGGTGCCGCGTTAGCCGATGATATGGAACGTAAGGCAGCAAAACACAGGAGCCAGGCAAACCCAACATTTGACCAAAGACATCATTCGGAGCTGATGCATATAAGGGCTAACTCGAGACGCCGAACACTCCCTAAGGTATTCGGTCTTTATGATAACGGGCAGAACAATGCCCTAAACCCCTAGTGTCCAGGTACTGGCTAAAATTTCTGACGCGACCGATGCCAAAACGCCTGCCTCCTCGTCGGTTATGGTGAAGAACCGGTGGATGTGAATCAACAAGAGACAGTAAGAAAGGTTTACGCAGGGTCTTAATCTGAAAAGAATCCTTGCCACGGGTCCCTGCTGCATGTCTGCGCCTGTGTCTCCATTGTGCCGTATCCTGGACGGGTGTACATGTTGTTCATCTGTAAAAGAGAGGAACTTAGTTTGAAAAGAAATCGTGCAAAAAATGTATTAAAAACGAAGTATGAATGAATGAATAAAGTTGACCTTTTATTGGCTCTTTATTGCTCATACGCACAGCCCCTTGTGAAGGGGTGTGCGGCTAGGGAGCCCCTAGTTTATTTATGCCGGACTTGCCTAGCCGTGCCCGGGGTCTAGAACGACCTTTTAATGAGATGATGCCGCGTGGACCGGGCATTTTAAGTGTAAGAGACGCGTAGTGCGGTATTGCATTAAAGCGGACAAAAGCTTCACGTCCCAATAGTGCTTGATGGCTACTTTTGAATGGGGTGACATGAAAGATTAGCTTTTCGCGACAGAAGTTGTCGGGTGATCTGAACACAACTTCTAGTAGTAAGGAGCCCGTGCACTTGGCGTAAGGGCCTGGTGTCACTCCTTTGAAGGAAGTGCGGCTATGGCGAATTTTAGTAGGGTCTATCCCCAACTTGCGGATTGTGTCCGGATATAGCAGGTTTAAATCGCTGCCGCCATCCATTAGAACTTGTGTAAATTGTAGTCCGTCGATTATAGGATCCAATATCAGAGCAGTCCATCCAGTGTTTCGAATACTTTTGGAATAGTCCAGGTGGTCGAAAGTAATTGGTTTTGACATCCAATCTCGGGGTTCCGCTGGGGTGGACCGTGCGACACGTACTTTAGCGGGTGCCGCACTATTGTTCCGTATTATCACATGAAGTGAGTTTACTGTTTTGACTTCTTGTGGGAAAGTCTTTTGTTTTCCGGCGCTCTGCTGGTGGGGTTCGTCGTCATCCTCGCTTGGCGCGTCGAGCCCCTTGTGTTCGGCGTTGAGCCGGCCGGACTGTTTGAAGACCCAACAATCTCAGTGGGTGTGGTTTGCAGGCTTCCCGGGGTACTGTGGATTTGACATATCCGATCCAAAATTTTGTTTAGGTTGGATAGCTCGTCACTGTTGTCCTTAAGAGGCAGTGTTTTGTTGTTCATCCGCGAGCTTTCGAGTCCGGCGTTGACCGCCATGTTCTTTGGGCTCTTTTCTTTATTTCGGCGCTGGTCCTTTCTGCGCCGTGATTTTCCGTTTCCATCTCTGATCTCGGATGTACTCGGGTCGCTGGTGCTGCATCTTGCTAGCCAGCTATCTTCTCCCGCGCAAAAGCGGGTCATGAGGCTTGTTAGCGCGACCATTGTTCTTGGCTTTTCCTGGCCGAGGTGTCTGGCGAGCCATTCGTCTCGGACGTTATGTTTAAAAGCTGCTAAGGCTTCAGCATCCGGACAGTCAACTATTTGGTTCTTTTTGGTGAGGAACCTGTTCTAGAATTTGCGCGCTGACTCTCCGGGCTGTTGGGTTATGTGACTTAAATCGTCTGCATCCGGAGGGCGGACATAAGTCCCCTGAAAATTTGCTCTAAACGCATCCTCGAGCTCTTCCCTACTTCCAATGGTATTTTCTGGGAGGCTTTTGAGCCAATGCCGAGCTGGCCCTTTGAGCTTGAGGGGTAGATATTTTATGGCGTGGAGATCGTCTCCTCTAGCCATATGTATGTGCAGGATGTAATCCTCAATCCAGACTCTGGGGTCTGTTGTTCCGTCGTATGCCTCTATGTTTACGGGCTTGAACCCCGCTGGAAATTCATGATCCAGCACCTCATCGGTGAAACATAGTGGGTGTGCGGCGCCCCTGTATTTAAGTGTGCCGTTATCTTCGGACACTCGGCGTGTTGTGTTGCTTCCTGGGGCCCTCTTCTTTGGCCCATAAATGGACCTGACCGGGCCATCTTTTTTGCGAGGATCATGTGCCAGCTTGTGTGCGGCGCCGCTTGCCGCTCTTGGCCTGTCATCTGGTCGTCTATCCGGCCAGGCGGCCTCTTTGCTTTTTGATTGTGGGGGCTCTACAGCCTCTTCGTCGAATTCGGGCAGCAGCTTGCGCTTCGGGTAGCTCTTTGTTTGGTGGCTATTGCCATGTTTGTCCGCGGTCTTGAGTACTTTGCTCCACCTCATTCTGAGTATGTCTTCCGCTGTTTTGAGCTTCCGTTTCTCCTTCTTCAAACTTCATGCAGTGGCGACAAGCCTTTTTTGAAGGTTCTTATGCTCCGGTGGTGTGTCCGGCGTGAGATCGTCCGGACTGTTGTTTTCGCCGAGGATGGGTTGATTGTTTGACTCATCCTGTTCGGATGGTTTGCCCTGCTCTACGGCTGGGTCATTATGGGTGCTGTTGTTATCGAGGCAGGACTTGGGGCGGCGCTTGCGTCGCCGTTTTGGTTGTTTTTCGGGGAATTATCCTTCGCCACGTCCCGTTGTTCCTCGTTATCGCTCCCTTTTGGGGTGTCCACCATATATATATCATGAGTTGAGGTGGCTTTCCAGTGCCCGGTAGGCGCTGGTTCTTGGTCGTCTCCGGCGTCGTCGTCCATGCCGTCGATGTCTTCGGAGTCGTGGTCTAGCATGTCGGTTAAACTGTCGACAGTGGCTACAAAGTGGGTGGTGGGTGGGTTTTGAATTTCTTCGTCGTCCGCATCCCAACCGTCTTGACCGCAGTCCGGCCAGGGTTCTCCTGATAACGAGAGGTACTTTAGCGAATTCAGGATGTCGCCAAAGGGTGAGTGCTGAAAGATGTCCGCAGCGGTGAACTCCATGATCGGCGCCCAATCGGATTCGATTGGCAGGGGCGCAGGAGGTTCGGAGTCTGGCGAGGAGTCCGGCACCTCGGAGTCATGGGCTTTACAAGGGACAAGGTCAGCATTCGGCTCCATCGCCGTAGAGGTTGCAGCCCCCGAGGCGGTGTCCAACCACCCGTCCTCGATCTGCGAGGTCGGCTCTGAATTAAGGATTGGAGCGGACTCATGTGCGGCCTCCAGGGCACTGTCCGGCAGCAGAGCTAAATCGTGCCCATCGTGACAGTGCGGCGCGCTCGGCTGTGGCTCGAATCCATCGAATATCAAGTCTCCGCGGATGTCAGCCGTGAAGTTTAGGCTTCCAAATCTGACCTGATGGCCAGGGGTGTAGCTTTCGATCTGCTCCAGATGGCCAAGCGAATTGGCCCGCAGTGCAAAGCCGCCGAACACGAAGTCTGTCCGGGGAGAAAAGTCTCACCCTGGACTGTGTCATTTTTGATGATCGAAGGAGCCATCAAGCCTATCGGTGACGACACAGAGGAACTCTCAATGAAAGCACCAATGTCGGTGTCAAAACCGGCGGATCTCGGGTAGGGGGTCCCGAACTGTGCGTCTAGGCGGATGGTAACAGGAGACAAGGGACACGATGTTTTTACCCAGGTTCGGGCCCTCTCGATGGAGGTAAAACCCTACTCCTGCTTGATTGATATTGATGATATGGGTAGTACAAGAGTGGGTCTACCACGAGATCAAGGAGGCTAAACCATAGAAGCTAGCCTATGGTATGATTGTTGTAATGGTTGTTCGTCCTACGGACTAAAACCCTCCGGTTTATATAGACACCGGAGAGGGCTAGGGTTACACAGAGTCGGTTACAATGGTAGGAGATCTACATATCCGTATTGCCAAGCTTGCCTTCCACGCCAAGGAAAGTCCCATCCAGACATGGGACGAAGTCTTCAATCTTGTATCTTCATAATCTTGGAGTCCGGCCAATGATAGCCCGACTATCCGGACACCCCCTAGTCCAGGACTCCCTCACCTTCTATCATAGATCCGAAGGCAAGATATTCGTTGCTAAAATTGATCCTTTCTAGAGAAGGAGTTTCTCTTGAAAGAAGTGAGTGGGAGGAAAGTAGAACTTGATGAGGTAATTGTACCTTCTCCCGAATTGGAGAGTAGTTCATCACAGAAATCAGTTCCAGTGATTGCTACACCAATTAGTGAGGAAGCTAATGATGATGATCATGAAACTTCAAATCAAGTTACTACAGAACCATGTAGGTCTTCCAGAGTACGGTCCGCACTAGTGTGGTACGGTAATCCTATTATGGAAGTCATGTTACTAGACCATGATAAACCTACGAACTATGAGGAAGCGATGATGAGCCCAGATTCCACGAAATGGCTTGAGGCCATGAAATCTGAGATGGGATCCATGTATGAGAACAAAGTATGGACTTTGATTGACTTGCCCGATGATCGATGAGTCATTAAGAATAAATGGATCTTTAAGAGGAAGAGAGACACCGATAAGTAGTGTTACTATCTACAAAGCTCGACTTGTCGCAAAAAGTTTTTCGACAAGTTCAAGGTGTTGAATACGATGAGATTTTCTCACTCGTATCGATGCTTAAGTCTGTCCGAATCATGTTAGCAATTGCCACATTTTATGAAATCTGGCAAATGGAAGTCAAAACTGCATTCCTTGATGGATTTATTAATGAAGAGTTGTATATGATGTAACCAGAAGGTTTTGTGAATCCTAAAGGTGCTAACAAAAAGTACAAGCTCCAGCGATCCATCTATGGACTGGTGCAAGCCTCTCGGAGTTGGAATATATGCTTTGATGAGTTGATCAAAGCATAAGGTTTTATACAGACTTTTGGAGAAGCCTGTATTTACAAGAAAGTGAGTGGGAGCTCTGTAGCATTTCTAAATACTATATGTAGATGACATATTATTGATCGGAAATGATATAGAATTTCTGGATAGCATAAAAGGATACTTGAATAAGAGTTTCTCAAAGAAAGACCTCGGTGAAGCTGCTTACATATTGGGCATCAAGATCTATAAGATAGATCAAGACGCTTGATAAGATTTTTCAATGAGTATATACCTTGGCAAGTTTTGGAATAGTTCAAAATGGATCAGTCAAAGAAGGAATTCTTGTCTGTATTACAAGGTGTACAGTTGAGTAAGACTCAAAACCCGACCATTGCAGAAAATAGAAATAGAATGAAAAGTCATTACCTATGCCTCAGTCATAGGTTCTATAAAGTATGCTATGCTGTGTACCAGACCTATTGTATACATTGCTCTGAGTTTAGCAAGGGAGTACAATTTTGATCTAAGAGTAGATCACTGGGCAGTGGTCAAGAATATCCTTAGTAAGGACTAAGGAAATATTTCTCGATTATGGAGGTGATACAAGAGCCCATCGTAAAGAGTTACATGGGTGCAAGCTTTTACACCAATCCAGATGACTCTAAGTCTCAATCTGGATACATATTGAAAGTGGGAGCAATTAGCTAGAGTAGCTCCGTGCAAAGCATTCTAGACATAGAATATTTGCAAAATACATACGGCTCTAAATGTGACAGACCCGTTGACTAAACTTCTCTCACGAGCAAAACATGATCATACCTTAGTACTCTTTGGGTGTTAATCACATAGCGATGTGAACTAGATTAATGACTCTAGTAAACCTTTTGGGTGTTGATCACATGACGATGTGAACTATGGGTATTAATCATATACAGATATGAATATTGGTGTTAAATCACATGATGTTGTGAACTAGATTATTGACTCTAGTGCAAGTGGGAGACTGAAGGAAACATGCCCTAGAGGCAATAATAAAGTTACTATTTATTTCCTTATATCGTGATAAATGTTTATTATTCATGCTAGAATTGTATTAACCGGAAACATAATACATGTGTGAATACATAGATAAACAGAGTGTCACTAGTATGCCTCTACTTGACTAGCTCGTGAATCAAAGATGGTTAAGTTTCCTAACCATAGACATGAGTTGCCATTTGATTAACGGGATCACATCATTAGGAGAATGATCTGATTGACTTGACCCATTCTGTTAGCTTAGCACTTGATCATTTAGTATGTTGCTATTGCTTTCTTCATGACTTATACATGTTCCTATGACTATGAGATTATGTAACTCCCGTTTACCGGAGGAACGCTTTGTGTGCTACCAAACGTCACAACGTAATTGGGTGATAAAGGTGATCTACAGGTGTCTCCGAAGGTACTTGTTGAGTTGACATATTTCGAGATTAGGATTTGTCACTCCGATTGTTGGAGAGGTATCCCTGGGCCCTCTCGGTAATGCACATCACTATAAGCCTTGCAAGCAATGTAGGTAATGAGTTAGTTACGGGATGATGCATTACGTAACGAGTAAAGAGACTTGCCGGTAACGTGATTGAAATAGGTATTGAGATACCGACGATCGAATCTCGGGCAAGTAACATACCGATGTCAAAGGGAACAACTGAAGGAAATATGCCCTAGAGGCAATAATAGAGTTATTATTTATTTCCTTATTTCATGATAAATGTTTATTATTTATGCTAGAATTGTATTAACCGGAAACATAATACATGTGTGAATACATAGACAAACATAGTGTCACTAGTATGGCTCTACTTGACTAGCTTGTTGATCAAAGATGGTTGTGTTTCCTAGCCATAGACATGAGTTGTCATTTGATTAACGGGATCACATCATTAGAAGAATAATGTGATTGACTTGACCCATTCCGTTAGCTTAGCGCTCGATCGTTTAGTATGTTGCTATTGCTTTCTTCATGACTTGTACATGTTCCTATGACTATGAGATTATGCAACTCCTGTTTATCGGAGGAACACTTTGTGTGCTACCAAACGTCACAACGTAACTGGGTGATTATAAAGGTGCTCTACAGGTGTCTCCGAAGGTACTTGTTGGGTTGGCGTATTTCGAGATTAGGATTTGTCACTCCGATTGTCGGAGAGGTATCTCTGGGCCCACTCGGTAATGCACATCACTTAAAGCCTTGCAAGCATTGCAACTAATGAGTTAGTTGGGGGATGATGTATTATGGAACGAGTAAAGAGACTTGCCGGTAACGAGATTGAACTAGGTATTGAGATACCGATGATCGAATCTCGGGCAAGTAACATACCGATGACAAAGGGAACAACGTATTTTGTTATGCGGTTTAACCGATAAAGATCTTCGTAGAATATGTAGGAGCCAATATGGGCATCCAGGTTCCGCTATTGGTTATTGACCAGAGAGATGTCTCGGTCATGTCTACATAGTTCTCGAACCCGTAGGGTCCGCACGCTTAACGTTCGTTGACGATATAGTATTATATGAGGTATGTATGTTGGTAACCGAATGTTGTTCGGAGTCCTGAATGAGATCACGAACATGACGAGGAACTCCGGAATGGTCCGAAGATGAAGTTTAATATATGGGATAATGTTGTTTGGTCTCCGGAAAGGTTCCGGAATTCACCGGACGGGGTTCCGGATGTTTCCCGAAATGTTTGGGTGCGAGAACACGTTATTTGGGCCAAAGGGGAAAGCCCACAAGGTTTTTGGAAAGTGCAAAAGGAAGTTTTGCGGAGTCCAGGGGCCAGACGCCAGGGTTCCTGGCGTCTGGGTCCAGACGCCGGGAACCCTGGCATCTGGCCCTGGAGTCCGAGAAGGACTCTTGCCTTTCGGGTGAAACGGACTTTGTGGAGGCTTTTACTCCAAGTTTCGACCCCAAGGATCAACATATAAATAGAGGGGCGGGGCTAGCACCAAAGACACATCAAGAAACACCAAGCCGTGTGCCGGCAACCCCGTCCCCTCTAGTTTATCCTCCATCATAGTTTCCGTAGTGCTTAGGCGAAGCCCTGCGGAGATTGTTCTTCACCAACACAGTCACCACACCGTCGTGCTGCCGGAACTCATCTACTACTTCGCCCGTCTTGCTGGATCGAGAAGGCGAGGACGTCATTGAGCTGAACGTGTGAAGAACTTGGAGGTGCCGTGCGTTCGGTACTTGGATCGGTCGGATCGTGAAGACGTACGACTACATCAACCGCGTTGATAAACGCTTCCGCCTAGCGATCTTCAAGGGTATGAAGATACACTCCCCCTCTCATTGCTATGCATCACCATGATCTTGCGTGTGGGTAGGAATTTTTTTGAAATTACTACGTTCCCCAACAGTGGCATCCGAGCCAGGTTTTATGCGTAGATGTTATATGGACGAGTAGAACACAAGTGAGTTGTGGGCGATACAAGTCATACTGCTTTCCAGCATGTCATACTTTGGTTCGGCGGTATTGTTGGATGAAGCGGCCCGGACCGACATTACGCGTACGCTTACGCGAGACTGGTTCTACCGACGTGCTTTGCACACAGGTGGCTGGCGGGTGTCAATTTCTCCAACTTTAGTCGAACCGAGTTTGGCTACGCCCGGTCCTTGCGAAGGTTAAAACAACACTAACTTGACGAACTACCGTTGTGGTTTTGATGCGTAGGTAAGAACAGTTCTTGCTCAGCCCGTAGCAGCCACGTAAAATTTGCAACAACAAAGTAGAGGACGTCTAACTTGTTTTTGAAGGGCATGTTGTGATGTGATATGGTCAAGACATGATGCTATATTTTATTGTATGAGATGATCATGTTTTGTGACCCAGTTATCGGCAACTGGCAGGAGCCATATGGTTGTCGCTTTATTGTATGAAATGCAAGCGCCATGTAATTGCTTTACTTTATCACTAAGCGGTAGCGATAGTCGTAGAAGCAATAGATGGCGGAACGACAATGATGCTACGATGGAGATCAAGGTGTCGCGCCGGAGAATCACGACGGTGCTTCAGAGATGGAGATCACAAGCACAAGATGATGATGGCCATATCATATCACTTATATTGATTGCATGTGATGTTTATCCTTTATGCATCTTATCTTGCTTTGATTGACGGTAGCATTTTAAGATGATCTCTCACTAATTATCAAGAAGTGTTCTCCCTGAGTATGCACCGTTGTGAAAGTTCTTCATGCTAAGACACCATGTGATGATCGGGTGTGATAGGCTCTATGTTCAAATACAACAGGTGCAAAACAGTTGCACACGTGGAATACTCATGTTAAACTTGACGAGCCTAGCATATACAGATATGGCCTCAGAACACGGAGACCGAAAGGTCGAACGTGAATCATATAGTAGATATGATCAACATAGTGATGTTCACCATTGAAAACTACTCCATCTCACGTGATGATCGGACATGGTTTAGTTGATTTGGATCACATGATCACTTAAATGACTAGAGAGATGTCTGTATAAGTGGAGTTCTTAAGTAATATGATTAATTGAACTTAAATTTATCATGAACTTAGTCCTGGTAGTATTTTGCAAATTATGTTGTAGATCAATAGCTCGCGTTGTTGCTTTCATATGTTTATTTTGATATGTTCCTAGAGAAAACGGTGTTGAAAGATGTTAGTAGCAATGATGCGGATTGGATCCGTGATCTGAGGATTGTCCTCATTGCTGCACAGAAGAATTATGTCCTTGATGCACCGCTAGCTGACGGACCTATTGCAGGAGCAGATGTAGACGTTATGAACGTTTGGCTAGCTCAATATGATGACTACTTGATAGTTTAGTGTAACGCCCCGGATTCGATGCGCCAGGTGTCTGCCAGTTATTCGCCGTCGTTGCCTTGTCATGTGCTTGCGTGTTGCACTTTGCCATGTCATCATATGCATTTCATACCATGTCATCATGTGCATTTCTTTTTGCATACATGTTCGTCTCATGCATCCGAGCATTTTCCCCGTTGTCCGTTTTGCAATCCGGCGCTCCTATCTCACCCGGCGTCCCCTTTTGCCTCTCTTTCGTGTGCGGGTGTTAAACTTTCTCCTAATGGCCCGAGGTTTGCCAAGCGGCCTTGGTATAGCACCGGTAGACCGCCTGTCAAGTTTCGTGTCATTTGGAGCTCGTTTGATACTCCAACGGTTAACCGGGTAACCGTAAAGCTCTCTTTGAGGTGCAGCACAACACCCCTTCCAAAGTGGCCCAAAACCCATCTAACTACCCTCCATGCTCTCGGTCGTTCGATCACGATCGCGTGGCCGAAAACCGCTCCTCATTTGGACTCTCCTAGCTCCCTCTACCTATATATATACCTCCCCCTCCCAAATTCGCGGTCTATTCCCCCCGAAACCCTAGTCCCCTTCGTCCTCAGCGCGCCGGACATTGTCGGCCGGCGCCGGACACATCGCCGCACCCACTCCCGTCCTGCCACCTGTCCCGCGGGCGAGGCCCACTTCGCCGCACCCGCGGCGGCCCGCCCGGGCCCGAGGAGGGCCCCCGAGCCCGGTCGCCGCCTCCCCGCGTCGCCCCGCTCCTCCCCCGTTCACGCCGCCGCCTCCCTGTGCGCCGGCCGACGCGCCATCGCTCGACTGCGCGCTTCACTCGCCGGCGACCTCCAGCCGGACCCCGCGTCGCCGCCTCCCCGCGCCCCGGCGCCCTTCGCCGACCGCCGTCGCGTACCGCAGGCGCCGCCCGCGCCTCACCTCGCCGAGCTCCGCCGGACCTCGCCTCTCGGTCCGGCCGGCGCCACCAACTCCTCTCGCCGGAGCCGCAGCTCCACGCCGCCCGTCGCTGCCGGCACCTCGTCCGGTGCCGCCCCTCGCCGGCCCCGCGCCTTCCCGTCGTCCCGGCCATCTCCGTCGCCGGATCCGCCCCGTGCCGCCCCGATCCGCCCGTATCCTTCTTCTCCGGCGAAGATCCGGCGAGATCCGCCTCGCCTCAAAGTCCGTGCAAGCTATGAGGTTGACCCCGATTTCTGCTAAGTCCCAGATTTTTTGCATTATCATGCCATGTTTGACCTGCTGTATTTCTGCATCCGTAGCTCCGTTTCGTGCGTGTAATATGTCAAATTGTTCGCCTCGACGAGTACTTCATTTCATTCCAATGTGTCATTTTCATTTGAGCTCATCTTGATGCCCGAAATGTTGTTGGAAGAGTGCATGTTGATGTTAATCTGCTGGAACTGTTATAACTTGCTCATCTGTCATTTTTGCCATGATTGATGTGTGCATCCTATGAGGTTGATGTCTACATGTGTTTTGATCTATGCTATGCCATCTTTCCAGGGGTGCCAACCATGTATTTTTGTGAGTTGTGTGCTGAGTGCATCAAGCTTGCTAAGTAGGATACTTGCTGTTGCTGTTTTGCTAGACAGATTCTGTAATTTTGTGATGCCATGTTAACATGCTTCCACTAATCATTCTATGCATAATCTGGAGATGTCCTATAAACATGTTTTGATCTACATGTCTGGCTCTATCCATTCATGCCCTTGGTTGCATTTATAGACCACTGTAGCTTGTTGTAATCTTGCTCCAAACTTGCTTGAAAATGTTGCTGTCAGCCTGTTAACATTAAGTTCACTTGTTCCCATGTGTTTTGCTAGTGATCCATGCACCCTATGAACTTGTTCTTGCAATGCTTAGCTTCATAGACATGTCTTCTTGCTGTTGGTTGCCTTGCCATGCCATGTATTTCTCTGTGGTGAGTGGTTCAAGCTCACCAACATGCCTACTTATTGTTGTTCCTGCCATGTATGAATCTGTAATATAACTTGCCATGTTTACATGGGTGCCATCATATTTTCTATGCCTTTTTGGCTCATGGTCAGTAAGGGACTTTTGATCTATGCAATTAGTAGATTCATGCCATGCCTTTGTTTGCCATGATATGTTCCTGTAACATGTTGTTTGATAGCTCTAAACATTGCAACCTGATGTTATTTCTTGATAGGTCTGAAACTGTTATTATTTGCAATCTTTCCATGTCCTTTTGAGCATGTTCTAGTTGTTTCTGGAGATAGCTCAGTGTTCATGTTTTGTAGTGCTTTACCAGTACTTCATGCCCATGCCTTTTGTTATTATGTTGGGGTGCTGTAGCATATTGTTTTGATGCTTGTAATATGCCTAGTTGCTGTTTTGGACAGATTGTTGCTATGACTTGTATAGTGTGTATGTGTTGCACCGTTGCTCCGTTTTGAGTGTGCTCTATATGAAACTTGCTTGGTTTTGCATGTAGCTTCATATTATCATGTTGCATCCTTGTTTTGGTGTGTTTGCTTGATGTTTGGGTGCATTTTGCATCAATGCCATGTTTAACTTGTTTTGCTCATATCTTCTAGGCCGTAGCTCCGAATCTAATGAACTTTATATGTAACTTGACTAGAATTTCGTGTAGATCATCTTGGTGCATCTTAACTTGATGTTTAACAACTTCAACATAAGGTTTATTCAGTTCTGGACCAATTTTGAAATATGCATATGAGGACTTACCGGAGTTGTTATATGTTGTTCCCGCCTCATTTAAACTTGCCTTGATGTGTTGTTCTTGTTTGCATCATCTCTTGCCATGAGTAGCTTCATGTACCCTTGTCATGCATCATGCTTGTTGTGCATCATGTCTTGTTCATGTGTGGTGTGTTTACCATGTTGTGTGCTTCTTCTCGATAGTTCCCGTTTCGTTGCGATCGTGAGGATTCGTTCGTCTGCGCTTGGTTCGTCTTCGTGGCTTCGTCTTCTTCATGGACTCGTTCTTCTTCCTAGCGGGATTTCAGGCAAGATGACCGCTACCCTGGATCTCACTACTATCATTGCTATGCTATTTGCTTCGTTCTATTGCTATGATGCGCTACCTATTACCTGTTTATCAAGCCATCCCATATTGCCATGAACCTCTAACCTTTGACACACTTCCTAGCAAACCGTTGCTTGGCTATGTTACCGCTTTGCTCAGCCCCTCTTATAGCGTTGCTAGTTGCAGGTGAAGTTGAAGATTTCTCCATGGCGGACATGATTTTGGTTGGGATATCACAATATCTCTTATATTATTAATGCATCTATATACTTGGTAAAGGGTGGAAGGCTCGGCCTTATGCCTGGTGTTTTGTTCCACTCTTGCCGCCCTAGTTTCCGTCATACCGGTGTTATGTTCCCGGATTTTGCGTTCCTTACGCGGTCGGGTGATTTATGGGACCCCCCTAACAGTTCGCTTTGAATAAAACTCCTCCAGCAAGGCCCAGCATTGGTTTTACCATTTGCCTCACCACCACCTATATTTCCCTTGGGAGTAATTAACCCAAGGGTCATCTTTATTCAGCCTCCCCGGGCCAATGCTTGTCTAAGTGTTGGTCCAAACTAGAGGCACTTGCAGCGCCACCTTGGGGAAACTTGAGGTCTGGTTTTAGTTGTACGGACTGCTCATCCGGCCGTGGCCTGAGACGAGATACGCGCGGCTACTATCAGGATGTCGGCATGCCAGGAGGTCTTGCTAGTCTTGTTTTACCATTGTCGAAATGTCTTGTAAACCGGGATTCCGAGACTGATCGGGTCTTCCTGGGAGAATGTCTATTCCTTCATTGATCGCGAGAGCTTGTCATGGGCTAAGTTGGGACACCCCTGCAGGGTTTAAACTTTCGAGAGCCGTGCCCGCGGTTATGTGGCAGATGGGAATTTGTTAATGTCCGGTTGTAGATAACTTGACACCTGATCCGAATTAAAACGCATCAACCGTGTGTGTAGCCGTGATGGTCTCTTCTCGGCGGAGTCCGGGAAGTGAACACGGTTTCTGTGTTATGTTTGACGTAAGTAGGTGTTCAGGATCACCTCTTGATCATTGCTAGCTTCACGACCGTTCCTTTGCTTCTCTTCTCGCTCTCATTTGCGTATGTTAGCCACCATATATGCTTAGTCGCTGCTGCAACCTCACCACTTTACCCCTTCCTTTCCCATTAAGCTTTGCCAGTCTTGATACCCATGGTAATGGGATTGCTGAGTCCTCGTGGCTCACAAATTACTACAACAACAGTTGCAGGTACAGGTTATGCGATGATCTTGACGCGAGAGCGATGTTCCTTGTTTTGGAGTTCTTCTTCTGCTTCTTCTTTGATCAAGGGATAGGTTCCAGGTCGGCAGCCTGGGCTAGCAGGGTGGATGTCGTATGAGTTTCTGTTTGTGTTTCATCCGTAGTCGGATGTTGGTCTTATGTATAATGTATTGTTGTATTCATGTGGCATTGTATGCCTCTTGTATGTATCCCCATCTATTATGTAATGTTGATGTAATGATATCCACCTTGCAAAAGCGTTCCAATATGCGGGTCTATCCTTGGTGGGACCTTCGAGTTCCTTTTGGATAGGGTCGCATATTGGGCGTGACAAGTTGGTATCAGAGCCTCGACCGACCCTAGGAGCCCCCTTGATTGATCATGTAGTTTGGCCGTTGTTGAGTCTAAGAAAACTGTTTTCTGAGTCTAGTTATATCGGAGAGTAGGAATTGTTTTTACTCCTCAGCCCCCTTCGTCGCTCTGGTGAGGAATCTTGACGTAGGTGTTTTGAATTACTCCTCTTCCCGTTCAAATTTTTCTTTAGGATCTCGCAGTTGGTTTTCCGATCGTTGGTTCTCAGCTCTTTTCATCCGGTGCATTTCTCGTCAAGTTGACTCGAGCCTCTTCGTCTTTGAGTTCAATCCTCAGTTGTCTTTCTTTTTCCCACCCGCCCACGCTTTTTCCTTCTCGGAGTCGGAGTCCGTAATCGAGTATCCATCCTACTTGTGCGAAGTCTTTGTTTTCTTTCCTCAATGATTTCTACCGGTGTTTTCCCTTCAAGATATTCGTCATCTTTTCCCCTTCCAAGTTTCCTTTGTTTTCCCGCCCTCCCACCCTATTTCTTCCCGGAGTCTGTCTCTCTCTCGACCATCACCTTCATTCGTGTGGAGCCTCTTCAGTCTTCCCTCAATTATTTCAACCGGTGAATTCTCGTCTTGTTTGACATTCTTCATCTCTTTTCTTTTCCGGTGGATTCGATTCAAGTTTTTTTCGGGTTGATCACATTCTTTTCCTCGGCTCAGATGTTTTCCCCTTGCTCGTTCGCCTCTCGCCAGTTTATCCTTCCGGAGTGTTCAAGACATCTCAGAAGATTCGTCTGTGTTCCAATTAATTCGAGGTTGTCACCTCATTCAAATATTTCTATTGTTTCGGTGCATCATCTACCTGTTCTACACCCCTTTTCAACGGTGTTTTCTTTTAGTGGGCCCTAACCCACAGGTCTTTTCCCAGGATCTTACCTGACTCTTCTAATTATTCCGGAGCCATTCCTAATTCTTTTCAAAGTGTGACATAAGAATGGATTCCATCAGTCACATGCCTTCTCCAAGATCGATTTCAAATCATTTCATTTTTGGCTCAACCTCTTTGCTTTTCATTCTCCCGGAGATTCGCGATGCTAGCTCGATGTTATCCTATCAAATTGTTTCAAGTCATACAAATTCTTTTCATCATCCGGAGTATGTCAGAAGTTGTTTTCCATTTCTTTTCACCGGAGGCCATCATTCATGTTAGCGTTCTCTATTTATCCCGGTGCTCCGTTCAAGTGTTCTTTAATCAACTCATTTTCTCTTTGTTCTTTTGCATCTAAATCCCCTCTATCATATTTGTTCTTTTAATTCTTCCCGGTGTTTCGGTCTCTTTCATCAGTCATTTCCAAATTCTTATGGTGGTTCGTTCAAGATTCTTTTCCTTGTTTATCATATTAATTCATTCATTCTTTCCAATTCTACCGTTGGTTCATGAAGACATTCTCAAGTTTGTGATATGTCACTTCTCAATCCTTTTTTTTCAAGAAGAATAAGTAGTATGCAAAAATCCATTGCTTGTCATCAATTTAATTTGGTGAAGGATAAGCATACAATAAATCTTATTCTTATTTCATCCAAGTGATTAATCCCTTCCTTTGGAGTTTATTCTTTATGAATAAATTCTAGTTCCAAGTGTTTTCATCTTTTCTTTTCCGGAGTTCTATTTCCTCGGCCATTTCGTCGGAACCTCCACCTAAATCACCGCAAGGCTCATCTTATTCTTTCATCATTCATTTTATCTCGTCATTCTTTTGTTACCTGAGTTCTTCACGGTGGCTTGTCATGATCTAATTCATTCTTCAAGAGTTCATCAAGATTCTAATCGAAGGAGCTCAAGTATCCTTCTTCTTGATTCTCGAGGTGCAATCAATTCTCCGTATTCTTTTGAAGTGGAGTTTTGCATTTCTTCGTTCTTCTCAGCTATTCAATTTTTTTTCCATTTGTGGCCGGTTTTCACCTTATGATCTTGGGATGTTATCTATAAGACCACAACAAGCTTATTCTTTCATTGTTGATTTTCTGAACAACTCCGTTCAACCCTTCCTTCTAAGTTCATTTCATTCCATTCCTTTAATTCTTCCGGAGGCCTTGTGTTGCCCCTCTCGTCAAGTATCATTCCATCTTCCCTAGTTCATGATTCGACCCTTTCCTTGTTCAGCCGAAGTGCTGCCTAAATCCTTTCAGTCTCATCCGTTTCTTTTCTCATTCTAACCACTCCGGTTAGAACGAGTGGTTTCATAGACTATTTGATTCCGTGAGCTTTCGATTCTTGTCATTCTCGTCGTTCCTCTCTTCTTCTCGAGTGCTCTCGATTCTTTGCATCTTCTCTTGAGTTCTTGTTTCACATCATCCCTTTTTCTCTTCCGTCTCGGTCCTAAGATCTCGGGACGAGATCTCTTGTTAGTGGAGGAGTGTTGTAACGCCCCGGATTCGATGCGCCAGGTGTCTACCAGTTATTCGCCGTCGTTGCCTTGTCATGTGCTTGCGTGTTGCACTTTGCCATGTCATCATATGCATTTCATATCATGTCATCATGTGCATTTCTTTTTGCATACATGTTTGTCTCATGCATCCAAGCATTTTCCCCGTTGTCCGTTTTGCAATCCGGCGCTCCTATCTCACCCGGCGTCCCCTTTTGCCTCTCTTTCGTGTGCGGGTGTTAAACTTTCTCGGAATGGCCCGAGGTTTGCCAAGCGGCCTTGGTATAGCACCGGTAGACCACCTGTCAAGTTTCGTGCCATTTGGAGCTCGTTTGATACTCCAACGGTTAACCGGGTAACCGTAAAGCTCTCTTTGAGTTGCAGCACAACACCCCTTCCAACGTGGCCCAAAACCCATCTAACTCCCCTCCATGCTCTTGGTCGTTCGATCACGATCGCGTGGCCGAAAACCGCTCCTCATTTGGACTCTCCTAGCTCCCTCTACCTATATATATACCTCCCCCTCCCAAATTCGCGGTCTATTCCCCCCGAAACCCTAGTCCCCTTCGTCCTCAGCGCGCCGGACATTGTCGGCCGGCGCCGGACACATCGCCACGCCCACTCCCGTCCTGTCACCTGTCCCGCGGGCGAGGCCCACTTCGCCGCACCCGCGGCGGCCCGCCCGGGCCCGAGGAGGGCCCCCGAGCCCGGTCGCCGCCTCCC
>NC_041381.1:361221055-361459637 GCF_002162155.2 Triticum dicoccoides | reverse complement strand
CCCCGGCGCCCTTCGCCGACCGCCGTCGCGTACCGCAGGCGCCGCCCGCGCCTCACCTCGCCGAGCTCCGCCGGACCTCGCCTCCCGATCCGGCCGGCGCCACCAACTCCTCTCGCCGGAGCCGCAGCTCCACGCAGCCTGTCGCCGCCGGCACCTCGTCCGGTGCCGCCCCTCGCCGGCCCCGCGCCTTCCCGTCGTCCCGACCATCTCCGTCGCCGGATCCGCCCCGTCCCGCCCCGGATCCGCCCGTCTCCTTCTTCTCCGGCGAAGATCCAGCGAGATCCGCCTCGCCTCGAAGTCCGTGCAAGCTATGAGGTTGACCCCGATTTCTGCTAAGTCCCAGATTTTTTGCATTATCATGCCATGTTTGACCTGCTGTATCTCTGCATCCGTAGCTCCGTTTCGTGCGTGTAATATGTCAAATTGTTCGCCTCGACGAGTACTTCATTTCATTCCATTGCATCATTTTCATTTGAGCTCATCTTGATGCCCGAAATGCTGTTGGAAGAGTGCATGTTGATGTTAATCTGCTGGAACTGTAATAACTTGCTCATTTGTCATTTTTGCCATGATTGATGTGTGCATCCTATGAGGTTGATGTCTACATGTGTTTTGATCTATGCTATGCCATCTTTCCAGGGGTGCCAACCATGTATTTTTGTGAGTTGTGTGCTGAGTGCATCAAGCTTGCTAAGTAGGGTACTTGCTGTTGGTGTTTTGCTAGACAGATTCTGTAATTTTGTGATGCCATGTTAACATGCTTCTACTAATCATTCTATGCATAATCTGGAGATGTCCTATAAACATGTTTTGATCTATATGTCTGGCTCTATCCATTCATGCCCTTGGTTGCATTTATAGACCACTGTAGCTTGTTGTAATCTTGCTCCAAACTTGCTTGAAAATGTTGTTGTTAGCCTGTTAACATTAAGTTCACTTGTTCCCATGTGTTTTGCTAGTGATCCATGCATCCTATGAACTTGTTCTTGCCATGCTTAGCTTCATAAACATGTCTTATTGCTGTTGGTTGCTTTGCCATGCCATGTATTGCTCTGTGGTGAGTGTTTCAAGCTCACCAACATGCCTACTTATTGTTGTTCCTGCCATGTATGAATCTGTAATATAACTTGCCATGTTTACATGGGTGCCATCATATTTTCTATGCCTTTTTGGCTCATGGTCAGTAAGGGACTTTTGATTTATGCAATTAGTAGATTCATGCCATGCCTTTGTTTGCCATGATATGTTCCTGTAACATGTTGTTTGATAGCTCTAAACATTGCAACCTGATGTTATTTCCTGATAGGTCTGAAACTGTTATTATTTGCAATCTTTCCATGTCCTTTTGAGCATGTTCTAGTTGTTTCTGGAGATAGCTCAGTGTTCATGTTTTGTAGTGCTTTACCAGTACTTCATGCCCATGCCTTTTGTTATTATGTTGGGGTGCTGTAGCATATTGTTTTGATGCTTGTAATATGCCTATTTGCTGTTTTGGACAGATTGTTGCTATGACTTTTATAGTGTGTATGTGTTGCACCGTTGCTCCGTTTTGAGTGTGCTCTATATGAAACTTGCTTGGTTTTGCATGTAGCTTCATATTATCATGTTGCATCCTTATTTTGGTGTGTTTGCTTGATGTTTGGGTGCATTTTGCATCAATGCCATGTTTAACTTGTTTTGCTCATATCTTCTAGGCCGTAGCTCTGAATCTAATGAACTATATATGTAACTTGACTAGAATTTCGTGTAGATAATCTTGGTGCATCTTAACTTGCTGTTTAACAACTTCAACATAAGGTTTATTCAGTTCTGGACCAATTTCGAAATATGCATATGAGGACCTACCGGAGTTGTTATATGTTGTTCCCGGCCTCATTTAAACTTGCCTTGATGTGTTGTTCTTGTTTGCATCATCTCTTGTCATGAGTAGCTTCATGTAGCCTTGTCATGCATCATGCTTGTTGTGCATCATGTCTTGTTCATGTGTGGTGTGTTTACCATGTTGTGTGCTTCTTCTCGATAGTTCCCGTTTCGTTGCGATCGTGAGGATTCGTTCGTCTATGCTTGGTTCGTCTTCGTGGCTTCGTCTTCTTCGTGGACTCGTTCTTCTTCCTAGCGGGATTTCAGGCAAGATGACCGCTACCCTGGATCTCACTACTATCATTGCTATGCTATTTGCTTCGTTTTATCGCTATGCTGCGCTACCTATTACCTGTTTATCAAGCCATCCCATATTGCCATGAACCTCTAACCTTTGACACCCTTCCTAGCAAACCGTTGCTTGGCTATGTTACCGCTTTGCTCAGCCCCTCTTATAGCGTTGCTAGTTGCAGGTGAAGTTGAAGATTTCTCCATGGTGGACAGGATTTTGGTTGGGATATCACAATATCTCTTATATTATTAATGCATCTATATACTTGGTAAAGGGTGGAAGGCTCGGCCTTATGCCTGGTGTTTTGTTCCACTCTTGCCGCCCTAGTTTCCGTCATACCGGTGTTATGTTCCCGGATTTTGCGTTCCTTACGCGGTCGGGTGATTTATGGGACCCCCCTGACAGTTCACTTTGAATAAAACTCCTCCAGCAAGGCCCAACATTGGTTTTACCATTTGCCTCACCACCACCTATATTTCCCTTGGGAGTAATTAACCCAAGGGTCATCTTTATTCAGCCTCCCCGGGCCAATGCTTGTCTAAGTGTTGGTCCAAACTAGAGCAACTTGCAGCGCCACCTTGGGGAAACTTGAGGTCTGGTTTTAGTTGTACGGACTGCTCATCCGATCGTGGCCTGAGACGAGATACGCGCGGCTCCTATCAGGATGTTGGCACGCCGGGAGGTCTTGCTGGTCTTGTTTTACCATTATCGAAATGTCTTGTAAACCGGGATTCCGAGACTGATCGGGTCTTCCTGGGAGAAGGTCTATTCCTTCGTTGATCGCGAGAGCTTGTCATGGGCTAAGTTGGGACACCCCTGCAGGGTTTAAACTTTCGAAAGCCGTGCCCGCGGTTATGTGGCAGATGGGAATTTGTTAATGTCCGGTTGTAGATAACTTGACACCTGATCCGAATTAAAACGCATCAACCGTGTGTGTAGCCGTGATGGTCTCTTCTCGGCGGAGCCCGGGAAGTGAACACGGTTTCTGTGTTATGTTTGACGTAAGTAGGTGTTCAGGATCACCTCTTGATCATTGATAGCTTCAAGACCGTTCCTTTGCTTCTCTTCTCGCTCTCATTTGCGTATGTTAGCCACCATATATGCTTAGTCGCTGCTGCAACCTCACCACTTTACCCCTTCCTTTTCCATTAAGCTTTGCTAGTCTTGATACCCATGGTAATGGGATTGCTGAGTCCTTGTGGCTCACAGATTACTACAACAACAGTTGCAGGTACATGTTATGCGATGATCTTGACGCGAGAGCGATGTTCCTTGTTTTGGAGTTCTTCTTCTGCTTCTTCTTCGATCAGGGGATAGGTTCCAGGTCGGCAGCCTGGGCTAGCAGGGTGGATGTCGTATGAGTTTCTGTTTGTGTTTCATCCGTAGTCGGATGTTGGTCTTATGTATGATGTATTGTTGTATTCATGTGGCATTGTATGCCTCTTGTATGTATCCCCATCTATTATGTAATGTTGATGTAATGATATCCACCTTGCAAAAGCGTTCCAATATGCGGGTCTATCCTTGGTGGGACCTTCGAGTTCCTTTTGGATAGGGTCGCATATTGGGCGTGACATTTAGTGCACCATGCTTAACGGCTTAGAATCGGGACTTCAAAGACGTTTTGAACGTCATGGACAATATGAGATGATCCAAGAGTTGAAGTTAATATTTCAAGCAAATACCCGAGTTGAGAGATATGAAGTCTCCAACAAGTTCTATAGCTAAAAGATGGTGGAGAATTGCTCAACTAGTGAGCATGTGCTCAGATTGTCTGGGTACTACAATTGCTTGAATCAAGTGGGAGTTAATCTTCCAGATAAGATAGTGATTGACAAAGTTCTCTAGTCACCATCACCAAGTTACTAGAACTTCATGATGAACTATAGTATGCAAGGGATGACGAAAATGATTCCCGAGCTCTTCGTGATGTTGAAATCGATGAAGGTAGAAATCAAGAAAGAGCATCAAGTGTTGACGATTGACAAAACCACTAGTTTCACGAAAAGGGCAAAGGGAAAGAAAGGGAACTTCAAGTAGAATGACAAGCAAGTTGTCACTCCCGCGAACAAGCTCAAAGCTGTACCAAAGCCTGAAACTGAGTGCTTACACTGCAAAGGAAATGGTCACTGGAAGCGGAAATGCCCGAAATATTTGGTGGATAAGAGGATGGCAAAGTGAACAAGGGTATATTTGATATACAGGTGTTTGATGTGTGCCTTACTAGTGTTTATAGTAGCCCCTGAGTATTTGATACTTGTTCGGTTGCTAAGATTAGTAACTCGAAATAGGAGTTACATAATAAATAGAGACTAGTTGAGGGGAAGTGACTATGAGTGTTGGAAATAGTTCCAAGATTGATCTGATCATCATCACACACTCCCTATATTTTCGAGATTAGTGTTAAACCTAAATAAATGTTATTTAGCGTTTGTGTTGAGCATGAATATGATTTGATCATGTTTATTGCGATACAGTTATTCATTTGAAGTTAAAGAATAATTGTTATTCTGTTTACATGAATAAGACCTTCGATGGTCATACACCCAATGAAAAAAGTTTGTTGGATCTCGATTGTAGTGATACACATATTCATAATATTGATGCCAAAAGATGTAAAGTTAATAATGATAGTGCAACTTATTTGTGGCACTGCCGTTTGGGTCATATCGTTGTAAAGCGCATGAAGAAACTCCATAAAGATGGATTTTCGGAATCACTTGGTTATGAATCATTTGATGCTTGCGAACCATGCCTTTTGGGCAAGATGACTAAAACTCCGTTCTCTGGACCGATGGAACAAGCTACTGGCTTATTGGAAATAATACATACCGATGTATGCGATCCAATAAGTGTTGATGCTCGTGGCAAGTATCGTTATTTTCTGACCTTCACAAGATGATTTGAGCAGATATAGGTATATCTACTTGATGAAACATAAGGTTCAAAGAATTTCAGAGTGAAGTGGAAAAATCATCGTAACAAGAAAATAAAGTTTCTATGATATGATCGTAGAGATGAATATTTGAGCTATGAGTTTGGCCTTCATTTTAAACAATGTGGAATAGTTTCACAGCTCACGCCACATGGAACACCACAGCGTAATGGTGTGTCCGAACGTCGTAACCGCACTTTATTGGATATGGTGTGATCTATGATGTATCTTACCGATTTACCAATATCGTTTTGGGGTAATGAATTAGAGATAGCTGCATTCACGTTAAAATAGGGCACCATCTAAATCCATTGAGATGACACCATATGAACTATGGTTTAACAATAAACCTAAGGTGTAGTTTCTTAAAGTTTGGAGTTGCGATGCTTATGTGAAAAAGGTTTCAACCTGATAAGCTCGAACCCAAATCAGAGAAGTGCGTCTTCATAGAATACCCAAAGGAAACTGTTGGGTACACCTTCTATCACAGATCCGAAGGCAAAACATTCGTTGCTAAGAATGGATCCTTTCTAGAGAAGGAGTTTCTCTCGAAAGAAGTGAGTGGGAGGATAGTAGAAGCTTGATAAGGTAATTTGTACCTTCTCCCGAATTGGAAAGTAGTTCATCACAGAAATCAGTTCCAGTGATTCCTACACCAATTAGTGAGGAAGCTAATGATGATGATCATGAAACTTCAGATTAAGTTACTACAAAACCTTGTAGGTCTTCCAAAGTACAGTCCGCACCAGAGTGGTACGATAATCTTGTTCTGGAAGTCATGTTAGTAGACCATGATGAACCTACGAACTATGAGGAAGCGATGATGAGCCCAGATTCCGCGAAATGGCTTGAGGCCATGAAATCTGAGATAGGATCCATGTATGAGAACAAAGTGTGGACTTTGGTGGACTTGCCCGATGATCGGCAAGCCATAGAAAATAAATGGATCTTCAAGAGGAAGACGGGCGTTGATTGTAGAGTTACTATCTACAAAGCTCGACTTTCACAAAAAGGTTTTCGACAAGTTCAAGGTGTTGACTATAATGAGATTTTTTTCAACTGTAGCGATGCTAAAGTCTGTCCGAATCATGTTAGAAATTGCCACATTTTATGAAATCTGGCAAATGGATGTCAAAACTGCATTCCTTAATGGTTTTCTTAAAGAAGAGTTGTATATGATGCAACCAAAAGGTTTTGTCAATCCTAAAGGTGCTAACAAAATGTGCAAGCTCCAGCAATCCATCTATGGACTGGTGCAAGCATCTCAAAGTTGGAATATACGCTTTGATAAGTTGATCAAAGCATATAGTTTTATACGGACTTGCAGTGAAGGCTGTATTTACAATAAAGTGAGTGGGAGCACTACAACCTTTCTGATAAGTATATGTGAGTGACATATTGTTGATCAGAAATGATGTAGAATTTTTCTGGAAAGCATAAAGAAGTGTTTGAAAGGAGTTCTTTAAAAGAAAGACCTCAGTAAAGCTACTTACATATTGAGCATCAAGATCTATTGAGATAGATCAAGACGCTTGATAAGATTTTCAATGAGTACATACCTTGATAAGATTTTGTAGTTCAAAATGGAACAGTCAAAGAAAGAGTTCTTGCCTGTGCTGCAAAGGTGTGAAATTGAGTAAGACTCAAATCCTGACCACGGCAGAAAATAGAAAGAGAATGAAAGTCATTCCCTATGCATCAGCCATAGGTTCTATAAAAGTATGCTATGCTGTGTACCAGACCTATTGTATACCTTGCTCTTTGTTTGGCAAGGGAGTAAAATTTTGATCTAAGAGTAGATCACTGGACAACAGTCAAGAATATCCTTAGTGAGGACTAAGGAAATATTTTTCGATTATGGAGGTGATAAAAGAGCCCATCGTAAAGAGTTACATCGGTGCAAGCTTTTACACCGATCCAGATAACTCTAAGTGTCAATCTGGATACATATTGAAAGTTGGAGCAATTAGCTAGAGTAGCTCTGTGCAGAGCATTGTAGACATAGAATATTTACAAAATACATACGGCTCTGAATGTGACAGACCCGTTGACTAAGCTTCTCTCACGAGCAAAATATGATCACACCTTAGTACTCTTTGGGTGTTAATCACATAGCGATGTGAACTAGATTATTGACTCTAGTAAACCCTCTGGGTGTTGGTCACATGACGATGTGAACTATGGGTGTTAATCATATACAGATATGAATATTGGTGTTAAATCACATGGCGATGTGAACTAGATTATTGACTCTAGTGCAAGTGGGAGACTGAAGGAAATATGCCCTAGAGGCAATAATAAAGTTATTATTTATTTCCTTATTTCATGATAAATGTTTATTATTCATGCTAGAATTGTATTAATGGGAAACATAATACATGTGTGAATACATAGACAAACATAGTGTCACTAGTATGCCTCTACTTGACTAGCTTGTTGATCAAAGATGGTTGTGTTTCCTAGCCATAGACATGAGTTGTCATTTGATTAAC
The DNA here is from genome assembly GCF_002162155.2 of Triticum dicoccoides. Taxonomy (NCBI): domain Eukaryota; kingdom Viridiplantae; phylum Streptophyta; class Magnoliopsida; order Poales; family Poaceae; genus Triticum; species Triticum dicoccoides. Next base: position 361,452,058 of record NC_041381.1, on the reverse strand, counting down.
AGGATCACATCATTATAAGAATGATGTGATTGACTTGACCCATTCCGTTAGCTTAGCACTCGATCGTTTAGTATGTTGCTATTGCTTTCTTCATGACTTATACATGTTCCTATGACTATGAGATTATGCAACTCCCGTTTACCGGAGGAACACTTTGTGTGCTATCAAACGTCACAACATAACTGGGTGATTATAAAGGTGCTCTACAGGTGTCTTCGAAGGTACTTGTTGGGTTGGCGTATTTCGAGATTAGGATTTGTCACTCCGATTGTCGGAGATGTATCTCTTGGCCCACTTGGTAATGCACATCACTTAAAACCTTGCAAGCATTGCAACTAGTGAGTTAGTTGTGGGATGATGTATTATGGAACGAGTAAAGAGACTTGCTGGTAATGAGATTGAACTAGGTATTGAGATACCGACGATCGAATCTCGGGCAAGTAACATACCGATGACAAAGGGAACAACGTATGTTGTTATGCGGTTTGACCGATAAAGATCTTCGTAGAATATGTAGGAGCCAATATGGTCATCCAGGTTCCGCTATTGGTTATTGACCAGAGAGATATCTCGGTAATGTCTACATAGTTCTCGAACCCGTAGGGTCCGCACGCTTAACGTTCGTTGACAATATAGTATTATATGAGTTATGTATGTTGGTAACTGAATGTTGTTCGGAGTCCTGAATGAGATCACGAACATGACGAGGAACTCCGGAATGGTCCGGAGATGAAGTTTAATATATGGGATAATGTTGTTTGGTCTCCGGAAAGGTTCCGGAATTCACCGGACGGGGTTCCGGATGTTTCCCGAAATGTTTGGGTACGAGAACACGTTATTTGGGCCAAAGGGGAAAGCCCACAAGGTTTTTGGAAAGTGCAAAAGGAAGTTTTGTGGAGTCCAGGGGCCAGACGCCAGGGTCCCTGGCGTCTGGGTCCAGACGTCGGGAACCCTGGCATCTGGCCCTGGAGTCCGAGAAGGACTCTTGCCTTTCGGGTGAAACTGACTTTGTGGAGGCTTTTACTCCAAGTTTTGACCCCAAGGCTCAACATATAAATAGAGGGGCAGGGCTAGCACCAAAGGCACATCAAGAAACACCAAGCCGTGTGTCGGCAACCCCGTCCCCTCTAGTTTATCCTCCGTCATAGTTTCCGTAGTGCTTAGGCGAAGCCCTGCGGAGATTGTTCTTCACCAACACCGTCACCACGTCGTCGTGCTGCCGGAACTCATCTACTACTTCGCCCGTCTCTCTGGATCGAGAAGGCGAGGACGTCATCAAGCTGAACGTGTGCAGAACTCGGAGGTGCCGTGTGTTCGATACTTGGATCGGTCGGATCGTGAAGACGTACGACTACATCAACCGCGTTGATAAACGCTTCCGCTTAGCGATCTTCAAGGTTATGAAGATACACTCCCCCTCTCGTTGCTATGCATCACCATGATCTTGCGTGTGCGTAGGATTCTTTTTTGAAATTACTACGTTCCTCAACAACAACGTATGTTGTTATGCGGTTTGACCGATAAAGATCTTTGTAGAATATGTGGGAGCCAATATGAGCATCCAGGTTCCGCTATTGGTTATTGACCGGAGACGTGTCTCGGTCATGTCTACATAGTTCTCGAACCCGTAGGGTCCGCACGCTTAAAGTTCGATGACGGTTATATTATGAGTTTATATGTTTTCATGTACTGAAGGAGTTCGGAGTCCCGGATGAGATCGGGGACATGACAAAGATTCTCGAAATGGTCGAGATGTAAAGATCGATATATTGGACGACTATATTCGGACATCGGAAAGTTCCGAGTGATTCGAGTATTTTTCGGAGTACCGGAGAGTTACGGGAATTCGTATTGGGCCTTAATGGGCCATACGGGAAAGGAGAGAAAGGCCCCAAAGGGTGGCCGCACCCCTCCCCATGGACTAGTCCAAATTGGACTAGGGAGGGGGGCGCCCCCTTCCTTCCTTCTCCTTCTCCCTTCCCTTCTCCTACTCCCACAAGGAAAGGAGGAGTCCTACTCCCGGTGGGAGTAGGACTCCCCCCTTGGCACGCCCTCCTCCTAGGTCGGCCGCCTCCCCCCTTGCTCCGTTATATACAGGGGCAGGGGGGCACCTCTAGAAACAACATTAGATCTTTGATCTCTTAACCGTGTGCGGTGCCCCCTCCACCATAGTCCTCCTCGATAATATTGTAGCGGTGCTTAGGCGAAGCCCTGCGACGGTAGAACATCAACATTGTCACCACGCTGTCGTGTTGACAGAACTCTCCCTCGACACTCGGCTGGATCGGAGTTTGAGGGACGTCATCGAGATGAACGTATGCTAGAACACGGAGGTGTCGTGCTTTCGGTGCTTGATCGGTCGGGCCGTGAAGATGTACGACTACATCAACCGCGTTGTTCTAACACTTCCGCTTTCGGTCTACGAGGGTACGTGGACGACACTCTCCCCTCTCGTTGCTATGCATCACCATGATCTTGCGTGTGTGTAGGAATTTTTATGAAATTACTATGTTCCCCAACAAAGGCGGCCATGTCGTCTGATCCCAACGAAGCCAAAGCAGGGGCCTCATTCCAGCCGGCCAAAGAGACCAAGCGGATGCCCTTGGACCCTGACCACCCGGAACGATTTGCTATTGTAGGCACTGGCCTCAACACCAAATAGGAAGGCGACTCGTCGATTTCCTCCATGATAATCGAGACATCTTTGCATGGTCCCCCAAAGACATGACGGGTGTCCCTACAGATCTCGCCGAGCACAAACTTCATGTAAGGTCAGATGCCAAGCCGGTCAGGCAACCTGTCCGCCGTCTGTCTGAAGAAAAGAGAAGAATTGTTGGAGAAGAAGTCGCCCGACTGCTAGCAGCTGGATTCATCATGGAAGTGTTCCACCCGGACTGGCTGGCCACCCCGGTCCTTGTGCTGAAGAAGAATAAAAAGTGGCGCATGTGCATTGATTACACCAACCTCAACAAAGCCTGCCCGAAATATCCATTCGCTCTACCGCGAATAGACCAAGTGATTGACTCCACAGCCGGAAGCGAGCTGTTGTCTTTCCTTGATACCTATTCTGGCTACCACCAGATCAAGCTAGATCCGGCCGATCGACTGAAGACCGCCTTCATCACGCCATTCGACGTCTTCTGCTGCATCATCATGATGTTCGGCTTCAGGAATGCCGGCGCCACCTTCCAACGCTGTATGCAGAAGTGCTTGCTCAAGCAACTCGGACGCAATGCCCACGTTTACATGGACGACATTGTGGTGAAGACGGAAAAGCATGGCACCCTGATGGAGGAGTTGAAAGAAACCTTTGAAAATCTGCGCCGCTTCAACATCAAGCTCAAGCCAGAGAAGTGTGTCTTCGGTGTGACAGCCAGCCAGCTCCTAGGCTTTCTGGTCTTAGAATGTGGTATTGAGTGCAACCCTGTGAAGATCAAGGCCATCGAGAGGATGGAGAAACCCACCAAGCTGCATGATGTGCAGAAATTCACCGGGTGCCTGGCATCCCTCAGCCGCTTCATCAACCGTCTAGGCGAAAAGGCACTCCCCTGTACCAGCTCATGAAGAAAACCACCTGCTTCAAGTGGAACGGCCAGGCGGATGCCGCCTTCCTCCAGCTCAAGCGAATGATGTCCACACCACCTATCCTGGCGGCTCTGGCTGCTAAAGAGCCCATGCTCCTATACATCATCGCTACTAACAGACTTATCAGCACGGTGATCATCGTCGAGCGCCCATAAGCCGGCAAGGCACAGCCGGTCCAGAGGCTGATGTATTACCTGAGCAAGGTCTTGTCGGCCTCCAAGCAGAATTACCCCCATTACCAGAAGATGTGCTATGGCGTGTACTTTGCCGCCAAGAAGCTGAAGCAGTACTTTCAAGAGCACTCCATCACGGTTGTCTGCACCGCTCCCCTTGCCGAGATCATAGGCAACAGAGATGCCTCGGGCCGGGTGGCCAAGTGGGCCATCGAGCTAGCTCCACACACCATCTTCTACCAGCCCCGCACCGCCATCAAGTACCAAGAACTAGCGGACTTCCTCGTCGACTAGGCCGAGTCCCAGTACCTGCCACCAGCTCTGGACTCTACACATTGGCGGATGCACTTTGACGGCTCAAAGATGCGCACCGGTCTGGGAGCCGGCATCGTCCTCACCTCTCCCAAAGGCGACAAGCTGAAGTACATGTTGCAGATCCATTTCGCCGCCTCCAACAATGTAGCAGAATATGAAGCACTCATCTTCGGGCTCCGACTGGCCAAAGAAATCAGCATTCACCGCATCCTCTGCTACGGTGATTCGGACTTGGTGGTCCAGCAGTCGTCCCGCAACTGGGACGCCAAGGATACAAACATGGCAAGCTACCGCTTCCTCGTCCAATAGCTGAGCGGCCACTTCGACGGGTGCGAGTTCAGCCATGTGCCACAGGCCGACAATGATGCAGCAGACGCTCTCGCCTGCATCGGCTCCACCCGGCAAGCTATACCATCCAGCGTCTCCCTCGAGCGCCTCCGCAAGCCGTCCATCAAGCCTTCACCGGAGTCTGACTCCATCTTCGTGCCGTCTGCCCCAGGAGCAGCCGAATCCGGCTCGGGGACTTCAGCAGTCGGCGCGGGGACTTCAACGGCCGGCTCGGGGACTTTGCCAAGCGGCCCGGGGGCTGCAGCACCAGCACCAGATCCCGCGCACTCAGCAGGCGCCCCGGGGGCTGCTGCAGTCGACCAGGGGATTTCATCACCGCCATCTGGAGCGACCGGCTCCAGGCCGCCGCCTCCCAACCCAGTCCCCCTCGTATCAGTCACAGTGTTCACTATGGTGGCGGCCCCGTCTTGGGCGCAGCCTATCCGCGACTATTTGGTCAGCCGCGTGCTGCCAACTGACAAGGTGCTAGCAAGACAGATCCAGCGCAGAGCAGGCTCCTACACCATTGCCAATCAAGAGCTTGCAAGGCAGAGTGTGATTGGCATCCATCAGAGCTGTGTAGAACCAGAAAAGGGCATAGAGATCCTCAGAGACATACATCAAGGCAAGTGTGGCCAGCATGCCGCCTTCAGATCCCTTGTCGCCAAAGCTTTCTGCCATGGATTCTTCTGGCTGACTGCTTAGGATGCCAAAGAGCTAGTCAAGAAGTGTAAGGGGTGCCAAGTGTTCAGCGCCAAGCAACATCTGCTGGCTTCCGCCCTTAAGACCATCCCCATCACCTGGCCCTTTGCCGTGTGGGGTTTGAATATGGTAGGCCCTTTCAAGACGGCGCGAGGCGCCATGACCCATCTGCTGGTCGCCGTGGACAAGTTCACAAAGTGGATAGAAGAAAAACCAATAAAGAAGCTGAATGGGTCGACTGCTGTCACATTCATCGCCGACATCACTATCAGATATGGCATTCCTCACAACATCAACACCGACAACGGCACCAATTTTGCCAAAGGCGCCTTGGCCCGTTTCTACACGAATTAGGGCATCCGACTGGACCTAGCGTCTGTTGTCCATCCGCAGTCAAACGGCCAGGTGGAGCAAGCAAACGGCCTCATCTTGTCCGGCATCAAGCCCCGCCTGATCGAGCCGCTAGAGTGGTCAGCCGGCTGCAGGATCGACGAGCTGCCGGCCGACCTCTGGAGTCTTCGAACTACGCCGAACAGATCAACCGGCTTCACGCCCTTCTTCCTCGTGTACGGCTTCGAGGCGATCATCCCCATAGATATCGAGTTCGACTCACCTCGGGTTGCCATGTACACGGAGGCGGAGGCCAAGGAGGTGTGAGAAGACAGTGTTGATCTGCTGGAAGAGGCCCGACTCCTGGCATGCAGCCGGTCCGCCATCTACCAGTAGAGTCTGCGCCGCTACCACAACAAGAAGGTTAGGCCGCGTTCATTCCGTGAGGGCGACCTTGTGCTCCGCCTGATCGAGCGATTAGCCGGACAGCACAAGCTCACGACACCTTGGGAAGGCCCCTTCATCATCATCAAGGCCCTGGGCAATGAATCATCCTACCTCATCGACGCCCAGAAGCCTAGGGCATGCAAGATATGCACAGCCGGCGAAGAGATGGAGCGGCCATGGAATGCAAACCTGCTCCACCCGTTTTATAGTTGATTCGAGCGTATGTATCACAACCACTTTGTATGAAGTAAAAGACCTCAGGTCCCCCGAGGAGAACTCGGGGGCTACCTTTTTATCTATCTATGAGCTAAGCTTATGCCATGACTTGAGTTTTTCTGTTCCTTCCCCGTCCGGGTTCCGGTCAGCCGGCCCAGGGGCCGCCGCCTTGTCCTAAGTTTTTCACCAGCCGGAGCTGACTAGTAGTGTGCCGACACGAAAAAAGCCCTCTCTCCACCCTAAGTCGCAGCTTGCAATGCGACTGTCTGACTGACAGGAGCTAAAGGCCGACGCAGTCGCCCACACGAAATTTGGCTAAGGAGGAAAGCTAACTTTGGACCAGTCGGCCCACCGCCTCCCTCGCCTGGCTACTCAGCAGCCGACAGGCTGGCTTCTTGCTCGATTGAGCCCTACTCTACATGGCCTAAGTAACATGCCCGTTTCAAAGAACGACCAAGTCCCTGACCCGGCCACAGACCGCAGAGCGGCTGTCCGGCTGGCAGGGAGGCGGCCAAGGAAATGCGGCAAGAAAGAAAGCCAAAGAGAGAGAGGCAAAAATCGAGCAAGATTTTAAAACTTATGTACATTGCACAAGGCCAGAGGCCAACATTCACAAAGTTTAAAATACACCCCCAGTGGGTGGAGTTGCGCACACTTAACATCATTGTTCAAAACGGTTACAGAGGAGCAGTAGGCGGGTTCGAGGATCGGCAGAGGCCGCATCGCCGGTTGGTGGAGCGGTCGGCTGGCTGGTCTCGGTCCGGTCGGCGGTAGTTGGCGTAGCCGCCTGCGGCTCGCTGGTCGAAACTTGGTCCGGATGAGGCTGGCCACTCGCTCCGCCCACCGGCGCGTCGTCTTCGCCCTCCTCGTAATCGTCGTCATCGCCCTCATCGCTGGAGGCGATTTCCTCCACCGAGTCCTCCTCGGGCAGTTCGTCCAGCCCGAACCAGCTTGGCGGCACTGCGTTGCCATCAGACTCCAACTCAGGGACGAAGACAGCAGTGTTGATGTAGTCGACAAGCGCCACTGCACACTGGGTAAGCTTAGGGCCCGCCTACGCCAGCTGGTCTGCGGCCTCCAGCCAGAAAGTGGCCAACTAGGTCAAGTCCAGGCTGGGGTACCACCCCTTGATGAACTCCAGGGCCGCCCGAGCGCCCGCCCGAGCTGCGGCGCCCTTCCAAGCCTCAAAGCGGCCGACTGCGACCTCCAGCCACTCGGCAGTCTGGCCTGGAGTGCGTGGGATCTGGATGCCTGGCCAAAGGGCGACAACACCACTGCACCGGTGCGTTGTAGACGGCATATCATCCGATGGGCCGGCTGCAGGCGTGCTTTGACAGCCAGGAGCTGCTCACCACAATTCCGGGGCGCGTTGGGCGCAATATCCGCGCCTTCCACTCTCCACACAATGCGTCGTGCCTCGATGGCTTGGGAGACGGCGACGGAGAAGCCTAGGAAGTACTCTGAATCAAGAAATGAGAGATGGAAGCCAGCTCTTGCAGCAGTCGGCAGCCACACAAAAAGATGAGAAGTACATACCGTCGATCAGGTACTCGATCTCCCCGTAGCCGGAGTTCAGGAACTCCTCCGGCTCGGCCCGGTTCGCACGCTGAGTCTCAAACTCGGCCTTGAGGAGGTCCTTGCCGTCCTTCAGCTGCTGGATCTCAGCCTTGTGCTACTGGACCTCCGTCTTGTGCTGCTCCGCCTGGTCGGCCAGCTCCTTGTTAAGGCGCTCGCATTCCTGTGCTGTGTGGCTGCGCTCCAGCTCCTTGGCGTGGAACCCGGTCTTGAGCTCGCCCACGCGCCGCTGCAGGGCAGCAGCCGCCTCTGCGAAAACAAAAAAAGAAGACATCAGCGTCAGCAAGAAAAAGAAGAAGGTAGCTGCCGGATGATCCGGCCTGACTGCTCAGCAGTCGGCCTGAACCTCGGGGGCTACACCCAGCGGGTGCACTGGCGTGCCCCCGTGAGAAGAAAGACAGAACACTTACTTCTGCTCTCGTTCAAGTCGCTGGTCCACTTGGCCAGCTCCTTGACATGGGAGTTATAGGCGGTCGCACGTAGGTTGTGGTAGTCCTGCAGCAAGGACCAAAGAAGAAAAGAAAAGCAAGATCAGTACTCAGAACTCACCTTAAAGTTCCGAGCCGCCTGCTTAGCAGCCAACCCGGAACTCGGGGGCTACACCCAGTGGGTGCGCTGGCACGCCCCCACGGAAGATTGCGAGAAGACAAAAACAAAAAGCGAGTACGTACCCAAAGAACTGCTCGCGACGCAAGGAACTCCTGCACCTGCTTCTGGAGGGCGGCACCTTCGCCGGCGAGCTGGGTCTGGACGTCCTTCACCGACACGTTCAAGGCGCCGCCACCACCACCATCCGCCTAGTCCGCTGTGTTGGCGCTTGTGGCCTCAACATCGGGCATCGCCGAGCTGGATGCTCTGGCGTCCATCAGCCGTGGTGCTGAGCTCGCCTTCGTCGGGCGCCAGCGCGCCGGGATGCTGACCATGGGAAGCGGCCCCATGGTCAGCTGACCGTCAGCCGACGCCGCTTGTGGCCCCTCGGGTTGGCTGACCTGCGTATCGGCAGTCGGCGGAGGCCGAGCCACCTCTTCCCCGGGCCTGGGGCCGCCTCCTTCCTTCTCCACAGCTGGCTGGGCAACACCGTCTTCGCCATCCGGCTTCGGAGCCTTCGGCATAGGCGGCTCCGGGTGCTGCAAGTCGACTGGCCCAGAGGGCTCCGGGTGCTGAAAGTCGACTGGCCTTGGCGGCCGCGTCTGCCCGCTTCCTGTCCTCCGCCTTGGCCTGCGCCTTGGCCGCGGCGTCGGCCTCCGCCTGTGCTGCCTGCGCCGCCTTGGCCGCCTTCTCCCGCTCCTCGCGTGCCTCCCGCGCGTTCCTCTTCGTGGCCTCCTGGAGGTCGGCAAGCGGGCCCACGTGGCGGGGGGCGACCGGGGTGTTGGCAGGCCCAACCACCAAAGCCTTCAGGGCCCGCGAGAGGGACAGCGGGGCCCTGTTTCAAGCAAGCAGAAGAAAAGGCGTTGAAGAAAGAGCAGAGAAAGAACAAGCAAGATGCAATAAAGAGAGAGTTGCAAGTTCTTACGCTGACACCCCTGGGCGCGGCTTCGGTACCCTCTGGTACTGGGCCGCCTTCGCAGCAGCTTCTTGCCGCTTGGTTGTGGCAGCCCTGTTCTTCGGTTTCTTGGGCCGGCTGCCGAAGAGCCCACCCTCAGCCCGACGCTTCGGTGCACCGGCTGCTGCTAACAGCGCGGCCGAAGAGCCGGCGCCCATCTTGTCGACGCGGTTCATGCTCTTCCACGTCATCATCCGTCCAGTCCCCCAGGCCGCCTCTGGAGGAGCCGCCTGCTCCCCCTCCACCATCGCCGATGGCGTCATCCTCCTCCATGGCGGCCGCCCCCAAGTCGGGGTCGCCCTTGTCACTGACCGACCGGTCCGGTGTGAACTCCTCGCCCGGAGCCAGTTGGAGGGGCGTCTGGCCCAGGAAGTACTGCACCAAGGCCAACTACTCAGACGGCGGGAGTAACTCGGACCAGCAGAAGAGAAAAGGAAGGAGAAGCAAAAAACCTACCGTAGGCGGCGGGTTGTCCCGGCTGTACGGTGGCTTGCCGTACTGCCACGCCGTCTCCGACAGCTTGTAGTCGGAGATGTGGTTCACCAGCCGGGCGATCTCTGAGACCGGCATCTCCTTGGTAGATAGACGGCATGGATCCCGGCGCCTACTCATGTCGCTGATGATGTGGGGCTGCCCTTGGAGAGGCAGCACTCGGCGCTCCACGAAGGCGGCAAGCAAGTCGGAGGGCTTGAGGCACTCCGAGTCGATCATCACCTGAAGCCGAGTGAGGGCACTGGCGGAGTTAACCGACAGAGTCTTCGGCCGGTGGCTCCAGTTGGCACAGGGCTCGGCAGGCGTGCCGGCTACGTAAGCCGGCAGGTTGACGAAGTTCCGCTCCAGGTTGATGTTCTCAATATAAAAATATGACCGCTGCCACAGTTTGGCCGACTGCAGCAGGGCGATAGCAAGGAAGCGAGGTCCGCCCCTGGTCCCGGTGCGCCGCACCACGACGCAGGCTCCCCACTGTGCCGCCTCGCCCTTGACGACGGTGCCGAGCTTAAGGTAGAAGAGCTTTGCCCACACCTCGAGTGTGGACAGAGTACCAAGGTAACCTTCGCACAGCGTGACGAAGGCGGAGAGCAGCACCACCGAGTTCGGCGTGAGGTGGTGGGGCTGCAATCCGTAGAAGGCCATCAGCGAGCAGAGGAACCAGCTCGGCGGAAGGCCGAAGCTACAAAGAAAGTGCGCCGAAAGACGACGTACTCACCGTCTTTCAGCGCCGGAAAGATCTCCCGAGCGAGGGGGAGACGCAGCTTGATGTCGGCGTGATGACGGAGGCACCGCGTCTCGCGGAGGAACTGTATGTGGTCTTCATGGACGATGGAGCCATCCCAGTCACCGGCGCGGCCGCTGAGCGCCATGGGCTCCGTGCTCGGCAGAGGTGCGAGGCGGCGGCGATGGAGATAGGGATGGCGACGGCGAGCTGCAGTAGCGCTCTGGTGAGGGCAGAGGGCGCGGCAGTGACGAGGAAGAAGAGGCGAAGCAGAAGGAGAGGAGGGTGCGTGTGCGTTTCTGCCGCCCCCTCCTTCCCCTACTTATAGCCCCATGATGGAGAAGCCGAGGGGGCGAGGCGTGGGGGAATGTGGGATTAACTGCGCCCACTCCCCCCACGACCCCCGCGATTTCCGCGCCTTGAAGGCGTGTATTAAATCACCCCGGAAGGGCAACCGTTTGCCTCAGCCACAGCGGATCTGCGCGCATGCCGAGGCCCTGTAGTGGCGGGCCCAGGCTTGCAACAACGTACTGTCACGCGTGTTGGCTGGCAGGCTGAACTGGCCGCCAGGCGCCGCGTGGCGGACAGGCACCGAGCGGCGGGCCTGTTGCCCAGCCGGCATGCCACCTGGCCACCACCACGACTATTCGAATTCCGCCAAGCGGCCACGACTGCGTCCGACTCCTAGCACCCAACTCCTCCCAGGCGGACGGAGCAGAAGGCGGAAAATCACTTAGAGAGGGAAACTGCTGAGGCCCTCTGGCCGTTTAGGTCGTAGAACCTCACCAGCTTCGGGGACTACTGACGGGGGGATAGACCCCGGGTAGCCTCATCCACACCTTAGCAGATTTCAAGACATCGGGGATAGCCTAGCCCCTCAATCCGACTGGCCGCTAGGCCGGCTTCCATGGCCGACTGGAGCCAACCAGCCGCCTCCTAAGAAGGCGGCGAGAGCATGGGCCGACTCCTAGCAGGCGGCCCATCACCGCCTCAAAGTCTGCACCCACCTGCTATGACAAGACCAGGCGTGGCAACAATGCCACCTGCCACCCCCAAATCCCGGAAGGAACGTGGCTACAGTGCGAACATACCAGGCGGACACCCTACGCCTGGCACGACACTGTAGCCACATGGCCTATGACAGTGCCTACGTCAGGTAGGGCCATGCCCCCATGACGGGCGGTCGGTACGGCCCGCGGGCGGCGGGCCCTACTAGTCCGCGTACCCCAAAAGACGGCATGGCCTGAGCAGGCGACCTTGATGGGAGGCCGGCTCCTAGCAGGCGGCCGCCCCTCCCCTTGGAGTCTATGCACAATTAACGAGAGGTGACGGGGTGTGGCTACAGTGATCGCCCGCCAGGCGGCGGCACTATAGCCACGCGCCCCTCGACCAAGCCATCATCATCAGGGGCAAGGCTATAGTGCAGCCTGTTCCCCCTGGCCCGCAGGCAGTGAGCCCTACCTCTCGGCGGAGCTCACGGCAGCTGGTGGGACCCATCAGGCGGCGGGCCCCAACAGCCAGCAGAGAAGCCGGAGCCCAGGGACACTGACGGTCGGGTACCAGGACCAGACGGATTACCATCGTACCCTTGGAGGGCAGGCCTATATAAACCCCCCAGGGTCATCCATGCAAAGGGTTGAGCCTTCTTAGATCATACACACACCCATAGCTAGAGAGGAGTAGAGCAAGCAACCTTCTCTCTCCTCTAGCCCGAACAGCTCAAGGAGCACCCTTGTACTAGCTATTGATCATAGTGATTGAAAGTGCTACTATCGACTAGAGGGGGGGTGAATAGGCGATTTTTATGAAAGTCTTCAAAACTAGGAAGTTTCGAAGACAAACAATAGAAATGACCTAATTGTAATGCAGCGGAAGATAAACTACCCAAAGCAAGCCATAGTCAAGTATACAAAGATATGAAGGCACATGACTAATAGCAGCTAGGTAGTTAGGATCAGGATGGAAGATAGTATGAAGCCAATCAACAGTAGTAGTCAAGCAATGAAGTCAAACAGATACACAGATAGGCAATGACTTCATGAAGACAAACTAAAGTAAGGATGGGAAGGGATAGAACCAGTTGCTTGTTGAAGACACAGGATTTGTTGGACCAGTTCCAGTTGCTGTGACAACTGTACGTCTGGTTAGGGAGGCTGAGATTTAACTCAGAAGACCATGTCTTCACCTTATTCCCCTTGAGCTAAGGACACCCAGTCCTCGCCCAATCACTCTGGTAAGTCTTCAAGGGAGACTTCCAAACCTTCACAGACTTCGTTCACCGGCAATCCACAATGACTCTTGGATGCTCAGAACGCGACGTCTAACCGGCTGGAGGATTCACAGTCCTCAAGTGTAATAAGTCTTCAGGTCACACAGACAGAAAGACTTCAGTAATGTCTAACACTCTTTGGCTCTGGGTGTTTGGGATTTGTCCTCGCAAGGATTTTTCTCTCTCTCAAATGCTTCGAGGTGGGTTGCTCTCAAACGACAAAAGCCGTGCACAAACTCTAAGCAGCCACCAATTTATGGTGTAGGGGGTGGGCTATTTATAGCCACTAGGCAACCCGACCTGATTTGTCCAAAATGACCCTGGGTCACTAAGGAACTGACACGTGTTCCAATGGTCAGATTTCAAACACACGCGGCAACTTTACTTGGGCTACAAGCAAAGCTGACTCATCCAGCTCTGGATAAGGTTTGCTCTCATTGTCTTCGCTCGAAGACATAGGATTTGAGTTGAGCATCACTTCAGTCACTTTGACTTAGTTCACTTGGACCCCACTTAACAGTACGGTGGTTCCTATGACTCAACAAAGAAGAAAAGGAAACAACGAAACCACACAGTCTTCGCGCTCCATAATCTTCATGTAATGTCTTCTCATGTCATAGTCTTCAATACGAATATCTTCTCATACCACCATTGTCTTCAATGTCTTCATACATTTTTAGGGGTCATCTCCGGTAGGTAAACCGAATCAATGAGGGACACTACCTGCGTTATCCTGCAATTCTCACAAATGCATTAGTCCCTCAACCAACTTTGTCGTCAATACTCCAAAACCAACTAGGGGGGGCACTAGATGCACTTACAATCTCCCCCTTTTTGGTGATTGATGACAAACTGGTTGAAGTTTTCAACGGGGATAAAGTATGTGAAATTGTAAGGATAGGAAATAGTCTTCATAAGTTGCAAGGGCTCCCCCTGAAGATGTGCATGTAAGTAATTTGCTTTTGGAATGCAAATGCACATGGCAGGTTGTACTTATGGAGATCCACTTCAACTTATGAAGATAATTCATCATGCATGAACTGATATAGCAAGTAGAATGACATGCATAATGAAAAATGGACGTCTGCAGAATGATCTAAGTGCGGAAGTTATCATCGCACATGCGGAATTTATCATCGCATTACAGTAAAGCAAATAAGTAGCAGACGACCATCAAGTTTAGGTGTTACAACTGAGAGAACCAAATGTTTCAAAGCGCATGAGTTGTAAGCACGAATCAAAATATAACGCAACCGCCCATATGAACCCGCTTGAAGACTATCAACTCATACGCTTCTCCCCCTTTTGTCAGTAAGGACCAAAAAGGTTTGAAGACATAGAGCATCTACTCGTCATCATGAGTAGGTGAAGCAGCAGGGTTGTCTACGTTGGTTGGCAGTGCAGATGAACTTGGTGCAGTGTCGATGCGCGCAGTAGTAGGAGGTGGTGAAGTAGCATCATCTTCATCATCGATCACTCTGGCATTTACCGTTGCCACGGAGGAAGAATATTCAGAGTCTTCAAGAGACGGAGTGCAACGTAGGACAGCAGTCCGTGGAGGAGTGGAGTCAAACTGGAATCTTTCATTGAAGCCATCGTCTTGAAGATCTGCTTCAGCACTAAGCAATGTCAAACTCTTCCATGATCACCGGCAAGTTTCATGAGCAACAAAGGCATTCTTGGTGGCAAGGTTGCGAATGCGATTGACATCCACCAAGAGGCTTTGCATCTGTCTCTTGAGCCAGAAATGATGCTTATCCTGTTTCTGATGAAGAGCCACAAGAAGTTCTCGGTCATTTAGAACGTGAGAACGCTTCCAAGGCCTTTGTGCAATGGTGCTTTCAGTGGCTTTAGTGGGTGCTCGATGAGGCAGACGAGTGTTTCCAGCCAGTGGATAAACGTGTGTCGCTGCTTGAACACCTTCAATAGGCTGAGTGAAGCTTTGGTGCTTGGCATTCTGAAGACAAAGAGGCCTCTTGGCAGGGTCAGAGTATATAGCTTCAACTGACATATCAACCTCTGGCAGAAAGATCATATGATTGCGAGTAGAGGGCTGATAATTGACAGATGAGTGTCTCTTGATGAGGCGCATGACCCATGGAGCATAAAACTTCAGACCAAACAGGTCAGAGCCGGAAGCAGCAAGTTGCCTAATGAAGAATTCTTGAGTATTGAAGTTGATGCCATTGAGAATATAGAAGACCAATGTCTTCATAGCTCCTTCAAGCTAGGCCACTGATGAATGTCCTTTGACAGGCCATAGAGTTCACCTGATGATATGATATATGGTGCGAGGCAGATACTCAAGGTCTTCAACAAAGAAATCTGTTGGATATTCAGCGTCAGATGGCAAGGGCTTCATCATGCTCAACATCTGGCTCATATTGGGTTCTGGCTTATGGAAGATACTCTCTACAGCATTGCGGTGTAGCTGACAGTCAGGTTCATATAGTTCTCCAGGAGTGGCTAGCCCTGTAAGCTCGATGATATCCATAGATTTGGCTTCATGATGAACATTTCCAGTCATCCACTCGAGAACCCATGTCTTGATGTCTCTATTGTAGCTGCGAATGTGCAGAGTGGCATAGAATTGAAGCAATAGCTCTTCATTCCAATGTTCTTTGTCTGTCACAAAGTGGAGCAGACCAGCATCACGAAAGCAGTCTAGTGCTTCTTCTAAGCACGGCAGTCCAGCAATGGCTTCAGTATCAAGGCGCATATGAGGGAAAATGCGCCCTTGATCATATAGTACGCATGAGTAATAGCTTCTCTGCTGATAGCTCCAGAACCAATCTGATGATATCCTCGGCTTGGAGTAGGGGTTCTTGGCGCTGGCAAAGAAGGTATTGTGGCTTTTGAAGCCATTTTCATTGATGGACCCGGGTGAGTTAGAAGTACCTGGAAACCTTGGCAACCTAGGCTTTGGCTTCTGGACCTGAGGCCTATGCTCAATATGATAGTCAAATTGGGGTCCTGAGGCAGTAGGCGGAGGCACCAGAATGGGCCATCGGATGGTGGTAAGCTGACCATGATTGTATGCTTGCTCAATTGTGTGAGGCCTTGGTGGCGGAACAGGAGCAGGGGCAACAGCTGAGGCGTCAGGCTGCACAACAGGTGCTTCGGGAGCAGTTGCCAGATTAGCTTCAGGTGCAGCATCCTCATTGGCTTCAGGTGCAGCATCCTCAGTGGTTTCAGGTACAGTGGCCACATTTGCTTCAGGCACACTAGTTGGTGCAGGCTCCACATTAGCGTCAGCCATGACTACGTCATTGGCTTCATTGGCGTTGGTAGTGGCAACCTCAACATTGTCAACCTCCTCTTGATGAACAGGAGGGTCGGGCACAGGCACGTTCACATCAGGAACTGCTCCTTCTTCTATTGCTGGGGGAGTAGGTACACGAACTTCTTCTTGATTTTCTTCGGCTGATGCAGCCGGAATGTCTTCAGCGGCATGTGCTTCAGACTCGGAGACATTCATTGTTGGAGCAGGTTCAGAAAATACTTGACGTGCAACAGGTGAACGTTGCACTTCTCCTTCTGGAACGCTCGACAGAGGGACTTGAGGCCTTTGTCCTCTGCGAAGCCTGCGAAGTGCTGGCAACGCCTTAAGAGATGGAGTTGGCTGGGCCTGAAAGTCTTCATCCTCTTCTTGCACGGGGGGTGTAGCTTGTTGTTGTTGTTGGGGAGTACTGGGGGAGTCTTGTTGTTGTGGGTGATCAGCCCACGATGCATCCTGAGCAATTGGCGTCAAAGGACGACCAATGCTGATGAGTTCACTGTTCGTATGAACAGGCGATGATACCACGTCATGTTCGATTTGAGGAAGAACTTCATCATTAGCTACACTGTCATCATGACCAATGTCTTCAGCAGCGGTGGGTTCAGCTCCTGGAATATCTTCAGCTTCATGAGCCTCTGTGCGAGCAGGCTCATGGACTACCATCCTTCGTTCTTGATGTTCTGACGCTGGGCGAACCATGGAAATGGGTTCAACAACTAAGGGCTCTGTGGAAGCAGCCCTAGTCTTCTTGTTCTTGCGCTTCTTCTTGGAGGGAGCGGCATCAGAGGCTTCGGTGTTCTTTCTCTTTCTGGCTTCAGCCTCGGCAGCCCTCGTCTTCTTCTGTTCTGAAGCGGTTTTGATGACCTTTGGCTTCGAGCCAGTCATGCTGCTTGGGAAGATAATGCGAGGGGCTTCTTGGCTTGAAGGTTCAGGCTGTTCAGCAGGAAGTTTCTTCTTCTTCTTTGCAGCCATCCTGGGGTCAATGCCAGGATGGCCAAGTGACTTGCGCTTCTCAGCCTCATTGTAGACAAGCACACACTTATCAGCCAA
Organism: Triticum dicoccoides; assembly: GCF_002162155.2. NCBI lineage: Eukaryota > Viridiplantae > Streptophyta > Magnoliopsida > Poales > Poaceae > Triticum > Triticum dicoccoides. The sequence continues at coordinate 361,435,033 of NC_041381.1, read as the reverse complement.
AATCTTCATGCACTCTCGAGAGCCCTGAGCTTCTTCACGCTTCTTTAGAAAAGCTTCTTTAAGCTCATGTAGCATGACTTTGAAGTTGCGGACGTCTTGAACACTTAGCTTGGCCACATGCTTCTTGAATTGAGCCTTCTCATAATCAATCTTGTTCTTGAGCTCAACGATGCGCTGAGCGAGAGCTAGCTCAGAAGCAATGGCTCCATTGAAGGAGACACTGAGGCCGATGGGAAGCTGTAAATCTTCAAAGCTGACATTGGGGGTGTCGAACCACTCATCAATGAAATTGTGGATGATGGCCACATTAAAGAGAGGCAAGTTGTTGAAGATTTCTGCTTCTTCCTTGCTCTTGATCAGCTGCTCAAGGGCATCATCAGCAAGATCTTCATCACTTGACAGATCAATGGGTTCTTCGCGCAGAATGGCGGCAGGAGTCAAGGCTCTCTGATCAGATGGTCTGACAAGTTGCTTTTTCTTCTCCGTTCTCTTGGAGACACGGGATTGATCTTCAGACTGCACACTGGCTTCAGGAGGTGCAGTGGCTAGTGGCTTCGCACGAGAAGTCTTCGGAGGTGCAGCTGATGTTGAAGCCTTTGGCTTCTTTTGCTTCTGCGTCTTTGGAGGAGGAGCAGGGGCTTCATCAGAGTCAGCATCATTGTCAGAATGATCTACTCTGGCACCTTGGACCATGATGTAGGTGATGAGGTCATCAAGGTTGGAGAAGGGGCCGATGACATTGGGATTAGCATCACGGGAGCCGTCAGCACGGGGAGCAGAGGGACCTGGGTTGAAGTCCAAACCCAAGGACTTCTTGTTTTTCTTGGCCGAAGCCACAGCAAACTGGTAGTTGCGCTTGAAGAGAGAGTCGTCACCACACCAGAGTAGTGAGGTGGGATCTGCGTTCTCAGGCTATGGTCCACGGACCATGCAAGGATAGAAGCCTTGGTCAATGGCTTCAGCTCTGGTCTTGGGTTGAAGGCCTCGATAGAGGATATCACCCCAAGGTCTCTTGATGGCATTCTTCTCTGCATATTCCTTCGTCACACACTTGTACTTGAACCACTCCTCAGCCCAATAGCGTCGAATCCATTGGATTCGCGTCTTTCTCTGATGATAATTCTCTTCGGGATCTGTCTTGTATAGTTCTGCTAAGTCATCAGGCAGATCTTTGGATGTTCCTTCTCTGCGCTGTCTGCCACCCTTCCTTGCTGATTTTTCTGCAGCCATAAACTTCAAGCTGAATGGCTTCAATACGTTCAAAGGCTTCAGAGACTTACGCTTGTTGGTCAAGCAGGAACTTGCTTCAGGAGAATTCATATGATGCTTTAAGTATTCTGCAAATGAATGCAGACTATGAGAACCAAGGGATTCTCCCACAGACATGTACCTGTGACAGCATTAGAGATGCGAGGGAAGGGGAAGAGGTCATATGCATTCTCAGAAGATTTTGAAGATAAATCAGTTTGAAGACATTGACCTCATGATGCGAAGACATTCACTTATATAGGTGAGTTGGTTCCAGATTTGTACCAATCCGTGAATAAGTACAAGTGAGGAATCAAACTAGACTGAAAATCTAAGTGAATCGACTAGGCAGTATGAGATGCAGACAGAATAGATCTAACATTGAATAGGCAGAAACTACTTTTGGTAAACAGGATGAATCTTGAAGATCAAAAAGGTGGTAAAATAGAGTTATAATTACCGCACGAAGAACTGCTAGATGGGAAGAATAGGAGGCCGAGCAGTTCAGCCCACCGTGCCCTAACTTGGCGACGGAGGACACCTACGGCGACGGCGGAGAGGACGATGTTCGCGGCCGGCGTGAGGACAGCGTCGGAGAAGTCGCGGCAGCTAAGCGCTTCGTCGTCGGCGTCGTCGCGAGCTAGCGGTGGTGCTAGGGTTTTGACAGAGGTGGAGAGGTGGAAGAAGGATTTCTTTACCGCAGGGGACAAGTATTTATAAGTAGGTGACAGACACAGCGCAATTACGCTGATGCCCCTGGCGGTTCACATCTGAGGGGTACATGGCAAGCATGCAACACACTCAGGGTTGTCCCACATTCCCACGCCCGCCAGGCATGTCGGAGAGTTGTTCCGGCTTCTCTGGATTTCAACAATAAAGATAAGTCATTTAAAACAGATTTAATGTTTGTCTCTTTGCCTTCTGCTGACTAGGATGCAGAGAAGACATTCGAAAGTTTCAATAGAATGCATATGATTTGGACAGATAGAGTTTGAGATAGGAAGCATAGAGATATTAGGGTCCGATCACATTCACTTAGTTCAAAAGATCCAATCTTGAAGACATAGCTATAAGTGAATGCTGTAGAGGACAGAACACTAGTACATATATATATCAGAAAGCAATCAAATCATCATAGTGTTGAAAGTTATGAAGATAAATTGAAACTGAAGACAAACCAAATGTGAAGTCATTGCAATATAACGACATGAGTGAAACACTTCAAACAGAAAAAGTTGGTGGTGGCGTTACCCACCGTATAGGAAGTATTAGACCCAGACACGGCACACAATTATCGTGGCGCTCCGAAGTCATATTCCATCTTAATGTATTCACACTCAGAGTGTAAATCTTCATCGATTGAAGATATACATTACTTTGTGTGTTGCACATCTAAGTCATCAACATGCATAAGTGTTAGGATGTGTGCCTGATCACAGGACATTAGAGGATTCCAAGATATTTAGCTCACACCGTAACTTGCAAAACCTTTTCTCATCCAAGGTCTTTGTGAAGATATCTGCCAGCTGCTCTTCAGTGTTTACGTGAATGATATCGATATCTTTCTTCATAACATGATCTCTGAGAAAGTGATGACGAATTTCAATGTGCTTTGTCTTCGAGTGTTGGACTGGATTGTTGGCTATTTTGATGGCACTTTCATTGTCGCAGAAGAGAGGTACTTGTTTCAGGTTGATGCCATAATCCTTGAGAGTTTGCTTCATCCACAGAAGCTGAGCACAACAGGATCCAGCAGCAATGTATTCAGATTCAGCAGTTGAGAGTGATACACAGTTCTGCTTCTTTGAAGACCAACAGACAAGTGATTGACCAAGAAAATGACATGTGCCTGATGTAGACTTGCGATCCACCTTGTCACCAGCATAATCAGCATCCGAGAATACAACCAAATCAAATTTTGAGCCCTTGGGATACCATAATCCGAGTGTTGGGGTGTAAGCCAAATATCGAAGAATTCGCTTCACAGCTAAGTGATGCGATTCCTTTGGTGCCGCTTGGAATCGAGCACACATGCAAACACTAAGCATAATATCTGGCCTAGATGCACATAAATAAAGCAAAGAACCAATCATGGAGCGGTATACCTTTTGATCGAACTCTTTACCATTGTCGTCGGGACCAAGATGGTGTTTGGCTAGCATTGGCGTCGTGTACCCTTTGCAGTCTTCCATTCCAAACTTATTCAGACAATCTTTGAGGTATTTTTCTTGAGATATGAAGATGCCATTTCTTTGCTGACGAATTTGAAGACCAAGGAAGAACTTCAGCTCACCCATCATGGACATTTGATATTGCTCTTGCATCATGTACCCAAACTCATCACTATATTTCTGGTTGGTGCAGCCGAAGATTATGTCGTCCACATATATTTGGCACACAAACAGTTCACCATCATATGTCTTCATGAAGAGTGTAGGATCGAGGGATCCAGGTTTGAAGCCTTTGCTCTTCAGGAAGTCTTTGATTGTATCATACCAGGCACGAGGAGCTTGTTTGAGGCCATACAGTGCTTTGTTTAGCTTGTATACCATATCAGGATGTTTTGGATCTTCAAAGCCAGGTGGTTGTGCGACATATACTTCTTCTTCAATCTTGCCATTGAGAAATGCACTCTTTACATCCATTTGATATAGCAAGATATTGTGATGATTAGCGTAGGCTAGCAGTATGCGAATAGCTTCAAGTCTAGCAACAGGAGCAAATGTTTCATCGAAGTCAATTCCTTCAACTTGAGTATATCCTTGAGCCACAAGACGTGCTTTGTTTCTGACGACTTGACCATGCTCATCTTGCTTGTTTCGATATATCCACTTTGTTCATGCTTGCGAGGGTCAGGTCGCTTGACAAGTTCCCAGACATTATTTAGTTTGAACTGTTGAAGTTCTTCTTGCATGGCTTGAATCCATTCAGGTTCCATAAAAGCTTCAGCAACTTTCTTGGGTTCTGATATAGACACAAATGAAAAGTGCCCACAGAAGTTTGCTAGTTGTGTTGCTCTTGATCGAGTGAGCGGACCAGGTGCATTGATGCTGTCAATTATCTTCTCTATTTGAACTTCATTTGCAACACGAGGATGAACAGGACGAAGATTTTGCTCTGGCTGATCATTGTCATCATTGGGAGGATTGTCTTCGGTCTGAGCATTGTCTTCAGGTTGATTTGGTGCAGAGATGATAAGTTCCTCTTCAGGCTGTGCTTCAGAGGGCATGATTTCACCAGTTCCCATCAGCTTGATAGACTCGTTTGAAGGAGCTTCATCTAGTGTACTTGGCAGAATCTCTCTCTGTGAACCATTGGTTTCATCAAATTTCACATCCACAGTCTCAACGATTTTATAGAGATAAAGGTTGAAAACTCTGTAGGAGTGTGAATCCTTTCCATAGCCAAGAATGAAGCCTTCGTGAGCCTTAGGTGCAAATTTTGACTTGTGATGGGGATCCTTGATCCAGCATCTAGCTCCAAATACTCTGAAGTAACTGACGTTTGGCTTCTTGCCAGTGAGTAGCTCATAAGATGTTTTGTTCAGAATCTTATGGATGTACACACGGTTGATGATGTGACATGATGTATCAATAGCTTCAGGCCAGAACTTTCTTGGTGTCTTGTACTCATCTAGCATTGTTCGAGCCATCTCAATGAGGGTTCTGTTTTTGCGCTCAACGATGCCATTTTGCTGAGGTGTGTATGGAGCAGAGAACTCATGAGTGATTCCCATTGTATCCAGATACAGATCAAGTCCAGTGTTCTTGAATTCAGTGCCATTGTCACTTCTGATGTGCTTGATCTTCACACCATAATTGTTCATTGCTCGATTTGCAAAGCGCCTGAAGACATCTTGCACTTCAGTCTTGTAAAGAATTATATGAACCCATGTGTATCTTGAGTAGTCATCAACAATGACGAAGCCATAGAGACAGGCTATTGTTGTGAGTGTGGAATAGTGAGTAGGTCCAAATAAGTCCATGTGTAACAGCTCGAAGGGTTGAGATGTTGTCATGATTGTCTTCGAGGGGTGCTTTGACCTTGTCATCTTTCCAGCTTCACAAGCACCACACAGATGATCCTTCTTGAACTTGACATCTTCGATGCCTATGACATGTTTCTTCTTGACGAGTGAGTGCAAATTCCTCATGCCAGCATGCCCTAGCCTTCGATGCCAGAGCCAGCATTCTGAAGCTTTTGTGAGAAGACATACGGCAAGCTGTGGACCTGCTGAGAAATCTACCATGTATAGATCATCTTTTCGATACCCTTCAAAGACTAGAGATTTGCCAGATTCCATTAGCACAAGGCAATGATATTTGCCAAATATCACAATCATGTTCAAGTCACAAAGCATTGAGACAGACATTAAGTTGAAACCAAGGGATTCAACAAGCATCACTTTATCCATGTGTTGATCCTTTGAGATTGCAACTCTACCTAGACCCAATACCTTGCTTTTACCAGTGTCAGCAAATGTAATGTGACTCTTGTCGGATGGACGTAAGGTTGAGTCCATGAGAAGACTTCCATCACCAGTCATATGATTGGTGCATCCACTGTCCATAATCCATTCTGAAGCTTTTGGTGATGTACCCTACAGTGCAGTTAGGAGGATAGGCTTCACAAGAGTGTTGTGAAGCATAAGCATTTGACACATATAGGGACAGTCACAGCTTATATCAAGGTTAGGACATAGTGTGGCTGATAAGAGATTCAGACGTGAAGTATATATAATGACATTCTATCGTGCGTCCTCAATGAGTTTTAGATCCCCAGCAATAGTATCGGACACCATTGATTGCTGGCTGGAGACCGTTTTCTGCAAAAGAGAGTTAGTTCTTCTTTGCCACCCACGTCTTCAGTGGTGGCTTAGAAGCAATGAGTCTTAGTGCAGCATCTGAGAATTTTGGCTTTGAAGCCCTAGCAAATAGCCTTGCAGGAGATGAATGATACTCATATGAATAAGCAGAAAAGTTCTTAGTCCTATGAACATAGCGGTTCGAAGATACACGCTCATATTCATAAGTCTGAGCATGATTTCCCTGCAAAACATTGGCGTTAGGGTGACTCATGTGAGTCATGTATCTGTATGAAGCCTTTGGGCCACATGAAGCTATTGGTCTGGGGTTTGTCTTCTTCATTGGTGGTGTCATGACGACATTCACAGGAAGATTCTCAATATACCGCTTAGGTACCCAGATCTTCTTCATAGGTGGTCCATTCCTGCAGTTAGTACCAATGTACCTGGCAAACACTTCACCATTCTGATTTTTGAACAGCTTATAGTTTGCATCAAAGGATTCATCAATGATAATAGGATTAGCACAGGTAAAGCCAAATAAGGTGGATGGATCTACTGAAGGTTCCTTTGCAGCAACCCATGTGGTTTTGGGGTACTGCTCAGGCTTCCAGTACGAGCCATCAACATTCATTTTCCTTTCGAACCCAACACCCTCTTTCCTAGGGTTTCGGTTCAGAATCTGCTTTTTGAGGACATCGCAGAGAGTCTGATGTCCCTTCAAACTTTTGTACATCCATGTTTCAAGCAATGTCTTCAACATAGCATTTTCATCAGCAACAGCAGTGGTATCCTCCGCAAAGGGGTTAGTAACCACATCAGCAGGTGAAGACAATGAAACAGTAGCAGCAGTGGAACATTCAGCAATAGATGTAGCGTTATCACGCTCAATGCATTTTAGACATGTTGGTTCAAATCTATCTTGTGTAGCGCTGATTTGTTAAGCGAGTAATGAATCTCGCTCCTTCTGAAGATCTTCATAATCCACTCTTATCTTTTCAAGGTCTAGCTTTCTTTGAAGACATTCATAAGAAAGCTTCTCATGATCAGACAGGAGAGCATTATGTTGATCTTGAAGGGCGTCAAACTTTGCATGAAGTATCTGAAGACTGTCAGCCAAAGCTTTTGACTGATCCATTTCTTCACCCAACATATCATCGCTCTTACTAAGCATATCTTGAACCTTTTCCAAGATTCTTTGTTGTTTAGTGGCAAGGGAAGCAAGCTTGTCCTAACTGGGGCCAAATTCATCACCTGATTCATCATCGCTAGATTCAGAGAGATAGCATTTAGTTACCTTATCGCCCCTTGCCATGTGGCACGATGAGGATGATGATGATTCAGGAGCAAAGGTCATCTCCTTGAGAGACTCCTTGTAATCTTCAAACCATGGATCATGGCGAGTACGATGACCTTCATATACTTCAGAGAGCCGGTCCAGATTAGCTTCGCGTGATTGAGGTGCATAACATTCCTGAACTGATTTCGGCACAGATGAGAGCAGATGACATCCTTCGCTGTAAGGTTCGGTAGAGTATACTTGCGTATGTCATCAGCCTCTGCCATCTTGCATAGATCAGTGAGTCCAATCTCAGTGACGGTCCACAATTCACTATCCATGGACATGAGTCGCTTCTTCATCATGGCCTTCCATCGGGGATACTCATGACCGTCAAAGGTGGGACAAGACATGTTCCTCAATCCTGCAGTCGACATAGCTGAAACTCCAGGTGGTTAAACCGAATCACACAGAACAAGGGAGTACCTTGCTCTGATACCAATTGAAAGTGCTACTATTGACTAGAGGGGGGGTGAATAGGCGATTTTTATGAAAGTCTTCAAAACTTGGAAGTTTCGAAGACAAACAACAGAAATGACCTAATTGTAATGCAGCGGAAGATAAACTACCCAAAGCAAGCCATAGTCAAGTATACAAAGATATGAAGGCACAGGACTAATAGCAGCTAGGTAGTAAGGATCAGGATGGAAGATAGTATGAAGCCAATCAACAGTAGTAGTCAAGCAATGAAGTCAAACAGATACACAGATAGGCAATGACTTCACGAAGACAAACTAAAGTAAGGATGGGAAGGGATAGAACCAGTTGCTTGTTGAAGACACAGGATTTGTTGGACCAGTTCCAGTTGCTGTGACAACTGTACGTCTGGTTAGGGAGGCTGAGATTTAACTCAGAAGACCGTGTCTTCACCTTATTCCCCTTGAGCTAAGGACACCCAGTCCTCGCCCAATCACTCTGGTAAGTCTTCAAGGGAGACTTCCAAACCTTCACAGACTTCGTTCACCGGCAATCCACAATGACTCTTGGATGCTCAGAACGCGACGCCTAACCGGCTGGAGGATTCATAGTCCTCAAGTGTAATAAGTCTTCAGGTCACATAGACAGAAAGACTTCAGTGATGCCTAACACTCTTTGGCTCTGGGTGTTTGGGCTTTGTCCTCGCAAGGATTTTTCTCTCTCTCAAATGCTTCGAGGTGGGTTGCTCTCAAACGACAAAAGCCGTGCACAAACTCTGAGCAGCCACCAATTTATGGTGTAGGGGGTGGGCTACTTATAGCCACTAGGCAACCCGACCTGATTTGTCCAAAATGACCCTGGGTCACTAAGGAACTGACACGTGTTCCAACGGTCAGATTTCAAACACACGCGGCAACTTTACTTGGGCTACAAGCAAAGCTGACTCATCCAGCTCTGGATAAGGTTTGCTCTCATTGTCTTCGCTCGAAGACATAGGATTTGAGTTGAGCATCACTTCAGTCACTCTGACTTAGTTCACTTGGACCCCACTTAACAGTACGGTGGTTCCTATGACTCAACAAAGAAGAAAAGGAAACAACGAAACCACACAGTCTTCGCGCTCCATAGTCTTCACGTAATGTCTTCTCATGTCATAGTCTTCAATACGAATATCTTCTCATACCACCATTGTCTTCAATGTCTTCATACATTTTTAGGGGTCATCTCCGGTAGGTAAACCGAATCAATGAGGGACACTACTTGCGTTATCCTGCAATTCTCACAAACGCATTAGTCCCTCAACCAACTTTGTCGTCAATACTCCAAAACCAACTAGGGGTGGCACTAGATGCACTTACAGTGATGCGGAGACCCGACAGAGCAGGATTAGGGGTGTTATCTCCACGGAGAGCCCCGAACCTGGGTAAGACCCGACGTTGTTTACGGTCTTGCCTACTCCCGCTTCTAGAGCCCGACAACGTTCTATTGACCCCATACATGATTAGCCACCCGTTGGCGTATGTCGAGGAAATACCACGACATTATACATAGATCATTGTATGCATATCATATTTTATTTTCATTGGTTGTGATCCTAGAAATCTTAAGCAACTCAAGGACCCAAGGGGAGTGTTGGAGGTTTCACAAAATTTTCATATTTGAATTTATTTCCAATTTGAAAAGAGGATCAATTTGATGTTAATAATTTCTCTCCAATTATTTCCAACAATAAAAATAAATGAGAGAAGATAATATGATTGCTTCAACAAAAAAATATGGGAAAAGAAATGTTGAAATTAAATTATTATTTTATTTGCAGTTTTATTTGAATTAGAGAAAATATGTATTTTTGAAAATTGCATTTTAGTCCAAAAAATGTTCATCTTGTCCTAAATATTAGGTTTAGAGGTGAAAATTGTTTCTGGAATTTTTAGAATTTGTTTATATTTTATTAAGATTTTTCTTTGCGGCGAAATTATTTTAAAAAAAAGTTCTCAAATGGAACTAGGTCAAAGGCCCAGCTGGCCCAGCCGAGCGCCGCCGCCTCTCGCTCGGGAATCCGACCCCGAGCCGCCACCGGAGTCCGCCCGAACTCCGCGTCGCCGAGCCGCGCCCTCCGCAAGAAAACTCCCCCGATCCCTTTATAAGGAGCGCCGCTACCCCTCTCCTCTCCTTGTCAATCGCGACGGAACCGCCGCCGCCGCAGCTCCACCGCCGATTGCGCTGTGCCGCCGCAAGCCGCCGCCGCCTTGCGCCTCGCGCTGCCGTAAGCCGCCGCCGCCGCCGAGCCTCGCCCACCGCTGCCGGATCTCGCCGTTGACCCCACCGCCAGATTTTTTTCATGAACTGGTATAACGGCCGAAAACCCGTCCCTTTTTTTTAGTTTTCAGTTTTATCGGTTTATTTTATTAGGTTAGTTTAATTAATGAACGTTCATTCTTTTAGATCTGTTAGTGAACGCTTTCGTTCGTTTAGTTCTGTTGGCGGACATTCGCCCGATAGATTTTTCTTTTCAGTTTTATTTTCGGCCAAGGACCTATCCGCGAATAGTTTTATCACGATTTAGCCCCTCATCTTAAAACTAGCGTAACTTTTTGCTCGTTTATCCAAATTAGATGAAAGCAATGTCTAAATCTTCGTAACGATCTCTTGTTTCCAGTAAACCAACTCGAACATGATTTTGACAATTAAAATTTGAGTTTAGTTCAGATTAGTAAACGATCTTGTTTCGTTTGTATCTTGAGTTTCGTAACTCCGTTTGAGTTGTTTGTTTTTCCAAATCATAGCTAATCACATGTACCTACTGTAAAGATCTAATCCACATGAAAATAATGTTGTTAGGTCTTGTTTTCTATTTAGTTTAGTTGTTTGCTTGTTTCGAGTTTGATTGGGATCTTTTCTCGATTTCTCTTTGTTTTGTTTGAGTGATTGCTTATGTATGCTACTGTTTGTCTACGCTAGATTACCCAGAGTGTGAAGCTTGTTACCACGAATCTCTAGAGTTTGCAGACCGTCAGCAAGGCAAGTTACACTTTGATCATACTCCTCTATACCCAGTTTTTACTATGCATTAGTATTGCCCCTCAAATTTTTGCATGAGTAGGATTGGGAACATGTGGTTTTGTTGTAGTACTTGAGGTAGGAACCTAATACCTTTTGATTCACCTCGGGAATATACGTTGTGCTCTATTATTTCTTAGCCATGCTCGTAGACAGGGATTGGATCGTGATACACATGGAAGTTGTGAGAGTTATTAATCTTGGATAACATTAAGGTGGCAACTTTAATACACATCCGGGTGGATTGGTTGGGGCACCTGGGGAATCTAGTGTTTGTCCATTTGGGAAATCCCGGAGTACCCGTGTGATTTTTTTTCTCGATTCACCACCCAGGCTCAAAGGGATCATATGATATTTCATGCCTAGAAACTTCCATGTGCAGCCACAAGCCATTATGGGCTCTGACATAGTTGAGTAAGTTGTGTGAGCTCTCGAAGAGGGGGACTAGCAGATGTAGGGGAAAGTAGGTGTACCGGTCTGCCCGAAGTAGAGAGTTAATGCTTCAGAAAGACTATGTCTCGATCTTCCGATCATGGATGCGGTCGAGTATTGTGGGGAAAAGTGCGCAACCTCTGTAGAGTGTATAAACTAATCATGGTTAGCTGTGTCCCCGGTTATGGACATCTTGAGTATCTGGGATTGGATATTATTGTTGATCTCATCACTCTTAAATTAATTGAATTGGGTTTAATGATGATACCTGTTGTAGGGAAAAACTAGCTTTATGCAAAATCATAAACTTAGAGCCTCCACCAGCCAAATATTGCATGTAGATGTAGATATTGCATTCATTGCTTTACAGTGTAACTCTGCCAGCATATTCAATGTGCTGACCTACATGGCTGCAACGTCTCATGTTGCAGACTACTCAGACGACGAATAAGGTGCGATAGGTTGTTGTTGTGCACTCAGCTATGCCGTTGGAGTTGATGGACTCATTTACCTTCAAAGCTTTCGCAGTTATTTAGTTTAGATGGCCTTCAGCCATGTTATTCGTGTAATCATACTCTTTATGAGGACTCAATGTAATAAGTGTGTGATTGAACTCTGTTATAATTCCTGGAGTACTATGTGTGTCAGCATTATGGATCCAGGGATGACACTTAAGCACAGAGACTTCGGTCCATTGGGATCATGGTCGCTGCAAGATGGTATCAGAGCACACGCTGACTGTAGGACACGACCACTAGGAACAAGCCACGGGATTTCTCTTCTTGCTCATTTCTAATTCTCATCTATTTCTACTCTATAGATGGCGGACCCCAGGAACAAGTTCACCCAGCTGGATGACGACACCCCTTTCGGACGGCACTTGAAGGAAGTCACTAAGTACTTGAACATCGGACTACTAAGCTTCACTGGGACTTTCTCTGCAACTTTACCGGAAGAGGAGCGCTGGAAGATCAAAGTTTGGGTATCTAGGAGGACATTTGCACTAACAACGGATCCTATTGATTTCTACTTGGATGCACCGAGCTGGAGTTTGGGAAAGAGCATGGCAGCCCACATTACTTTTGGACGCATATGTGAGGTGTATCACAAGGAGCTTGAAAACACCATATATCAAATATGCGGCCGCCAAGACGAAGAATGGGATATGATTCGTACCAGGAAGGATGGATCAATTGCAGCTTACATTCACGAGATGGGTGATCACTTTCACCGACAAGAGAATCAACTATGCTTTACATGAAGAAGATCAAGAAGCTGATGAAGAAGAATATCGAGCTAGAAGAGGAACTCAAGTCTACACGCGATGGATATGAGGAAGAAATTGTTGTACTACTGGAGAAGCATGAAGAATTGAAGATGAAGCTAGGACTACCCGTGGAGAACAGTAAGCGAGAACCTACAAAGGAGAACGACACCGACACGGACTGTGATGCAAATGATGACAGCGATGACGACTATGTTGATGAAACTGGAGCAGATATCATGGAGTCTTCCTCCGATCAAAATTTCTAGATGACCACCATGTTACTAGTAGTATTCTTCCAAGTAGTTAGCATCGATCGAGTTTGTAATCGTAGTTAGATCCTTTGTGTGAACCTTGTTTGATATTGAATGAAGTGAATTGATTGTGTCTGCCTCATGTTCATATGGGTAGTGAATCTCTCTTAGACCTTATTCTATTCTGTTTTCTCACCTCTTCTAACCCATCAGATGCCTCCAAGACGTGACAATGGATTCGTGTTCCCACTGGAGCTCACTTAGTTGATCCAGCAGCAGAATGCCTTGAAGAAGATGCTAGTTCAGAACCAGAACCAAGGCAACAACAACAACAACAACAACAACAACAACCCACTGCCACCACCCCCTGTTGATAACCTAGCCCATTTTCTGAGGTTGAATCCGCCCATGTTCACTAGAAGCACCGAGCCAATTGTTGTAGATGATTGGCTCCACAAGATTGGAAGGGAGCTGACTACTGCATGATGCATAGATGCGGAGAGAGTGCGCTTTGCCGCACATCAGCTTGATGGAACCGCGACATCTTGGTGCGAGAACTTCACCACCAATTACCCCATTGATATAGTTACATGGGATCAGTTTCAGCATGCTTTCCGCACCGCCCATGTTTCAGCAGGAGCTATGAGCATGAAGAAGTGTGAGTTTCGCAACTTGCGCCAAGTAGGTCATACAGTGGGACAGTATGTGGATGAGTTCAGCAAGTTAGCATGTTATGCCCCAGATGATGTGGCCACAGATGTCACGAAGCAGGAGAAGTTTCTTGAGGGACTCAATGATGAGCTGAGTATGCAGTTGATGGTGGCAACCTTCAACAACTACCAGGAGTTGGTAGACAGGGCCCTCGTGATAGAAGGCAAGCAGCAATAGATTGATAATCGCAAGAGGAAGTATGGACAGGGGAGGTACACTTCTGGAGCTCAGCAGAAGCCCCGCTATTCCCCGTACTCGAGAGGACATACTCACAACCATGGAGAACATACGCACAATGGAGGAAGTTCGCACAACCATAGTGTCCCCAAGAATGGCAACGGGAATGGAGGAAGCAACAGTCAGAACCGTTCCAACCCTGCAACACCAGCCAAGAGGGATCTGAGTCACATTACTTGTTTCAAGTGCGGGAAGACCGGACATTATGCCACTGAATGTCCTGAAGCAAAGAATGGAAATGGCAATGGAGGTTCTGCAAAGAAGCCCAACCCCTTCACCAAAAGTCGGGTGAACCATGTCAGTGTGGAGGAAATTGAGGATCAACCCGACGCAGTTGTCGGTAAGTTTTTGATTAATGCATTTACAACACTTGTTCTTTTCGATACTGGTGCATCTCATTCATTCATATAAAGGGGATTTGTGGATAAGTATAAGTTGCCAATAGTAGCCCTTAAGTCACCTATGTTAGTAAGTTCCCCACGAGCGGAGTATATGGCTAGTAGGGGATGCTATCAGTTGCCAGTAACCATACGTAGACATGTTTTCCCCACCACCCTAATTGTCTTGGAGTCACAAGGATTGGATGTGATACTAGGTATGGATTGGCTATCCAAGTTTGAGGGAAACATCGATTGCGCTAGTAAATCAATTCTTCTCACCACCCCGGAAGGAAAGAGGATCAAGTATGTGTCTAGGCATGCACCGAGGAGGACTCAGGTGAATTCCTTATCAGGAGTTGTTCAGGAGGAAGTTCCAGTGGTGAAGGATTATCCCGATCTATTTCCAGAGGAGTTACCAGGCATGCCACCAGATCGAGACATTGAGTTTTTGATTGAGTTATTGCCAGGCACCGGACCAATATCCAAGAGACCGTATCGTATGCCCGCAAATGATCTGGAGGAAATTAAGAAGTAGATTAAGGAGTTACTGGAGAATGGTTATATTCGACCAAGTTCATCACCTTGGGGAGCCCCAGTGCTTCTAGTGGAGAAGAAGGATGGATCTTTGAGGATGGTTGTTGATTATCGTGCACTAAATGAGGTGACAATCAAGAATAAATACCCTCTGCTGATGATCAATGATTTGTTTGACAAGCTGCAAGGAGCTAAAGTTTTCTCCAAGATCGATCTTCAATCAGGTTATCACCAGTTGAAGATCCAAGAGTAGGATATACCAAAGACAGCTTTTACCACGAGGTATGGGCTATATGAGTATACATTCATGTCATTTGGTTTGACTAACGTATTTCATGAGTATGATGAACAAGGTGTTCATGGAGTTTTTGGATAAGTTCGTCGTGGTGTTCATTGATGACATATTGGTCTACTCGAAGAATGAAGAAGAGCATAAGGAACATTTGCGTTTGGTTCTCGAGAAGCTCATGGAACATCAGTTGTATGCCAAGTTCAGCAAATGTGAGTTTTGGTTGAAGGAAGTTGGATTTCTTGTACATGTTATATCCGAAGAAGGAATAGCAATAGACCCTACCAAGGTTGCTTATGTCACTAAATGGTTAGTACCCACCTTAGTGGGAGAGATCAGAAGTTTTCTTGGACTCGCGGGTTATTACCGGAGATTTATTGAGAATTTTTCCAAGATTGCAAAGCCCATGACGGAGTTATTGAAGAAGGACACCAAGTTTAAATGGACTGAGGATTGTGAGGCCAGTTTTCAGGAGTTGAAGAAACATTTGGTTACAGCCCAAGTGCTGATTCTCCCACACATACGTAAGGATTTCCAAGTATATTGCGACGCTTCACGTCGAGGACTTGGAGGTGTGCTTATGCAGGACGGAAGAGTTGTTTCGTATGCCTCACGACAGCTTTGACCTCATGAGTTGAATTATGCGATGCATGATTTGGAGTTAGCAGCCGTAGTGCATGCGCTCAAGACATGGAGACACTTTCTCATCGGAAACCGTTGTGATGTATACACGGATCATAAGAGTTTGAAGTACATCTTCACACAGAAGGAGTTAAACCCCAGGCAAAGGAGATGGTTGGATCTCATAAAGGATTATGATATGAGATTGCATTATCATCCAGGAAAGGCCAATGTCGTAGTAGATGCGTTGAGCCGCAAGAGTTATGTTAACACGCTCATAACCGGAGGATTACCTAAGGAGTTAGCAGACGACCTTCGAGAGCTATGCTTGGAGATAGTTCTGAGAGGTTATGTTGCAGCATTGGAAATCCAGTCCACTTTGTTGGGTAAGATCAGAGAAGCCCAGAAGACGGAGAAGGAGATTGCTGAAATAAAGGAAATTATGAGTAAAGGAAAGGCTAAAGGATTTCGTGAGGATGAGAACGACACTTTATGGTTTGAGGATCGCATATATGTGCCTAATGACCTTGAGATCAGGAAGTTGATTCTTCACGAGGCTCATGATTCGCCTTACTAGATTCACACAGGCAACACCAAGATGTATCTGGATTTGAAGGAAAGTTTCTGGTGGACAGGAATGAAGATGGATATTGCCGAGTATGTAGCAGTATGCGATGTATGTCAGAGAGTAAAGGCAGAGCACCAGAAACCGGCAGGGTTACTACAGCCTTTGTCGATACCCGAATGGAAGTGGGACAAA
Organism: Triticum dicoccoides; assembly: GCF_002162155.2. NCBI lineage: Eukaryota > Viridiplantae > Streptophyta > Magnoliopsida > Poales > Poaceae > Triticum > Triticum dicoccoides. Next base: position 361,418,683 of record NC_041381.1, on the reverse strand, counting down.
CTTGGCATGGATTTTATCACTGGATTACCTAGGACTCGTTCAGGCTATGACTCTATTTGGGTTGCAGTAGATCATTTGACGAAAGTAGCCCATTTCATCCTTGTGAAGACAACTTATACGAGCGCTAAGTTGGCGAAGATATACATGACCAGGATCGTATGTCTGCATGGAGTTCCGAGGACCATTATATCAGATAGAGGAACTTAGTTTACTTCAAAGTTTTGGAATCAGCTGCATGAAACTTTGGGAACCAGGCTAGAGTTTAGTACAGCCTTTCATCCACAGACAGAAGGACAGACCGAGAGAGTCAATCAGATTCTAGAGGACATGTTGAGAGCTTGTGCGCTAGATTATGGATCTAGTTGAGATGACAATTTGCCCTATGCAGAGTTCTCTTATAACAACAGTTATCAAGCCAGTTTGAAGATGGCCCTTTCGAAGCTTTGTACGGAAGGAGGTGCAGGACACCGTTATCGTGGGATGAAGTTGGAGATCGACAGTTGTTTGGACCAGACTTAATCAGAGATTCTGAAGAGAAGGTTAAGTTGATTCGAGATAGAGTCAAGGTAGCCCAGTCCAGGCAGAAGAGTTATGCGAATACTAAACGCAAGGAGGTAGCCTACAAAGTCGGAGACAGAGCATATCTTCGTGTGTCCCCACTTCGAGGAATTAAATGTTTTGGAGTCAAGGGAAAGCTAGCACCACGTTTTGTGGGACCATACAGAGTTTTGGAACGCATGGGAGAAGTTGCGTACAAGTTGGAATTGCCCGAAGGATTGTCAGGAGTTCATGATGTGTTTCATGTTTCCCAGTTGAAGAAGTGACACGCAGAGATGGCCGACATTCCTCTGAGAGATACAGTGCCACTGGAAGCAATTCAGTTGGATACTGATCTGACCTATGAAGAGAAGCCCGTCAAGATTCTCGAGTTTTCTAGCCAAGTTACTCGCTGCAAGGTTATCAAGTTTTGCAAAGTTCAGTGGAGCCACCATACCGAGGAGGAAGCCACCTGGGAGCGAGAAAAAGATCTTCGCAAGGACCATCCAAACATTTTTGCTGACCAACCCGAATCTCGAGGGCGAGATTCATCTTAAGTGGGGTAGGTTTGTAACATCCCAATTTTCAATTTGGATGTTATACATAGATCATTATATGCATATCATATTTTATTTGCATTTGGTTGTGATCCTAGAAATCTTAAATAACTCAAGGACCCAAGGAGAGAGTTGAAGGTTTCACAAAATTTTAATATTTGAATTTATTTCAAATTTGAAAAGAGGATCAATTTGATTTTAATAATTTCTCTCCAATTATTTCCAACAATAAAAAATAAATGAGAGAATATAATATGACTTCTTCAACAAAAGAGAAATATTGGAAAAGAAATGTTGAAATCAAATTATTATTTTATTTGCAATTTTATTTGAATTAGAGAAAAACATGCATTTTAAAAAATTGCAATTTAGTCTAGAAAAATGTTCATCTTGTCCTAAATATTAGGTTTGGACAGTGAAAATTGTTTCTGGACTTTTTAGATTTTTTAATATTTTATTAGGATTTTTCTTTATGGTGAAATTATTTGAAAAAAAAGTTCTCGGACCGAACTAGGCCAAAGGCCGAGCCGAGTGTCGCCGCCTCCAACTTGGGAGTCCTACCCCGAGCCACCGCCGGAGTCTGCCCGGACTCCACATCGCCGAGCCACCCCCTCCCCAAGAAAACTCCCCCCGGCCCCTTTATAAGGAGCGCCGCCGCCCATCTCCTCTCCTCGTCAGTCGCGCCGCCAGCCGTCGCCGCCGCAGCTCCATCGCCACCTGTGCCGCGTCGCCTTGCGCCGCCACCCGCCGCCGGAGCCTCGCTCGCCGCCACCGGGTTTTTTTCACGAACCGCTATAACCGCCGAAAACCCGTCCCGGTTTTTTTTAGTTTTCGGTTTTATCGATTTATTTTATTAGGTTAGTTTGATTAACGATCGCTCGTTCGTTTAGATCTGTTAGTGAATGCTTTCATTCCTTTAGTTCTATTAGCGGACGTTCGTCCGATAGATTTTTCTTTTTAGTTTTATTGCCAAGGACCTATCTGCGAATAGTTTTATCGCGATTTAGCCCCTGACCTTAAAACTAGCGTAACTTTTTGCTCGTTTATCCAAATTAGATGAAACCAATGCATAAATCTTCGTAACGTTCTCTTCTTTCCAGTAAACCAACTTGAACATGATTTGGACAATTAAAATTTGAGTTTAGTTCAGATTAGTAAACGATCTTGTTTTGTTTGTATCTTGAGTTTCGTAACTCCGTTTGAGTTGTTTTTTTTGCAAATCGTAGATAATCACATGTACCTACTATTAAGATCTAATCCACATGAAAATAATTCTGTTAGGTTTTGTTTTATGTTTAGTTTAGCCGTTTGCTTGTTTCGAGTTTGATTCGGATCTTTTCTCAATTTCTCTGTGTTTCGTTTGAGTGATTGCTTATGTATGCTACTGCTTGTCTACGCTAGATTATCCGGAGTGCGAAGCTTGTTACCATGAATCTCTAGAGTTTGCAGCTCGTTAGGAAGGGAAGTTACACTTTGATCATACTCCTCTATACCCAGTTTTTACTATGCATTGGTATTGCCCCTCAAATTTTTGCATGAGTAGGATTGGGAACATGTGGTTTGGTTGTAGTACTTGAGGTAGGAACATAATACCTTTTGATTCACCCCGGGAATATACGTTGTGCTCTATTATTGCTTAGCCATGCTCATAGACGGGGATTGGATCATGATACACATGAAAGTTGTGAGAGTTATTAATCTTGGATAACATTAAGGCGGCAACTTTAATACACATATTGTTGGATTGGTTGGGGCACCTAGAGAATCCAGTGTTTGTCCATTTGGGAAATCCCGGAGTACCCGTGTGATTTTTTTCCTCGGTTCGCCAACCAAGCTCAAAGGGATCATATGATATTTAACTTCCGTGTGCAGCCACAAGCCATTATGGGCTCTGGCATAGTTGAGTAAGTTGTATGAGCTCTCGAAGAGGTGGACTAGCAGATGTAGGGGAAAGTAGGTGTACTGGTCTGCCCGGAGTAGAGAGTTAATGCTTCAGAAAGACTATGTCTCGATCTTCTGATCATGGATGTGGTCGAGTCTTGTGGGGAAAAGTGCGCAACCTCTGCAGAGTGTATAAACTAATCATGGTTAGCCATGTCCTCGGTTATGGACATTTTGAGTATCTGGAATTGGATATTATTGTTGATCTCATCACTCTTAAATTAATTGAATTGGGTTTAATGATGATACTTTTCTAATTGGGATTTGATTTGGAGGAACCTTCTCAAATATTGATACAACTTGGGAGTAGTTTAAATAAATTTAATCCTTTGTTGTAGAGAAAAACTAGCTTTATGCAAAATAATAAACTTAGAGCCTCCACCAGCCAAATATTGCATGTAGATGTAGTTCTTGCACTCATTGCTTTACAATATAACTCTGCCAGCATATTCAATGTGCTGACCTACACGGCTGCAACGTCTCATGTTGCAGACTACTCAGACGATCAATAAGGCGTGATAGGTCGTTGTCGTGCACTCAGCTATGCCGTTGGAGTTGATGGACTCATTTACCTTCAAAGCTTCCGCCGTTATTTAGTTTAGATGGCCTTCAGCCATGTTATTTGTGTAACCATACTCTTTATAAGGACTCGATGTAATAAGTGTGTGATTGAACTCTGTTATAGTTCCTCGAGTACTGTGTATGTCAGCATTACCGATCGAGGGATGACACTTAAGCACAGAGACTTCGGTCCATTGGGATCGTAGTCGCTACACCATATCCACGGGTGCCTTCCATACCCACACTTTCCAAGAAAATTGTTATTTGACAACATAAAGAAAATTTCTTTTCATTTCAGGACTGGAAAATATTGGCCACTCCCTGCCGCTTCATGAGCAGTACAAGCACAGAAAAAGGAAATTTATTTTGAAAATTAGAGATGGCACATACAAATTTGCTTAGAATGATACGAAGATGCTACATATAGGTAGGGATGGTGGACGCATGTGGCAAAACTGGTTTAAAGGGTTTTTGATGCACAAGTAGTAATCATACTTAGTACAAGTGGAGGCTAGCAAAAGATTGAGAAGCAACCAACCAAGAAACGAAAAATCACATAAGCGAGCATTAAGCATAACTAACACCGAATAATGCACCATAAGTAGGATGTAATTTCATTGCATAACTATTGACTTTCGTGCTTGCATAGAGAATCTCAAACCTTAACACCAATATTCTTACTAAAGCATAATTACTCATCAACATGACTCACATATCACTATCATCATATCTCAAAACTATTACAAAGAATCAAGTTTATTTTGTCCAATGATCTTCATGAAAGTTTGTATTATACCCCTCTTGAATATCTATCACTTTGGGACTAATTTCATATGTTGCTTTTGATAAGCTCAAACAAATCTAAATGAAGAACATGAGCATACAAATTTTCTTCTCTCAAAATAATATAAGTGAAGCATGAGAAAATTTCTTCAAAATTTCACTAACTCTCAAATAAATCTAAGTGAAGCATGAGAGCATTTCTTCAAAAATATTAAAGCACACCGTGCTCAAAAAGATATAAATGAAGCACTAGAGCAATTCCATAGCTCAAAAAATTTAAGCGAAGCATATAGAGCAATTCTAACAAATCATAGCATAATTTTGGCTCTCTCAAATAGGTGTGTCCGGCAAGGATAGATGACACAAAAAAAAAGAAAAAGAAAGAAAATACTCATATAATACAAGATGCTCCAAGCAAAACTCATGATATGTGATGAATAAAAATATAGCTCCAAGTAATATGCCTATGGGCGATAAAAGAAAGAGGGGATGCCACTCGGGGCATCCCCAAGCTTAGTTGCTTGTTCCTCTTTATATAATAACTTGGGGTGCCATGGGGCATCCCCAAGCTTAGGCTCTTCTTACTCCTTATTCCTTCGTCCATCGTGATCTCACCCAAGACTTGAAAACTTCAATCACACAAAACTCAACAAAAACCTTCGTGAGATCCGTTAGTAAAACAAACCAAATCCCTACTCTAAGTATTGTTGCAAACCCATTCATATTTTATTTTTGCATTATATCTACTGTATTTCAACTTTGCTATGTCTTATCCCCCCCGATAAAGTCCATATATTCATCAAAATAAGCACACAACGCAAGGAAAACAGAACAGTCTATAGCAATCTGAAAACTCCGAATTTTCTGTAACTACAAAAATTCTGAAAAATTATGACAACGTGGGCAATTTGTATATAAATCTGTTTTTACAAAAATCAGTATTTTATCGTGCTTCTGTGATTTTTAATAATGCTATAACTGGTGCACAAAGTTTTGTTTTTCAACAAGATCAAATCAACTATCACCCAACATGATCCCAAAGGCTTTGCTTGGCACAAACACTAATTAAAACATAAAAAACACAATCAAAACAGTAGCATAATTGTGCAAACACTCAAGAACAGAAAGTAAAAGGCAAACATAAAATTTTATTCATTGGGTTGCCTCCCAACAAGCGCTATCATTTTATGCCTCTAGCTAGGCATAATGCATAGATCTAAGTATTGTCATCCTTGGTTTTAGATCCATAGGATGCCCTCATGATTGATTCATATGGTGGCTTAATTCTTGTTCTAGGGATGTGTTACATCCCCTTTCTTAGTGGAAATTGAAATTTAATACTGCCTTCTTTCATATCAATCGCGACACCTATAGTGCGTAAGAACGGTCTACCAACTATAATTGGACAAGACGGATTGCAATCAATATCAAGAACAATAAAATCTATGGGCACATAATTCCTATTTGCAAGAATAAGAACATCATTAGTTCTTCCCATAGGATTTTTAATAGTAGAATCCGCCAAGTGCAAATTAAGAGAACATTCTTCAATATCAGTAAGACCAAGCACATCACATAAAGATTTCGGAATTATGGAAACACTAGCACCCAAATCACACAAAGCAAAACACTAATAATTTTTAATCTTGACTTTAATAGTAGGTTCCCATTCATCATGTAATTTTCTAGGAATTGAGATCTGTAATTCCAATTTTTCTTCCAAAGCTTTCATCACTGCATCTACGATATGTTTAGTAACAGCTTTATTTTGTTCATAGGCATGGGGCAAATTAATCATGGATTGCAACAAGGAAATACAATCAATCAAAGAACAATTATCATAATTAAAGTATTTGTAATCCAAAAGAGTGGGCACATCACTAGTTGAAGTTTTGACCTCTCCAAACCCACTTTTATCAATTTCTCAACAAGATTTCACCCTCCAAATTATTGGGACACCTTCTAGCTAAAGTTGACTCTTCTTCAGTCCCTTTATCATCAATCTTAATTTTACTAAACAAGGAATCAATAGAAGAAACACCAATCATTTTAAGATCTTTAACATTTTTATGAAAGCTCACTAGAAAACGCTCTTTCTAAAAATTCTCTTTTAGCTCTAAGCATAGCGGTTCTTTTCTTACTTTCATCCATAGAAACATAAAAAGCTTTAATTGATTCCTCAACCTTGGGCACAGAAATTTTCAACTTGAGATTTTCTACATCATGAGAAATTCTATCAATGCTTCTAGACATATCATCAATCTTATTCAACTTTTCTTCTATCGTATTATTAAAAATCTTTTGAGCATTGATAAATTCTGTAATACTATTCTCAAGATCAGAAGTATTCCTATTATTATTATAAGAAGGATTACCATGGGAATTACCATAATTATTAGGGGAATTTCCAGGAAAAGGCCTAGATTAATATTACCTCTATAAGCATTGTTATTGAAATTGTTTCGCGAGACCAACTTCAAATCTACGGATCACTATTTTGCTCAATCAATGTATACAAAAGCACATCACCAAGATCAATAGGGCCACTTTTATTAGCAACCAATTTCATAAGAGCATCAACTTTTTCACTCAAAGTACTAATTTCTTCAACCGAATTAATTTTCATACTAGTAGGTGCTCTTTCGGTATGCCATTGTGAATAATTTTCCATAATATTGTTTAGAAATTTAGTAGCTTCACCCAAAGTAATTTCCATAAAAGTACCACCCGCGGTGGAAACTAAAAGATTTCTAGAAACAAAATTCAACCCCGCATAAATTTTTTGTATGATCATCCAAAGATTTAAACCATGAGTATGACAATTTCTTAGCATCAATTTCATTCTTTTCCAAGTTTACGCAACATGTTCATGCTCAAATTGCTTAAAATTCATGATTTGTGTCCTAAGGGAAATAATTTTTCGGGCGGAAAATACTTAGTAATAAAGCATCTTTGCACTTATCCCAAGAATCGATACTATCGTGAGGCAAAGAAGAAAACCAAATATTTGCACGATCTCGCGAAGAAAACAAAGATAATTTCAACTTCACAATATCATTGTCCACATCTTTTTTCTTTTGCATATCGCATAATTCTATAAAGGTGTTTAGATGGGACGCGGCATCCTCATTAGGAGTGCCGGAAAATTGATCTTTCATAACAAAACTCAACAAAGCGGCTTTAATATCACAAGATTCGGCACTAGTGGCGGGAGGAGCAATCGGAGTGCTAATAAAATCATTATTATTGGCATTGGAAAAATCACACAACTTGGAGTTTTCTCGAGTCATCGTGACTACGCAAACAAGATTGCACACAAAAACATATGTGACGAGAAAACGGCTAACGAAAAAGAGGGCGAATAAAATAACAAATTTTTGTGAAATGGGGGAGATGAAAACGAGAGGCAAATGGCAAATAATGTAAATTGCAAGGAGATGAGATTTGAGATTAGGAACCTGATAGATGTTGATGATGCCTCCCCGGCAACAGCGCCAGATATCCTTTCTTGATGGCTCGTGTCCGCATCAGGTTTTTCCCCGAAGAGGAAGGGATGTTGCTGCACAGCTACGGTAGGTATTTCCCTCGGTGATGAAACCAAGGTTATCGAACCAGTAGGAGTACCAAGCAACACTATGTAAACGGTACCTACACACAAAGAACAAATACTTGCAACCCGGCGCGTAAGAGGGTTGTCAATCCCTCCCGGGTAAATGATAGATTGATTTGTATGATTTTGGATAAATGGATCTCTTGATAAAAAAATAAAGAAAAAGTGTAGCAAGGTGTTTTTGGGGTTTTAGAATAATAGATCTGAAAACAAAAGCATATAAAAATAGATCTCGAAGCAAATATGATAAAGAATAGACCCGGGGGCCGTTGTTTTCACTAGAAGCTTCTCTCAAGAAAATAGCATACGACGGGTGAACAAATTATTGTTGGGAAATTGATAGAAAAGCGAATAATCATGACGATATCCAAGGCAATGATCATGTATATAGGCATCACGTTCAAGATTAGTAGACCGACTCCTGCCTGCATACTACTATTACTCCACACATCGGCCGCTATCCAGCATGCATCTAGTGTACTAAGTTCATGGAGTAATGGAGTAATGTAATAAGAACGATGACATGATGTAGACAAGATCTATTCATGTAGTAATAGACCCCATCTTGTTATCCTTAATAGCAACGATCAATACGTGTCTTGTTGCCCTACTGTCACTGGGAAAGAACACCGCACGATCGAATCCATCACAAAGCACCTCTTCCCATGGCAAGAAAAATCGATCTAGTCGGCCTAACTAAAGCAAAGATTCGAAGAAGAAATATGAGGCTATAAGTAATCATGCATATAAGAGATCAAAACTCAAATAACTTTCATGGATAAAATAGATCTGATCATAAACTCAAAGTTAATCGGATCCCAACAAACACACCATTGTATTGAGAATCAAAAGAGAGAAGAAGCCATCTAGCTACTGCCTACGGACCCATATGTCTACAATGAACTACTCATGCATCATCAGAGAGGCACCAATGAGGATGATGAACCCCTCCGTGATGGTGTCTAGATTGGATCTCATGGTTCTGGAACTTGCGGCGGCTAGAATTGTGTTTCGATAACTCCCCTAGGATTTCTGGAATACTTGGGTATTTATAGGGCGAAAAGGCGGTGCGGGAGGCCACCGAGGTGGGCACAACCCACCAGGGAGCGTCTGGCCCCCAGGCGCACCTAGGTGGGTTGTGCCCCCCCTCGGAGCACCCCTCTGGTATTTCTTTGGCTCATCTTGTGTCTTCTAGTCCAAAAAAATCTCCAAAAAGTTTCGCTGCGTTTGGACTCCGTTTGGTATTGATTTTTTGCGAAGTAAAAAATAAGCAAAAAACAACAACTGGCACTGGGCACTATATCAATAGGTTCGTCCCAAAAAATGATATAATGTTGGTATAAAATTATTGTAAAACATTCAAAAATGATAATATAACAGCATGGAACAATCAAAAATTATAGGTACGTTGGAGACGTATCAGCGACACGCACGGATTTTGCCGAAAACCCCGTCGCAAATGGTGGCGATGGTGCAACGGCGACAATGCAACGGCGAGGGATTGCAACATGGTCCATATTACAATGGGTGACCGCAAGCCATGTTGCAGTGGGTGATAAAAGGCCCACCTCACGCAAGCGAAGGTGACCACAACATGGACCATGTTGCAATGGTGATTGCAATATGGCACGTGTTGCAACGAGATGAAGGTCGACGCATAGTGTGAAACAAAGGAAAAACGGTTCAGTGAAGAGCGCAATAGGACTTGTGTTTCAAAGCTGAGCACAATACTAGCATTGTTGCAAAGGCTGGCACACCTCGGCGACTAACGCGGGAGAGATCGGACGACTGTCTTGCAATCCATCCAGCGGCTCCCTAGGCAATCAATCGTCTTGGATTATCACCCGGCCGACATGTAGTGCTGCCAGCACGTTTCTATGTCTTATTACTTATTAGAGAACTAAAGTGTACTTGTAGTTATGTAGCACACTTGACAACTACGTGTCTCTTTTCTCCCCCACAAAAAGACCCATGCTTTCCTTCTCCTACCTTCGGTGTCGTCGCCTATCCATCTCATCTCGGATGGCCTTTGGGTCGTGGAGGTGCAGAGGACCCCCCCTCCCCCCCAAATGGGGAGGGACCCCTGCTCTCGCTCTTGTTAGGTCTAGCTTCTTGGTTGGAGTTGTGGGGGCGACGATGTCCCTCTAGGAACAATGTCTCTCACGTTTGATACCCATCCCAATGGTGTGTCTAGCGTTCTCCAAGGGCGTGTAAGTGTATCTCCGTGCGGTCTCGCGGGATCCGGTCGGTGTTGGTCTTTAATGGATCTGTCGATATTAATTCGTCTTCGTTTGAGTGTTTACAAATTTGACCCTTTGGATCTGGGACTGCCTTCATCGATGATGAATTATTTTTCGGGTGTATTGGTCTTGTGGGGCCATCACAAGGAGATTTTTGGACTGTCTAAGGTTTCCCCGGCTCCTGTGAAGGAGAACCAATGACGGCGACACGCCTTTAACTCACTACAATGTTGTAGTCGTCACACTAGATAGTCCATGCATCTTATTATAATTTTTGTAATTCTCGTGTTCTTTATACTGACATGATTGATTATGAAGATTAGAGTCTCTCAGAAAAAGATGTGTACTTGTTGTTTATTGATTGAGGCTACTTACAATGCATTGGTGCTTACATGAGGTGCTAAGCACATTAAAAATTTTAGCAACTAAAGCCCCCAATGCATAGGTGTTTAACTTGTTGGTGCTAAGCATCCTTCATTTAATGGTTTTACAACTAAAGTTCTTCATGCATTGGTGGAATTCTTCCATTTAAGTCTTTTGCCTAGGTTCTCGCGCTTAGCATTGTTTCTTCCTCGGATCACCACACTCATCTCTCTCCTCTTAATTACCTTGCCACATCAGACTTTTTGCCTACATGACAGCCTTAGCACATGTACAAGGTGGAGCATTGGGAGGGCCTGATAGCACAACGACGTTCTTAAATAGCACCCTCCATTTATTTTTTCGCATTTCAGTGTAAGATAGTATCACAGGAGCATTCAACACTTCCACTGCGTTTAAGTGTAAGATAGTACTCCCTTTGTTCATAATGCAGTGCATATAGATTTTTTTAAAAGTCAGCTCTTGCAAACTTTGATCAAATTTATGAAAAAAAATATTTAAATCTAGAATACCAACCATATATCACTAGATTCATCATAAGATGTTGTTTCATATTTTATATATTTTGTATTGTAGATAAGAATACCTTTTTATAAACTTGATCAAAGTTTACAAAGTTTAACTGTTCAAAAAATCGACATTATGAAATGGTGAAGTATCACACTAATGTTGACACCTTCACTCCTCCAAAAAAAAAAATTAACACCTTCACTGTCGTAGCCTCAGACAAGCAGGTAGGAAGATCACGACATGCTACCTGACAGCAGAAATATAGCTCAAACAACAAAGAAATTGGAAGGAAATTCTTTTGAAAGAATAAAGGCACCGAATGAATACCAGCTTGGAGATAGCCAACCTGGGTTATTTCCATCACAGCCCACCTGGGCCTGGAAATAGCCTAACCCGTGCATGAAAGAAACACGATAACCATGAATCCAAGTCCAATGCAAACACCACTTCAAAGCATATGTTTCTGAGTTTTACATTCTGAACACCACAGATATGCAACAACACCTTCAAACAAGACAGACTATTCATCCATTTACAACATAAGCTATCCACACCACCATGCATGCACATTATTATTGCCATTATTTCTCTGGGGTTACAGCTTACCGATGCTTTGCTACGATTTACGAATGACTGGCTCATCATCAGCAAGCTTCTAAAATGAGGAGGCAGGTTTATTTCCCGATTAGCATCTAATCCACCGATGTCAGCATCTCACACTGTGCACCAAACAGCCTCCCATAATCTTTCAGATCAAGCGATCTCACCTCATCCCGTCGCCAAAACCAGTCCTCATACCTATACCACCGCAAGATACCTTCATCCAGCATCATCCGCTGGCATGCGACACATTGTCTGCTTTGGCAGTGGTGGAACTCCCGCAGCCGGGAAGCTCTCTCGAGAGCTTTGTTATCTAGCTCATGAATCACTTGCCTACGCCCATTCGTCGCCATCTCAAACAGCAGGCAGTGGGAAATATTCAGAACCTCAAGATGCTCCAGCGAGTTCAGAACACATTGCAAGGCACCCATTGTCACCTTTGAGCAACGAAGGCTCAAGACTTTCAGCTTTGGAAGGTATGTGGTAACTGCTGAAGCAAATAGGAGATCAAATGAACCCATGATCTTGAGCTCTTTAAAGTTCTTGCAGTTATTGGCTAACCCCTCCATGATATATGGAGGATGACCAATGGTAGGCATAGTCAAGGACTCCAGCTCTTCCCACCTTTCAATAGCTTGGCATATTCCCGCCCTTGAAATGCGGTTCCATGCTGGCATAACCAATCGTTTCAGATGAGGAGATCTGTTAAACAAGGAGTACACAACTATTTACTGTTAGCGTTCCTCAATTTACAATGACACGCCATAAAACTTGAGCATCAAGAGCATTGTCAAGATATGATCAATGATATAAAACCATCCATTCAACTTAAAAAACATTCCTTGGACCTATTATAGATTCATTGGCTACACAGATAATCTTCAAAACTGGCAGTGCAAGCCATGAAGATTAAAGGCAATAATATTTCAACCCCTCACCAATTTAATGTCTTAAGGTTGCTTTGATTACGAAGCTCATTGGGCACACGAGCTTCATAATTAAAGCAACCTTTGTGAGATGTAATGCAGATTTAATATAGCGGAATACAGAAACAAAACATAAATAAAACTACGTAGCAAAGACTAGTTACCTTTGTGAGATGTAATGCAGGTGTTCATCTTTCATGTACAGATTGTAATGGAATATCATACAATTAACATTTCCACGGCTAATTGCCATTGCCACCCGTAGTATTTTTGCAAGCCTCTTGTCAGACCTGTCATCAACCCAAATATATGGAGATGCTCTTGTTTGAATGAAGTTGGATTTTAGAAGCCCAAAGTCAAGAGTGCCCCATATAAGTGGATCTGAACAGGCCAAACGCCATAAGCGGCAAACTTGAGATACTGGTGATAGCTCAACCAAGTTTAGCTCCTTAAATATCTTCACGAGAACATCAGTATCCATCTCCTCCCATCTTTTTCCCATCCATTTGCTCTCCCCCATTATTATCAAATCCTGAAAATCAACAAAAACACATCAATTGGTGAAAAGATCTGGCCAGGCTTCTGCCATGTACATGGCACTAATAAAAGCTTGTGCCCAAATATGAGTGTCCATGAACACATATGAATGAGTACACTCGTGATAAAATGAAACAAGTTAGTTCACAAAACGAACAGGAAATTGGCTCAATTACCACATATTCTATTTCTAGGATCAATGCAATAACTAGTGAGAAGAAGTATGGTGACCCTCGACATGCAAACAAATATGGTAAGCACTAGGTACAACGTGAGCCAATTTTTTATATTTTATTCGATCAACAATGTAGCTCAAGTGTTGAATCCCTTCTAAATCTATGGTATTACAGTTTCTAAAACAATGATAAAACAAACAAAAAAGGCGTACCTACAGGCGTGTATGAGGTTCAAGACTCCAAGTACATTAATTTTTAGTTCTTTATTTATGGATTTTTTTTTTCAAACCCGAGGGTCTGATGAGTTCTAGATGAGTAGGGGAGATTGGGTGGAGTGGGGAGAACTCTTCCAAACCGGAGAGGACTAGTGAGTTCTAGATGGATGAGGAAGATGCGGATGGCATGGGGAGTGAACTCTTCCAAACAGGAGGGTTCTGGTGGGTTCTAGATAGATGAGGGAGATGCGGATAGCGTGGCGAGTGAACTCTTCCAAACAGGAGGGGCTGGTGGGTTCTAGATAGATGAGGGAGATGCGGATGGCGTGGCGAGTGAACTCTTACAAACAGGAGGGGTCTGGTGGGTTCTAGATAGATGAGGGAGATGCGATAGTGTGGGGAGTGAACTCTTCCAAACAGGACAGGTCTGGTGGGTTCTAGATAGATGAGGGAGATTGGGGTGGAGTGGGAAGTTAACTCCCACCACCACCACCTAATTTTTTTTTAAGGTATTGCAGATTTCATCTGGTTGTACTCCCTCTGTCCCAAAATATAAGAACGTTTTTAACACTATACTAGTGTCAAAAGCGTTCTTATATTATGGGACGGAGGGAGTACATTTTTTTCCCAAGTTTCCAAATGCGGCCTAAGGATTATTGAGCTAAAACATAAAGTTAAACCAATCTGATCAAAGGATTAATTCTGAGATACTAAGGTGCTAGCAACAACGATCAATTGTGTTACTTCCTGGAATGAGGCAACTTCTCCCTTTTTCCCAAACTTAACACAGTTTGACTAGGATCAAACTTATGTGCCTTAGATTTTGGGAAGGAGGGAGTAGCTCTTGCACTACTGTAGATTGTTTTTCCACCTTCCACTTTTTTATTAGGCCTACTCTGTTTTCCTTAGCAGCCTGTTGTTTGTTTTTGGATAACACCACCGTTGATGGCTTTGGCTCTGTAATCTGCGCGCAGAGTTTGTGTGCTCCTTCTAATACAAAATAAATAAATAGAAACAAATCAAACAGAGGCAGCAATGCATGCTCCAGCTAACTTCTAAACTAGGAAGGTAACTATAATAGTTTGTATCAGCTAGTTTTTCATTAAAGACAGGAACGGGAATACTGCAGTTCGTATGGAAACCTGAAGGTAATGTATGTTGAACCTAACAAAAAAAAGTAAAGTAATTCCACATTCTCTTTCAATGTCACCAACAAAATGTTGTGCTGTTTGTTACTAAGGTACGTACAGTTAGTGGAGCCGTGACTTAGTAAGTACCTGAGCTTAACATGATACAAACAATTAAGGTATTCAGCTTATCAGCTAGCCTGTTTCCACACCATACTAGCCAGTAAATATGAACTTAGTAAGTACCTGAGCTTAACATGATATAAACAATTAAGGTATTCAGCTTATCAGCTAGCCTGTTTCCACAAAAGTAAATTCCAACCCATTCATCAAATGAGTTTAAACCAGCAGACTTTATTGTGCATTAGAACAAGTACACGCAGATTAAGAAGAATGGTACATGCATACCATGTGTGCTTATGAAAGCTGAGTAACAAAGATAGATTTACAAAGAGCCCACAAGAGATTTCAGCACTTTTAACTGGGGAAATGGGAAATGTGCTACTCCTGCAGCTAAACAACCACCTTAAGAACGTCCACCGAGTAACATTTTACGGTTGCAATAGCTGGAATTAAATAAAAAGCTGAAAGCACAATTTTATGGTAACAGTTGCGATAGCCTACTCAGAAATGTAGTGACTACCGAATAGGAAGGAAATACAATGGAATTAAATAATAAAGCCGAAAGCACAAATTTATGGTAACAGTTGCGATAGCCTACTCAGAAATGTAGTGACTACCGAATAGGAAGGAAATATAACTATAAAATTCTATTTCATCCCCAACAGAGAAGAAATACAACCTAAAAATCTCTTCAGAGGAGAAGGGGTATTTGAAGAAGGCCAAATCTATCACATTCACCACTAATCCACTGATCCTGTAACTGGTACAGGCGCCACAAATGCAATTTTCACTGGGAATGATCCACAACACCGTGTATACACCTGTTTAACATTCCCTCCCTGGACAAGGTAGCCGCCTAATTTATTTTCTTCAATCAACAGGGGCCGGCCCCGCTCCGGTTCCATTTTCCATAGAAGACGAAACCAGTGACACAGGTTCAGAGTTTTGCCGCACAATTTACCGTAGAGTGGAACGGGGAAAAAACACAAGAACCTAACAATGAACGAATAAATCGTGCTTTCCGACGAAAAAAAAGGGCAACCTGGTGCATGTAGCTCCCGCTTGCGCAGGGTCCAGGAAAGGGTCCGACCACTTTGGGTCTATAGTACGCAGCCTTTCCCTACATTTCTGTAAGAGGCTGTTTCCAGGACTTGAACCCATGACCTCATGGTCACAAGGCAGCAGCTTTACCACTGCGCCAAGGCTCCCCTTCGCTTTCCGACGAACATGCACAAAAAAATTCCAGCAGTGCCGCGATAAATGAGAGAAACTAGGCAATGTCCTTCTCACAAACCGTACGAGCACCTAACCGACACGCGAACCGACGGACAGGAGCATGAATCTCGAACGATTCCATGATTTCCGTACTCCTGAGGAGCACAATCCGTCAGCACCAACCAGCAATTCACGGCTAATCCAGCAACAGTGTGACGCGGAATCTCACGACGGGTTCGGCTCAATTCCCCACGGCGTGGATTAGGGGGCGCGAAAACGATCTGGCCTAGGGAAGCCAAGAGGGAGAAAGAGAGGAGTATTACCCGAATGGATCTGGCAAGGGGAGGAGGAAGCCGGGGCGCGACCAGCGCAGCCCCGACCACGGCTGGCTCAGGAGGAGACCGAGGCCGAGGGATGATCCCGCGGCGGCGGCGGCGGAGGCTGGATTGGGATCTGCGAGGTGCCGTTGTATAATAGTTTGTATTGAGCTAACTTTTCATCAAAGACAGGAATGAGAATACATAGTGCAGGTGCAACTCATATGGAAACCTGAACGTAATGTAGGTTGAACCTAACAAAAGAGTAAAGTAATTCCCCATCCGCTTTCAATGCCGCCAATAAAATGTTGTGCTGTTTGTTACTAAGGTATGTACAGTTAGTGCAGCCGTGACTTAGTAAGTACCAGAATTTGACATGATTTGAACAATTAAGGTATTCAACTTATCAGCTAGCCTCTTTCCACAAAATACAGCCAGTAAATATGAACCCAAAAGTAAACTCCAACCCATTCATCAAGGGTGTTTAAGGCCAACTCCAACACGGCAACCCATTTCATCCGCTTTGGTCCATTTGGGGCCACGAGACCAAAAACCACGGCCCAACGCGCCGACGCAAACCCGTCTCAGACGGACTTTCGCCCCAAATTTGGGCCCAATTTGCGTCCACACGGACACAAGAGAAACGTGCCGCGCGTCCGGTCGGTGTCTGCCTCAGGCCCGCACGTTGGCCGCCCAACCACCACCCACCGGTCCTATTAAATTCCACGTGTGCGCTTGGGCCCGCACGTCAGCCAACAAAACCAGTCCACACCCGTCCTTTTTAATGCTTTCCTCCCTAATCCTCTTCTTCTTGTTGCCCCCCATCCGCCTGACAACCCAGCCTAGTCGCCGCCACCATGGGGTTCGGGAAGAATGATCACGAGACCGGCAACTCGTCGGGGTGACGCAGCCCGGCCAACTTCAGCATGGCGCTGCCAGGTGCTGAACCATGGCCATGCTTTCACCTATACATGTCGGTGCACCGCTGCCAGTACTTCTGGGAGCATCGTGTGTCGGTGCCGTGGCCCGACGTGAACCTGCTGCACAGGTGGCACCTCAATCCCGATAGGGTTCCGACGCCGGCGATGCCGACCTCAGACCACACGCCGCCGTGCTCAACTCCTGGCCGACCTCTGCCGCGACCCAGCATACGCACTGGATTCGCCAAACTAAGACGCATGGTTCGCCACCGAGCACGAGGAGCAACGTCGGTTGTCCTTCGATCGTGCGCCCCATGCACCCGCTTCACCACCGCTGCCGGTGGTGGTGAAGGAGGATCAGGAGGAGGAGGAGAAGGCCTACATTGTGAGCCCTCGAGGAGGCGAAGAAGAGGGCCATCAAGGAGTCCGAGCTCAACGAGCTCGCCAGGTGGCCTGGCCTTGAGAAGGCGCTGGCCGATTTGGCGGCCGGAATGCAAGCGAACGCGCCCCCACGGCCGCCAGCACCGCCCACGCCTGAGCCTACGCAAACGTGGTTGTGGCCGAGCATGGTGCCGGTGTACGTCTCGTGCCCGGCCGTGTGGGTGGGCACGACGACAAGGAGGCCAAGCAGTACCTGGCGAAGGCCGAGCGGCATGCGGCTGAGCGTGAGATGGAAGCTGAGCGGCGGGCGGAGCAGCAGCAGGCGACAGTGCTGGCAGCCTTCCAGCAGGCGTTCCCGTGGATGGAGGCTCCAGTCTACGTCGACTTGACCATGACCAAGGAGGACGACGCCGATGCCACCTAGATCTACCGCCCACCACTAGCTGTTTTTATTTAATATTTTTAGTTTTAATTAATGAAAACTGGACTTGCTGCCTTTTATTTTTTAAAAATATATTCAAAATCTGTCCTTAAGCGAATGCAAATGTGAAATGCGTCCGTCCGCGTTGGGCGCACCTACAGGCCAGCGCACAAAAACAGACATTGGTGTCTGCCTAGCCGAGCCAAACGGACAAAAAGCGGACAAAATCAGTTGGCCTAAACCAGCAGACTTTATTGTGCATTAGAAAAAGTACATGGAGATTAAGATGAAAAGGTACATACTCCCTCCGTTTCTTTTTAGTCTGCATATAAGGTTTGGTCAAAGTCAAGCTTTGTAGAGTTTGACTAACTTTATATTAAAAAATATAAACATTCACAATATGAAATCAATATTATGAGATGCATCATGAAACGTATTTTCATACTATATAGTTTCAGTATTGTAGATGTTCATATTTTTTTAATATAAATTTAGTCAAACTTTGTGTAGTTTGACTTTGACCAAATCTTATATGCGAAGTAAAAAGAAACGGAGGGAGTACATACCATGCATACATACGAATCCTATATATATAAGCAAAACAAAGATACACTAAAAAGAGAAAGCAGCCCACAAGAGATTTCAGCCCTTTTAACTGGAGAAATGGGAGCGCCATGAAGGCTTTCCCTAAAAAAAAGAAACTGGCAAAATGGGAAATGTGCTACTCCCACAGCTAAACAACCACCTTAAGAAACCTCCGCCGAGTAACATTTTCTGGTTGCAATAGCTGGAACGAAATAACAAAGCTGAAAGCCCAAATTCATAGTTACAGTTGCGATAGCCTACTCAGAATTGTAGTGGAATGGGAAGGAAATGCAACTATATAACTCTAGTTCATCCACAATAGAGAAGAAATACAACCTAAAAATCTCTTGCGAGAGGAGAAGGGGTATTTGAAGAAGGTCGAATCTTATCACATTCACCACTAATCCACTGATCCCGTAACTGGCAGAGGTGCCACAAATGCAATTTTCACTGGGGATGATCCACCCTCCCCTTGACAAGGTAGCCGCCCAATTTTTCCTTCAATGGGGCTGGCCTCGCCCCCGTTCCATTTTCCATAGAAAACTAAACTAGTGACACACGGTTCGGAGTTTTGCCGCACAATTTACCGTAGAGTGAAACGGGGGAAAACACAAGAACCTAACAATGAACGAATGGATCGTGTTTTCCGATGAACACGCACAAAGAGAATTTCAGCAGCGCAAGGACAAATGGGAGAAACTAGGCGATGTCCATCCCACGAACCATACGAGCACCAAAACCGACACGCGAACCGACAGACAGACAGGAGCATGAATCTCGAACAATTCCATCGTTCCCATACTCCTAGGAGCGCAATCCGTCAGCACCAACCGACCACCAGACCCGCGCGAAATCATGGGCGGCGGAGGAACCAACCGTATCGACACCAGTTGCGCACGCGCAGACATCAGGCAATTCACGGCTAATCCAGCGACGGCGAGAGGCGGATGCGGAGTCCCTCGACGGGTTCGGCCCAATTCCCCGCGGCGCGGACTAGTGGGGGCGCGAAATCGATCGGGCCTATGGAAGGTAAGCCAGGAGGGAGGGAGAGAAGTGTTTACCCGAATGGATCTCCGGGGGCAGGAGGAGGAAGCCGGGGCGCGACCGGCGCGGCCCCGACGGGCGCTGGCTCGGGAGGAGGAGATCGGGGCCGGGAGCTGGTCCGGCGGCGGCCACCGGTGGCGACGAGCGGCAGAGGCTGGGTCGGAAACTGCGGGGCGTCGCGGTGTCGAGCATGGGTCTCGCTCTCCCTCTCGGCCTACTCAACCGGGGCGAAGAGAACGAAGCGGAGCGGGCGCGGGCGTATTGCTGGGCGTTAAGAGCATCTCCAACAGCCGCGCTATAGCGCCGCGCGCAAAAAACTGTTAACACGCGCTGCGGCTGGTTTTGCGCGCCCGCCTGCGCTGGCTCCAGCAGCGGCGCTATAATGCAGCGCGCACGCTGCTACAGCAGGGCGCAAAAATGCAGCGCGCACCGCACAAATCACATATACATTTGCAAGAAGATGAACAAAAATGAGCAAACAAACAAAATAAAAATCATAACAAATAGTTTAAAATAAATCATTACAACACAAACAAATAGTTTATCGTTCAGTACAACAACAAATAGTTCAAAATAAATTGTTACAACACAACAAATAGTTCATGAAGTTCATGCTCTTTGCCGTCCATGCCATGCCCACCACTCTTTAATTAGATCTTTCTGAAGTTCATTGTGCGTTGCGGGACGCCGAATGGCATGATAGGAGGCAACAAAACGGGCTACCCTTTCAGCCCTCCGCCGCACTCGCACGGGATGTCCCAAGAGCTCATACTGTGAGTAGTCTAAATCTTGGCCACGCTCATTCTCGATGATCATGTTGTGCATGATCACACAAGCGTGCATGATGTACCAAAGCATTTGTTGATCCCAAAATCTTGCCGGTCCTCTCACAATAGCAAATTGGGCTTGCAAAATCCCAAATGCTCTCTCCACATCTTTTCTAGCCGCCGCCTGAGCATTGTGGAAATCAAGATTTTTCTTACCTTCGGTTTTTTCAACGGCTTCAGAAAGGTTTGCCACTTTGGATAGATGCCATCCGCTAGATAATAGCCATAGTTGTACGTATGGTCATTTGCTACAAACTGCATAGGTGGCAACTCACCGTTTGCAATCTTATTCATCAGTGGTGACCGGTTGAGAACATTGATATCATTCAAAGATCCAGGCATTCCAAAGAATGCATGTCAAATCCAAGTCTCCTGATCGGCCACCGCTTCAAGGATTATAGTGGAACCCTTTTTTTGGCCGTGGAATTGCCCATGCCATGCCTTTGGACAATTCTTCCAACTCCAATGCATGCAATCTATTGAGCCAAGCATGCCAGGAAAGCCGCGCGCTTTGTTCATCGCCAATAGCCTTGCGGCGTCTTCAGCAGTGGGAGCTCTCAAATACTCCTCGCCAAACACTTGCACAATTCCCACTGTAAAGCGCTTGACACACATGATGGCTTGGCTCTCACCCATAGCCAAATGATCATCAACTAGATCAGCCGGGATACCGTATGCCAACATACGCAAAGCGGCTGTCACCTTCAGAAAAGTGCTATGCCCGAGCTCTTGCTGGAAAAAACGGTCATGGCTCGCTAGTTTCTCTGCAATGCGCCTGAACAACTCAGTGCTCATCCTAAACCGGCGACGAAAATACGACTCCGGGTACGTGGGATTCTCCACGAAATAGTTCTTCATCAATCTGTTATGGGCATCAATCCTATCTCTCCAAATTTTCTCCCGACCCATAACCGAACCACCGTGCTTCGGTTTTTTATTGATATGCATAGCTACGATCATTGCAAGATCCTCCTCCTCTTCCATATCAAATTCTTCTTCGGAAGAATCATACGACGAACTCATCTACAATGTTCAATACTATACTATAAAAACTACAATTCAAAACATGCACCAAATTCATGAAGTTTGAGCAATACATACCTTGTAGGCGTTTTGTCAAACACCTTGCGGGCGCGGCGCGGCAGCGAGCGCTCGGGCGTTGTTCCTCGGACGAAGGAGGCGCGCGGGCGCCGGCGGTACTAGGAGGGGATGGGCGGAAGCGCGGGCGCGCGGGGATAAGCCGGGGAAGCCTGAGACGGTCGCCGGGGTGCGCAGGCGGCGGCGGCGGCGCGGCCGGTCGGAGGTGGAAGCGCGAGAGGAAGAGCGGGCGCGAGCGCTCGAGTGTGCCGCGCGCTGTAGTGGGCGCCCGAAATACGCCGCGCGGGTAAGTGTTTTTGCCCGCGCGTCCAACCTGTTTTAGCGCGCGCGCCGTTTTTGCGCGCCCGCTGGAGCGCCCTGACGCGTTGCGCGCGCGCTAAAAACGCCTGTTTTAAAACACGGCGCTAGTTTAGCGCGGCTGTTGGAGATGCTCTAAGTACCGCGTCGGCCTGCCTCAGCCTGGCTGTGGTTTCTGCTGTTCCGTGGAACGGAACGGAACGGTTATGGGCATTGTTAAGGCGACGTTAATTGCGTTCCAATGATGCTGGACGCATTGGGTTGGCTTGGCTTGGCTTGATCAGATCGTAGCGCGTTCCCACCTCGATCTTGTAATCTAATCTGACAGCAGAGCTGGGACGTGGGAACCGAGCAGAGGGAAAAGGAGCCAACCCTTTCAGCAGTCCAGCCGATGGTCTCGTTGCCAGCGGAGGCCGGTGGAGCGTGCGGCGAACGCGGCTTTTTCCGGACGCCGATCGCCCGGGCAAGTGGGGGACGAATATGCCTCGCTGCCGCTGCCTTTTCTTTCTTCCACGCGGACGGCCGGGGAGGCCGACAAAAGGCTCTCTCTTCATTCCGTCACCTCCCCTGCGGTGACCGCCTCAGCTGTCCCTCTCTGCGACGTCACCCTGCTGCCGTCTCTCCCTCCCGTCTACTTTTCCGAGATTGATAGATAGATTTTGCCTGCCGGTGGTAAGCTGTTGTTCCTCGCTTCTTCCTCTGCCAGGTATCTGCTTTTTGCGTGGTGCGTTCGATGACCTCGCACTGACTTCCTCGGTCATGTACGTATCTTCCTCTGAAGATCTCTCTGCCATGGTGCATCGCCTCATGTCAGAGTCAAACGGAAATGACACGGGGCATGGCTTTGGCTAACACGTGCAGTAATGTTTAAAACTATGTGCACAAATTTGTCTCAAAACTATTTGGATACTATTACCTCCGTCCTTCTTTATTAGTCCCCTTTGTAATCCGCGTCAAATTTTGACCTTAAATTTAACTAACAAAATATTAATTCATATCATAATAAATAATATAATTTCCCCGCAAAAAAATAATAAATAATATAATTGAAAGCTATATTCAAATACGAATCCAACAATATAATTTTTGGTGACATGCATTTATATTTTGTTAGTTAAATTTTTAGTTAAAATTTGACACAAAATACAAAGGGGACTTATAACCAGGACAGAGGTAGTATGTCTGGAGCTTTATTAGGTTTTGGTCAAAGTCGTGTTTTGGGGACCAAACAAGTATGCCAAGATGGGTTTTTTTGTGTGAAAACGGGAGATTAGACATGTTCTTTTTTTGAAATTGGCCATTTTCCGTTTTAAACACTAGATGTAAGGACACCCATGTGATTGTATCAACTCTATCCCAGCTTGCGGGTCAAAGTATGTTACTCCCTACCCTCTTAATTGCATAGTAACTTCTCTAAAAAAATGCATAGTTACTCTTTCAAATTTTTCATCAACAACCCCTCCCCCCCATTTCCAAAATCGATGTTGGGCAAAGTGCTTCCCGGCCCCTTTTTCTAAACGTATGCAAAAAATTGCCTCATATATAATAAATCTACAGCCGAACGCTTTAAATTCGTCTCATACATCCTGGCGGGCCGCCCGGTCACTGACCGGTCACTAAATTTTGGCTCAGACGGGCGCCTCAAACGGGCCTCAAACGCCTGAGCTGACCAGCACCCCTCATATCTAGAACAAATATGGAGCGGAGCCCGCCATGTCGGACTGACGCTGGGGTCCCACACGAAAATAGTCTGAAACCCGGCGGTCTGAACCTTGTCTCCTCCGTTGGACCGATGTCGCCGCGTGGCGCTGCTCTAGCGGGCCGCGTACTGCCTAGCCGGCTATTTAAGCCAACGGTCGGCACCGAAACCCCCCTCCATATTTTCCTCCTTGAAAGCACAAGTGCTCCCTAGGTGGTTTTGGTGATTAATGTCAACATATCTCTTGTTGGACTAACACCTCTATCTAGTATGTTTCAGATAAGTTCAACAATGGAGTGGCATGGACTAAAGGATGTGGGAACTCCTTCAAGATGCTAAGGACAAAGGATTGGCTCAAGCTTCAAGCTCAAGACTCTTCATTTTCCATTTTGCTGATCTCAGATCACATTGAGTCTATAGGAAAAGCCAATACTATCAAGGAGGGATGAGGTGTTGCTTAATGAGTTTCTTGCTCCACAGTGCTTAGTGATATGCTCCAACACCCTCAACTGCTTTCCCACTTCCACACATATGTCCTAAAACCTAAAGCCAAAATCGGTCACACCGATTCTTTCTATCCAGCGCCACCGATTTTGCATGTCATAGCCACTGCCACAAATCCTAAGCAAATCGGTCTTACCGATAGGGATCTCGGTCTCACCGAGATGGGATTGAATCTCTCTGTGTATGTCCATTACCAAAATCAATCTCACCGAGTTTGAGCAATCGGTACTACCGAGATTACAATGCAAACTTCCTGGTTGACTCATTACCAAAATCGGTCCCACCAAGTTTGTGTAATCGGTCCAACCGAGTTTGCCTGACCAACTCTCTGGAAAGCTTATTACCAAATTCGGTCTCACCGAGTTTGTGTAATCGGTCTTACCGAGATTACGTTATGCCCTAACCCTAACCATATCGGTCTCACCGAGTTGCATTTCGGTCCCACCGAAAATCCTAACGGTCACATTATTTGCTAAATCGGTCTGACCGAGTTTAACGATTCGGTCCCACCGAGTTTGAAGATTGTGTGTAACGGTTAGATTTTGTGTGGAGGCTATATATACCCCTCCACCTCCTCTTCATTTGTGGAGAGAGCCATCAGACTGAACCTACACTTCTAGCATACATTTTCTGAGAGAGAACTACCTACTCATGTGTTGAGGCCAAGATATTCCATTCCTACCATATGAATCTTGATCTCTAGCCTTCCCCAAGTTGCTTTCCACTCAAATCTTCTTTCCACCAGATCCAAATCCTATGAGAGAGAGTTGAGTGTTGGGGAGACTATCATTTGAAGCACAAGAGCAAGGAGTTCATCATCAACGCACCATTTGTTACTTCTTGGAGAGTGGTGTCTCCTAGATTGGCTAGGTGTCACTTGGGAGCCTCCGACAAGATTGTGGAGTTGAACCAAGGAGTTTGTAAGGGCAAGGAGATCGCCTACTTCGTGAAGATTTACCGCTAGTGAGGCAAGTCCTTCGTGGGCGACAGCCATGGTGGGATAGACAAGGTTGCTTCTTCGTGGACCCTTCGTGGGTGGAGCCCTCCGTGGACTCGCGCAACCGTTACCCTTCGTGGGTTCAAGTCTCCATCAACGTGGATGTACGATAGCACCACCTATCGGAACCACGCTAAAAACATCCGTGTCTCCAATTGCGTTTGAATCCTCCAAAACCCTTCCCTTTACATTCTTGCAAGTTGCATGCTTTACTTTCCGCTGCTCATATACTCTTTTCATGCTTGCTTGACATGTATTGTGATTGTTAAACTTGTGCCTAAACTCCACTTAAACTTAAGGAATCTTAAAAACTGCAACTTTGGTACTTAGTGTCTAATCAACCCCCCTCTAGAGACATCTTCTCAAGGTCCTACAAGTGGTATCAGAGCATTGGTCTCCATTGCTTTGGTTTAATCACCATTGGAGGAAGATGGATGAGTCTACTATTGGGATTCTTAGACATAGAGTGCCTATTCTTGATGGAGAGTATTTTCATGAGTGAAAAAATGAGATGCTTGTAATTTTCAATCTATATCATTTGAACAAGTACATTGCTAGTCCTTGTGCACCTTATGTTGATCCTATGCATCCTACCCATGATGAGTTAATTGACATGATTAGGAATCTTAGAACTGCCGAACTTATCATTAGAGGATTGCCTAGAAACTTGATTGGATGCTTGCCTACTTTTAAGTGTGCCTACACCATATGGAAATTTCTTGAGGAACGCTTTCCAAATTATTCCTTGAAAAATCTTGATGAAATTCTTCATAAGTCCATTGCTTTGAGTAAAATGAATACTAGTGATCCTATGTTTGGTGATCGTCTATTTGAGCTTACAAACCTTATGCGTGCCAAAGGAGATGTTGGAATTATTAGTGATATTATTTCCGAAGCTATAAAAATTCATAAGCAGGATCATTGTCAAACTCACTCTAACGAATCACCCTCTCTAGGACTTGTTCCACCACATGACGATGTTGAACATGGATACTATGATGAGGATGATGATAGTGACTTCGATCTTGATGATGCAATGAGACATTTTGGTCTTATGGCAAATCTTCGGGGATATATGTCAGGAGAAAAGGAATGGGTCCTTGATAGTGGATGTACCGATCACATGACCGGAGATAAAGACATGTTTCGTGAGCTTGCTGAAAATGATAGTCCTCGAAAGTATGTCACTTTCGGTGACAACTCAAAGGGTAAGGTGGTTGGCCTTAGTAAGGTGGCCATATCACATGATAGCTCCATACAAAATGTCATGCTCGTTGAATCTCTTGGATACAACTTACTTTCAGTATCTAGACTTGCTGATTTCGGTTTCAATGTCCTATTTACTAAAGTAGATTGCCAAGTGTTTCGTCGAGACAATCATAAAATGGTCTTTACCGGTGTGCGTAGAGGTGATCTATACATTGTTGATTTCACTAAAAAGGCTCAACCTAAAACTTGCTTCATTGCTTAATCCTCAAAAGGTTAGTTATGGCATAGACGATTAGGTCATGTTGGTATGCGAAACCTTGACAAGCTTATTAAGGGAAATCATATCCTTGGAGTTAACGATGTCATATTTGATAAGGATAGACTTTGCAGTGCTTGTCAGGCAGGTAAACAAGTTGGAGGAAGGCATCCCGTGAAAACATCATGACCACAAGGAGGCCACTCGAGCTACTTCACATGGATCTTTTTGGTCCCAACTCTTACAAGAGTCTCGGTGGAAATTCTTTTGGTCTAGTTATAGTTGATGATTTTTCAAGATTTACGTGGATGTTCTTTCTCGATGATAAATCGCAGGTCCAAAATATCTTCAAAAACTTCGCTAGGAAGGCCCAAAATCAATTTGAAGTGAAGATCAAGAAGGTTCGCAGCGACAACGGAACGGAGTTCAAGAACGCAAATGTGGACACCTTTCTTGACGAAGAAGGGATTTCACACGAGTTCTCGACTACGTACACACCTCAACAAAACGGAGTTGTTGGGAGGAAGAACCGGACGCTCATCGAAATGGCGAGAACGATGCTTGATGAGTACAAGACACCGAAGCATTTTTGGGCAGAAGCGGTTGAGACAGCTTGTCATGCAACTAATCGCTTGTATCTTCACAAGCTACTCGGCAAGACGGCATACGAGCTCCTCACCGGTAACAAACCCCAAGTTGGATACTTTCGAGTATTCGGCTCAAAGTGCTACATTCTTGATAAGCATCGTCGTTCTAAATTTGCTCCTAAGGCTCATGAAGGTTTCCTACTAGGTTATGGCTCAAACTCTCACACTTACCGTGTCTACAACAATTTCACCCGAAAGGTTGAAGAAACGGTAGATGTGAAGTTTGATGAATCTAACGGCTCGCAAGTAGAGCAATTACCAATTGATGTAGGAGACAAAGATCCTTCGGAAGCAATCCAAGACTTGTCTATTGGCAAGGTCCGTCCAACGGAGGTGAAGGAGAGTACCTCGTCCGTCCAAGTGGAAGCTTCTACTTCACGACAAGGTGAACCAAGAGTTGATACGGAAGCATCCACAAGTGGGACACACCAAGATGAAGAAAACGAGGAAGTGCATCAAAATGAACGTCAGCAACCTCCTTCTCCACCACGACAAAAGAACGACAACACCAACAATGAAGAAGGCCAAGAAGAAGAACAAGATGAAGAAGATGTTCAACGAAGACCCAAGCAAAAGCTTTCACGAGTTCGAGCAAGAATTGCTAAAGATCATCCCGTCGAGCAAATCTACAATGACATTCAAACCGGGAGAATCACTCGCTCTAAAACTCGTTTAGCTAACTTTTGTGAAAACTATTCTTTCATCTCTAGCATTGAACCTATGAAGGTTTAAGAAGCATTGGAAGATCCGGATTGGATAAATGCTATGCATGAAGAGCTACATAACTTTGAGAGGAACCAAGTTTGGACATTGGTTGAGAAGCCCGACAACAACCACAACGTCATCGGTACCAAATGGGTGTTTCGCAACAAGCAAGATGAAGATGGACAAGTAGTTCGCAACAAAGCACGTCTCGTCGCCCAAGGCTACACACAAGTCGAAGGTATGGACTATGGTGAGACTTACGCTCCCGTTGCTAGACTTGAGTCCATTCGCATCTTACTTGCCTATGCTAATCATCATGATATCACCTTGTACCAAGTGGACATTAAAAGTGCTTTTCTAAATGGTGAAATAGAGGAGGAAGTTTATGTTAAGCAACCTCCCGGCTTTGTCAATCCTAAGAAACCAAATCATGTTTACAAACTTCACAAAGCCCTTTATGGTCTTAAACAAGCTCCTAGAGCATGGTATAAATGCTTGACCAAGTTCCTTATTGAAAAAGGCTTTGAAATTGGGAAAATTGATTCTACTCTTTTTACTAAAAGGGTTAATGGAGAACTATTTGTGTGCCAAATCTATGTTGATGATATTATATTTGGTTCAACTAACCCTCATTTTAGTGAAAAGTTTGGGAAGCTAATGTCGGAGAAGTTTGAGATGTCTATGATGAGTGAACTCAAATTCTTTCTTGGGTTGCAAATCAAGCAAACTAAGGAAGGTGCCTTTGTTTCTCAAACGAAGTACACCAAGGACTTATTCAAGAAGTTCAATATGCAAGAATGCAAAGGTATGTCTACACCCATGCCTACTAGTGGACATCTTGACTTGACCAAAGATAGTGAACCGGTTGATCAAAAGGTTTATCGCTCTATGATTGGTTCATTGTTATATCTATGTGCTTCACGTCCCGATATCATGCTAAGTGTGTGCATGTGTGCACGATATCAAGCTGCTCCTAAAGAATGTCATCTTAAGGCCGTGAAAAGGATAGTGAGATACTTAATCCATACACCGAATTTTGGCATTTGGTATCCTAAGAGGACCTCTTTCGATCTTGTTGGCTATTCCGACTCGGACTATGCCGAAGACAAGGTTGATAGAAAGTCCACTTCGGGTACTTGTCAATTTCTTGGTAGATCTCTTGTGTCTTGTTCCTCCAAGAAACAAAACTCGGTATCCTTATCCACCGCCGAAGCGGAATATATTGCCGCTGGTTCTTGTTGTGCTCAATTACTTTGGATGACCCAAACTCTTAAAGATTATGGGATATATGTGAGACATGTTCCATTGCTTTGTGACAATGAAAGTGCTATCAAAATTGGTCATAATCCTGTGCAACATTCTCGAACTAAGCATATTGAAGTTCGTCATCATTTCATTCGAGATCATGTTGCTAAGGGTGACATTGATCTTAAGCATGTTCGCACCGAAAAGCAATTAGCGGATATATTCGCTAAACCTCTTGATGAGAAAGTGTTTTGCAGGTTAAGAGGAGAATTGAACATCATCGATGCTTCAAACTTGGAGTAGAAACTCCATTGGATACATGCAAGACATGAGGCTATGACTAATCCTTGATACTTCTCTTATGATGAAAATCTTATGTCTTGGATATATTTGCATCTTGCATGTTATCTAACCCATGTAGGTACTTGGTTGAATCAAATTCCATGAGATTGTAATCTACTCACATCTTGAGCAATCTCTACATCACCAAGTCTCTACACTAAGGTGGTTGAAGTCAAGGAAGCACGAAACCACTCAAACATATCCTTTGACAAATTCTATGTTGAGCTTCATGATTGTCATTTTTGGATACACAAGTGCTCTTCCTTGCAAGAACTAACCCATGTAGGTAGATGGACTCAAATTCCAAGTGGTGCTCCAAATTCTTGATGAGCTACATCAACCTTGAGCAACCCACACAAGTTCAACTACATGGACAACACCACCAACCAAGGTATGCTATTTCATCTTAGAGAAGCTTTACTCCAAGTCATGAGCTAAAGCAACTCGACAAGATGTGAATACATCAAGATGCTTAAAAAAATGGCAACCCCATTTTGAGCTTAAACGATGAGTATGACCTATGATCAAGTGATCTCACTTGACTCCTATATACTCTAACATAGGTGACTTTGTCGCTGACCATCTCTAGATGAAGTTCTCTTGTGTTCTTGTCTGTGTTTTTGCATTTGTCTCATGCATATTTGTTTCCCCTTTCAAAAAAAAACTTCATCTATATTTCTTTCAGTTTGCTCTGCATTTTTCTGCATTCAAATTCATTGCATATCCTTCAGTAAATTCCTTGCAAATCTTTGTGAGATCTTACTAGTCTAGTGAGCTGAGGTGACAAGTGTTTACTCTGTGATGAACTCGGTTTCACCGATTTGTTGTCTTCGGTCCAACCGAATCCTTTCGGTACAACCGAAGCATACCACTCGGTGCCACCGATTTCACATCAAGAAAAACAGTTTGCCACATATTCTATGTTTCTTCTGTTCCAGCTCCACTCAATAAATCTTGTCCTCTACAAGCATCACATTTTTATTCTTGCTTTGTGCCGTGACTCAAGGACCAAACCCATTCGACAGATTCCAGAAAACCCTTCTTGGAAATTGATGTCAAAGGGGGAGAGAGAGATCACATCAAAGCTTATCATTCAGAGAGAGATCACATCAGAGAAAGAGTATATCACCTTCTCAGGGGGAGAGAGAGATCCTCAGGGGGAGAGAGAGATCTCCAGGGGGAGAGAATGCTTAAGTAGAAGTATTTCTCAAGGATCCCAGATGCTTGGTGTTTAAGAGGAGAGATGCCACATGTCTTCTTGAGGGGAGAGACATGTTCATATGATCTTTTGTGCTTATTTGCATTAGCTTGCATTAGCTCTGTTCATCATTCATATCTTTCATCTCTGATTTTCTATTCCCTATCTTCTCCCAGTATCCCATGCTAGATTCAGGGGGAGCAAGACATCTAAGGGAAAGAAATCATTCAAATTCATTGCATATCTTTACTCTTGGGGACATGTCTAATCCAATGTGGCACTTAGTACTTACTCTCTACATGTCATCCCAGTCTTGGTATTCTTGTGGTTTCTTTTGTTTGCTCTGGCTAGTAGGTGCATCTGTGTTATCTAACCTTGTTTACGCAGGTTCATTCTATCCTAAGCCTATCCAAGACTACAAGGTAAGTATATGCATCACAATCATGTACATGAGGAATTCTTGCTGATGTACATACTGTTTGCAAGAAGGACTCATGGGCATGAAGGTATTTTCTTTGATATTCTTTGCTCTGATGCATATGGCCAAGATACATGTAACACATTGCCTACTCTATCATGGTTATGCTCTCACATGCTTCTATATTCCATATTTACATGATTGCATACATGTAGGGGGAGCCTATGCCTGTTACATGTCTTTCCAAAGCTTTACTTGCTACTCTTTATATCTTTATCTAAAGCTTTGATGTATGTTGTCATCAATTACCAAAAAGGGGGAGATTTGAAAGCACAAGTGCTCCCTAGGTGCTTTTGGTAATTAATGTCAACATATCTCTTGTTGGACTAACACCTTTATCCAGTATGTTTCAGATAAGTTCAACAATGGAGTGGCATGGACTAAAGGATGTGGGAACTCCTTCAAGATGCTAAGGACAAAGGATTGGCTCAAGCTTCAAGCTCAAGACTCTTCATTTTCCATTTTAGTGATCCAAGATCACATTGAGTCTATAGGAAAAGCCAATACTATCAAGGAGGGATGAGGTGTTGCTTAATGAGTTTCTTGCTCCACAGTGCTTAGTGATATGCTCCAACACCCTCAACTGCTTTCCCACTTCCACACATATGTCCTAAAACCTAAAGCCAAAATCGGTCACACCGATTCTTTCTATCCAGCGCCACCGATTTTGCATGTCATAGCCACTGCCACAAACCTTAAGCAAATCGGTCTTACCGATAGGGATCTCGGTCTCACTGAGATGGGATTGAAATTTCTCTGTGTATGTCCATTACCAAAATCGGTCTCACCGAGTTTGAGCAATCGGTACTACCGAGATTACAATGCAAACTTCCTGGTTGACTCATTACCAAAATCGGTCCCACCAAGTTTGTGTAATCGGTCCAACCGAGTTTGCCTGACCAACTCTCTGGAAAGCTTATTACCAAATTCGGTCTCACCGAGTTTGTGTAATCGGTCTTACCGAGATTACGTTATGCCCTAACCCTAACCATATCGGTCTCACCGAGTTGCATTTCGGTCCCACCGAAAATCCTAACAGTCACATTATTTGCTAAATCGGTCTGACCGAGTTTAACGATTCGGTCCCACCGAGTTTGGTAGATTGTGTGTAACGGTTAGATTTTGTGTGGAGGCTATATATACCCCTCCACCTCCTCTTCATTTGTGGAGAGAGCCATCAGACTAAACCTACACTTCCAGCATACATTTTCTGAGAGAGAACTACCTACTCATGTGTTAAGGCCAAGATATTCCATTCCTACCATATGAATCTTGATCTCTAGCCTTCCCCAAGTTGCTTTCCACTCAAATCTTCTTTCCACCAGATCCAAATCCTATGAGAGAGAGTTGAGTGTTGGGGAGACTATCATTTGAAGCACAAGAGCAAGGAGTTCATCATCAACGCACCATTTGTTACTTCTTGGAGAGTGGTGTCTCCTAGATTGGCTAGGTGTCACTTGGGAGCCTCTGACAAGATTGTGGAGTTGAACCAAGGAGTTTGTAAGGGCAAGGAGATCGCCTACTTCGTGAAGATTTACCGCTAGTGAGGCAAGTCCTTCGTGGGCGACGGCCATGGTGGGATAGACAAGGTTGCTTCTTCGTGGACCCTTCGTGGGTGGAGCCCTCCGTGGACTCGCGCAACCGTTACCCTTCGTGGGTTGAAGTCTCCATCAACGTGGATGTACGATAGCACCACCTATCGAAACCACGCCAAAAACATCCGTGTCTCCAATTGCGTTTGAATCCTCCAAAACCCTTCCCTTTACATTCTTGCAAGTTGCATGCTTTACTTTCCGCTGCTCATATACTCTTTGCATGCTTGCTTGATATGTATTGTGATTGTTAAACTTGTGCCTAAACTCCACTTAAACTTAAGGAATCTTAAAAACTGCAACTTTGGTACTTAGTGTCTAATCACCCCCCCTCTAGACACATCTTCTCAAGGTCCTACACTCCTCTTGTCTGCTGCAGCCACCACTTTCCACTCCCCGTCCGCCAGTACTAGCAGCCAAGCCCTAATGCCGCTGGCTGAGGAGCTACCCATTTCTAACGCCGGAGCGCTGGCTGCAGCTCCTTGAGCAGATCCGGGCAAGGCGCGAAGCCCGGATCTCCGCGGGGCTACCTCCGGATGCAGTGGATCTGGAGGAGAGTTGGAGGAGGGGGAGGAGGATGTGGGGACACTATGGACGCGGATCTGCAGGCAGAGCAATATGCCATCCTCAATTCCCTCTGCTCAGAGCCGGATGCGGAGGCCAGATGTCGTCGTCGGCAGGAGATGGAGGCGGAGCACACCGCAGAGGAGGAGGAGATGCTCGCCTACATGGATGAGGTCGGGAAGGAGGAGGAGGAGCCGGAGCCCTCCTACGCGTCTGTCCATGATTGCTCGTATCTGTGTTGGTATTTCCCCAAAGATGAGGGGATGATGCAGCACGACAAATGTAAGTAGCCTCAGTTATAAAACCAAGGTTATCAATCCAGTAGGAGAACCAAGCAACACTATCTAAACAATATCTGCACACAAACAACAAAGACTTGCAACCCAATGCGTAAGAGGGGTTGTCAATCCCTCCTCGGTATTGAGATAGGTTAAATTGTATGATATTTGGTAAATAGATCTAACTAAAACACAAAATAAAATAAAGAAAGAAAAAGTGTAGGAAGGTATTTTTAGTTTTAATATGATAGGAAATAGACCCGGGGGCCGTAGTTTTCACTAGAAGCTTCTCTCAAGAAAATAGCATACGACGGGTAAACAAATTACTGTTGGGCAATTGATAGAAAAGCGAATAATCATGACGATATCCAAGGCAATTATCGTGTATATAGGCATCATGTCCAAGATTAGTAGACCGACTCCTACCTGCATCTACTACTATTACTTCACACATCGACCGCTATCCATCATGCATCTAGTGTATTAAGTTCATGGAAAATAGAGTAATACAATAAGAACGATGACATAATGTAGACAAGATAAACTAACATAAACCCCATCTTGTTACCCTTAATAGAAACGATACATGCATGTCATGTCTCTTTCTGTCACCGAGATTGAGCACCGCAAGATCGAACTCATCACAAAGCACCTGTTTCCATGGCAAGAAAATCAATCTAGTTGGACAAACCAAACCAAAATTTCGGAGAAGAAATATGAGGCTATAACAATCATGCATATAAGAGTTCAACAAAGACTCAAATAATATTCATGGATAGAACTGATATAAACTCACAATTCATCAGATCTCAAGAAACACATCGCAAAAGAAGAGTTGCATCAAATAGATCTCTAAGAACATCGAGGAGAATATTGTATTGAAGATCAAAAAGAAAGAAGAAGCCATCTAGCTACTAGCTACGGACCCGTAGGTATGTGGTAAACTACTCACGCATCATCGGAGAGGCAACAAGGATGATGAAGAACCCCTCAGTGATCATTGCACCATCCGACAGAGTGCCGAAAAAGGCCTTTAGATTGGATCTCGTGGTTCTGGAACTTGCGGCGGCGGAAACTATATTTCCTTGACTCCCCTAGGGTTTTGGGGATTTTAGAGTATTTATAGAGATGGAAGTCGGTCGAGAAGGTTCCCATGGGCTCCACTACCCACCATGGCGCACCTGGGCCCCCTAGCACGCCCTAGTGCCTAGTGGGCCCCACGGGCCTCCTCCCGTGTTCTCCTTTGTCTCCCTGGGTGTCTTCTGGGCAGAAAAAAATCTCAAAAAAGTTTCATTGCATTTGGACTTCATTTGGTATTGATATTCTGCAAAGTAAAAAAATAAGCAAAAAACAACAATTGGCATTGGGCACTATGTCAATAGGTTAGTCCCAAAAAACGATATAAAGTTGCTAGTAAATGAATATAAAACATCAAAGGTTGATACTATAATAGCATGGAACAATCAAAAATTATAGATACGTTGGAGACATATCAACATCCCCGAGCTTAATTCCTGCTCGTCCTCGAGTAGGTAAATGATAAAACAGAATTTTTGATGTGGAATGCTGCCTAACATGTTCATCACATATTCTTTTTCTTTTGTAGCATGGAT
The DNA here is from genome assembly GCF_002162155.2 of Triticum dicoccoides. NCBI lineage: Eukaryota > Viridiplantae > Streptophyta > Magnoliopsida > Poales > Poaceae > Triticum > Triticum dicoccoides. The sequence continues at coordinate 361,383,427 of NC_041381.1, read as the reverse complement.
ATTTGGACTTTAGATGATTCAAAGCAATAGTCTATAATTGACATGAAGACATCAATACTCAAGCATATCAACAAGCAACCATGTCTTTTAAAATATCAACACTAAAGAAAGCTATCCCTGGCCCATCATGCTCAATCATTGATCCATTCATGAAATACACTCGAATATTAGCTATGCCCAATGCACAAGTATGATAATAGTGTTCCCTAGTTGGTTCTTTATAAGAGAAGATCGAGACTCAATAAAAATAAAAATTGCATAAAATAAATAGATAGGCCCTTTGCAGAGGGAAGCAGAGATTTGTAGAGGTGCCAGAGCTCATAGGTTAAATTGAGATATAAAATTGTTTTGAGAGGCATGCTTTTTTCCCTTGAACGAAAATGACCGAGAATTCCCAATATTTTGTGTGCTTGATAAATCATAGGCAGTTCCCAAACATAAAATAAAGTTTATTTCAACCATTCTTTCACAATCCATGGCTAGCCGTACCCACGGGTGTGCCTTCCATACCAACACTTTCCAAGGAATTTATTATCATAGTATTTTTTGCATTTCGGGACTAGGCATCCCTATTACCCGCCACACTCTCGTGCAATGACAAGTGAATAAACACTCACCTTGAGAATAACCTATCTAGCATGGAAAATATTGGCCACCCCCTACTGCTTCATGAGCGGTACAGGCACACAAAAGGAAATTCATTTGAAAATTAGAGTTGGCACATACAAATTTACTTGGAACGACATGGAAATACTGCATATAGGTAGGTATGGTGGAGTCATTTGGCACAACTTGGTTTAAGGAGTTTGGATGCACAAGCAGTATTCCCGCTTAGTACAAGGAAAGGCTAGCAAATAGATTGAGAAGCAACCAACCAAAAAACAAAAACGATCATAAACGAGCATTACACATAACTAACACTGAATAATGCACCATAAGTAGGATATAACTTCATTGCATAACTACTGACTTTCGTGCTTGCATAGGGAATCACAAACCTTAACACCAATATTCTTACTAAAGCATAATTACTCACCAACATGACTCACATATTACTATCTCCATCTCAATACTATTACAAGAACCAAGTTTATAATATCCAATGATCTTCATGAAAGTTTTTATTATATTCCCCTTGAATATCCATCACTTTGGGACTAATTTCTTATATTACCATTTCTTCTAACAAGCTCACAAATAAATTTAAGTGAAGAACAAGAGCATAAATATTTCTTCAAAATTTTCGTCTCTCAAAATGATCTAAGTGGAGCGTGAGAGTATTTTTTTCAAAGGTTAAACTATCACCATGCTCAAAAAGATATAAGTGGAGTACTAGACCAATTCCATAGCTCAAAAAATTTAAGTGAAGCACATGGAGCAATTCTAAAAAGTCATAGCATCAGTCCCTCAAATAGGTGTGTCCAGCAAGGATGATTGTGGAAAACTAAAAAGCAAAACAAGCAAAGACTCATGTAACACAAGACGCTCCAAGTGAAACTCATGACATTTGGCAAATAGAAATATAGCTCCAAGTAAAATTGTCGATCGTCGTTAGAAGAAAGAGGGGATGCCTGATACGTCTCCAACGTATCTATAATTTATGAAGTATTCATGCCATATTTACAACAATTTTATATGGTTTTGGTACGATTTGAATGGAACTAACCCGGATTCATCCTGTTTTCAGCAAAACTACCATGGTGTTGTTTTTTGTGTAGAAATAAAAGTTCTCGGAATTGGACGAAACTTTTTGAAGATTTTTTATGGAATAAATGAAGAATATTAGAGCAAAGAACCACTGGAGGGGGGCCCTTGCTGCCCACTAGGTACCAGGACGCGCCACCCCCCTCTAGCGCGCCCACATGGGTAGTGGGCTCCTCGAGGCCCATCTCAGCGTGAGATCGACACCAAAAAATCATATAAATATAGAAACCCCTAGAAATAACCCTAGATCAGAAGTTCCATCGCCGCAAGCCTCTATAGCCACAAAAAACCAATTTAGGCCCTGTTTCGGCACCCTGCCGGAGGGGGAAATCATCACCGGAGGCCATCTTCATTATCCCTGCAGCCACCATGATGAGGAGGGAGTAGTCCACCCTCGGGGCTGAGGGTTTGTACCAGTAGCTATGTGTTCTCTCTCTCTTCTCTCTCTCTCGTGTTCTTGATTTGTCACAATCTTGATGTACCGCGAGCTTTGTTAATATAGTTGGATCATATGGTGTTTCTCCCTCTCTATCTTGTTGTGATGAATTTAGTTTTTCCTTTAAGATTTCACTTTTATCGGATTGAATACTTTTATGGATTTGAGAACACTTGATGTATGTGTTGCTATGGATACTCGTGATGACAATGGGGTATCATATTGGTTCACTTGATATATGTTTTGGCACTCAACTCGCGGATTCTTGAGGTGACATTGGGGTAATCTATGCATAGGGGTTGATGCATGTTTTTGTCTTTGTTTCTCTGGTAGAAATCTCGGGGCACTCTTTGAGGTTCTTTGTGTTGGATTGAATATTATGAATCTGAAATTGTTTGATGCATATCATATAATCAACTCATGGATACTTGTGGTGACATTGGAGTATCTAGGTGACATTAGAGTTGGTTGATGTGTATCATAAGGTGTTATTTTAGTACGAACTCTTGGGCTGTTTGTGGCAATTATAGGGATAGCTCGATAGATTGATCGGAAAGGATAACTTTGAGGTGGTTTCGTACCCTACAAACAATTTGATCTTATGTTCTTCGCTAGATAAGTACTTTGGAGTGGTTCTTCATCGCACGTTGAGGGATGGTTATATGATCCAATTATATTAGCATTGTTGAGATATTGCACTAGTGAAAGTGTGAACCCTAGGCCTCATTTTCAAGCATTGCAATACCGTTTGTGCTCACTTTGTTGCTTGCTACCTTGTTGTTTCTTATTGTTACTGTTACAAAAATCAATATCTACTATCATTACTACACTTGTATCACCATCTCTTTGTCGAACTAGTGCACCTATACAATTCACCATTGTATTTGGTGTGTTGGGGACACAAGAGACTCTTTGTTATTTGGTTGCAGGGTTGTTTGAGAGAGACCATCTTCATCCTATGCCTCCCACGGATGTATAAACCTTTGGTCATCCACTTGAGGGAAATTTGCTACTGTCCTACAAAATATTGCGCTTGGAGGCCCAAAACGGGTCTACAAGAACAAGTTGTGTAGTAGTCATCAAGCTCTTTTCTGGCACCGTTGTCGAGGAGGTGAGTGCTTGAAGGTATATCTTTAGATCTTGCAATTGATCTTTTAGTTTCTTATTTTATCACTAGTTGGTTTATAAAAGAAAACTACAAAAAATGGAATTGAGGTGGCCTCATATTATTAGTCTTTATCATGTCTTTCTTGAAAATGATGGATCAGAAAATTGTGCTCGGTTGATAGAAGAAGAATTCAATAAAATGTTTGGCATAAAATATTTGAATGATGAGCATGATTGCAATGTTGCTAGTATGAATTCTTTAAATATCCATGATGCTAATGATATGCAGAGCCATAAGCTTGGGGATGTTGTATTTGATGAAGATGATATTTTTAGCCCCCAATTTTTGATGAGCAAGTTTATTATGATGAAAGCATGCCTCCTATTTATGATGATTATATTGATTAAAGTGGGTTTGGAAGAGTGTCAACTCTAGGAAATAATGATCCCACTATTTTGGAGGGTATTGAATCTTATTGTAATAATTATGAGAGTGAATTTGGAGAGGTCATCATTTAATGATGAATCCACTATTTTGGAAGAGGTTTCAATTGATTTTGACAATGAAGTTGTGAAACTGCAACTATCCCTGGGTGGTTTTGGTAATGATTAACAACATTTAGCTCATTGAACTAATGCTATTTTAAGATGAATATTTCAGGAAAGTTCAATGATTGGCATGGCATGGATTAGGATTGTGGACCCCTCAAAATGCTAAGGACAAAGGATTGGCTGAAAGCTCTAAAGCTCAAGACTCTACATTTTACTTTTAGTGATCCAAGATCACATTGAGTCTATAGGAAAAGCCAATACTATTAAAAGGGGATGAGGTGTTGCTTAATGGCTTGCTTTTCTCAAAATGCTTTATGATATGATCCAAAAACCCTCAACCACTTTCTCATATCCACATATGTACCAAACCAAAAGTCAAACTCAGCCCCACCGATTTGATCCATCCGGTGCCACCGAGTTCATTTGACATAGCCACTGCCAGAAACCCTAGTCACTTCGGTCTCACCGATAGGGATCTCGGTCTCACCGAGATGGGATTGCAAACTCTCTGTTTCCCTTCGTAACATTTCGGTCTAACCGAGATGAGCGATCGGTCCCACCGAGTTCGCAATGCAAACTCCCTGTTTCCCTTTCGTAACGTTTCGGTCCCACCGGATGAGCGAATCGGTCCCACCGAGTTGGCCTGACCAACTCTGGTTAGCTAATTACCAAAGTCAGTCCCACCGAGTTTGTGTAATCGGTCTCACCGAGTTTATGTTATGCCCTAATCCTAACAAAATCGGTTCCACCGAGTTGATGTGTCGGTCCCACCGAAATGCCTAACGGTCACATTATGTACTAAATCGGCCTGACCGAGTTTTATGATCCGGTCCCACTGAGTTTGGTAAATTGTGTGTAACGGTTAGATTTTGTGTGGACGATATATATACCCCTCCACCCTCTCCTCATTCGTGAGGGAAGCCATCAGAACAAGCCTACACTTCCAGGATTCATTTTCTGAGAGAGAACCACCTACTCATGTGTTGAGGCCAAGATATTCCAATCCAACCATATGAATCTTGATCTCTAGCCTTCCCCAAGTTGCTTTCCACTCAAATCATCTTTCCACCAAATTCAATCCTATGAGAGAGAGTTGAGTGTTGGGGAGACTATCATTTGAAGCACAAGAGCAAGGAGTTCATCAACAACACACCATCTATTACCTTTTGGAGAGTGGTGTCTCCTAGATTGGTTCTCACTTGGGAGCCTCCGTTAAGATTGTGGAGTTGAACCAAGGAGTTTGTACGGGCAAGGAGATCGCCTACTTCATGAAGATCTACCCTAATGAGGCAAGTCCTTCATGGGCGATGGCCATGGTGGGACAGACAAGGTTGCTTCTTTGTGGACCCTTCGTGGGTGGAGCCCTCCGTGGACTCGCGCAACCGTTACCCTTCGTGGGTTGAAGCCTCCATCAACGTGGATGTACGATAGCACCACCTATCGGAACCAAGCCAAAAATCTCCATGTCAACATTGCGTTTGCTCCCTCCAAACTCCTCACCTTTACCTTGATATGCAATGATTTACATTCCGCTGCTATACTCTTAGAATTGCATGTGTAGGTTGATTGCTTGACTTGTGCTAAGTTGCTAAAATCTGCCAAGAACTAAAATTGGGAAAAGGCTAGATTTTTATTTGGTCAAGTAGTCTAATCACCCCCCCTCTAGACATACTTTCGATCCTACAAGTGGTATCAGAGCTACGGTCTCCATTTTCCTTGCTTTCCATTGCTTTTGGTGATCATAGCCTTGGTTTCACAACCTAGGAGAGTATGACGTCTACCGAGGGAAATTACCACCGTAGAGGTCCTTACTTTGATGGTACTAATTTTGCTAGTTGGAAGCATAAGATGAAAATGCATATTCTTGGACATAACCCTGCCGTTTGGGCTATTGTGTGTATTGGCTTGCAAGGTGAATTCTTCGATGGGAGAGAACCAAACCGTTGAAGCTACCGTGGAAGAGTTGAAGATGGTGCAATACAACGCTCAAGCTTGTGATATTCTCTTCAACAGATTGTGCCCCGAAGAATTCAACAAAATCAGCCACCTTGAGAATGCAAAGGAAATTTGGGATACTTCGATTGATATGCACGAAGGTACCGACTCCATCAAGGAATCCAAATTGGATGTGCTTCAAAGTCAACTTGACAAGTTCAAAATGAAGGATGGTGAAGGTGTCGCTGAAATGTACTCTAGGCCTGCTCTCATCACAAATGAGATTGCCGGCTTAGGAAGTGAAGAGATGACCGATAGATTCATCATCAAGAAGATCCTAAGAGCCTTGGATGGAAGAGATGACCGACCGATTGATTGCCTTTAAGAAGAATTGAGTCTAATGGTGAAGAAACAAACCTTCAATGAAGAATTGAGTCTAATCGGAAAGGAAGGACAAATCATCAAAGAGCTACACAAAACGAAGACATCAAGCTCATGTTGGTGAATGGGTATCCGGTTCCGACTCCGACCATCACTCTGAAAGAAGTTATCACTCCGACTCCGAATATACTCAAGATGAAGGTGTTGCCGGTCTAGCACTTGTGTCAACCAACTCCTATGACATATTTGACTCACCAAATGAAGGAATTGGAAGATGCTTCATGGCTAAAGGCCCAAAGTTATCACACCCCGAGTATGTTGATTTCAATAGTGATGAAGATGATTTGTTAGGTGATGATGATTTACTTGTTGACAACTCTAGTGATGAATACTATGATGAAACGTCAATTAATCATGCTAATCAAGATAAAACGAATGACAGTGATAAGGAGAGGATTGAGCGTCTAACTAAAGAACTAAACACTCTTAAGTTAGATCATGAAACTACCTTGGAAGATCATCGAGAACTTTTAAAGACTCATGAGAAGTTACACTTTGAAAAGCTCAACCTTGAGCAAGAGCATGAGTTTTTAAAGGCAATCAATGATGATCTTCGCAAGAAAAGTTCTTCTTACATTGCCAAGCGTTTACTCTTGTCTACTTACATGCCACAAGTTAAATCTAGCAACAAAAGTAAGAAAGATTCTTCTTCTAGTAGTAACAATAATCATGCTAAATCCAATGTTGTTGGTTCTAGTAGTTCTCTTGATTCCACTAATGATTCTCTTAGCCAAGTTACACTTGAGCAGGAAAATAGCTTATTGAAGGGAATTATAGAGAAAGGTGTTTACAAGAGCCTTACATGAAGTAAGCAATTTGAGGAAATTGTACGCAAGCAAGGAAGGCACCGGAAGAATCAAGGTGTTGGTTTTGAACGAAAGTTCAATGCCAATGGAGTTGAATGGGAAGAAGATCAATACCCCGAGATGAAGTTTTTTCCTCAATAAGAGAAGTATGATCCTACTTCTTTCCAAGGGACAGAAGCTCAAGATGATCTTCCACCACAAGACCACAAGCAAAAAGGCAAGGATAAGCTTCAAGAGGAGATTGATGCATTTGAAGGAGCTCCCAAGGCCTTGGTCAGGTGGGTTCCCAAGACTACATCAAGTTCTACTTCATCAAGTACGACTACAACCCTAATGATTCCCATCAAGATTATGTGGATCCCAAAGAAGAAGAACTAGAGAGTTCTTGAGGGTGACTCCGCCAACACACTTCACTCATATCATTTTGGCAAGGACAAGTGCAAACAACTTCCACATCTTGCACTATTCAAGGAGTCACAAACCCTCTATTGGTAAGACAAGGGACAAGGTAACCTAATGCTTTCATGGACATCATCTTGTGTGTACACCACTCTATGTCTATGGATATCCTTGTTTGTTCCTTGTGGGACTAACCTGTGTAGGTATTGAAAGTGCAACTCACTCCAATGGTTAGCTCCGAATGATCTACATCAACATTGAGCATCCACATCTTCAACACCTACATGAAGTCATCATCGACAAAACCCAAGGTTAGTTTATCCCTCTTAGGGGGAAAATCACATCTAGGGGGAGCTTTACTCTAAGACTTGAGCTAAAGCAACTCTAATGGTGTGAACACAACAATGCTTTATGTAAAAGTGGCAACCCCACTTGTGCTTAAACGATGAGTATGACCTATGTTCAAATGTTCTCATTTGACTCCTAAGTCAATATACTCATATATAGATGACCTAGTCATCGCAAATTGCTTGATAGATGCTAGAGTGATTGTGCATGCTTTGCCACATATTTTATTTGCCATTTTATTGTGTGAGCATGTTGGTTGCATATTTTACTAATTCGAGGACATCCACTTGTTGCTTTGATTGTTTGGCGCTTTCTCTATTGCCAAGTGGATGGACAAGATTGCCTAAGAACCTTCTCTAGCTATCTATGCTTTTCTCGTCTCAAACTCTACTCATGCTACATCACAAAGTTTGATCAAGTCAGATTTGAACCAGTCTGTGTGAGGAGCACTCGGAGTCCCCGATTTGTCATAGACTTAAACTTCCAAAACCTCTTTGTGCATTTCGGTCTGACCGAGTCATCCATTTTTGTCAAACCGAGTTCACTAAGTTGATCTAGGTTTTCATCTTGGTGCAACCGATTTGAACATATCGGTCACACCGAGTTGTAGCAACCGCTTGCGATTCTGCAATCTTGGTGCCACCGAGTTGTTCCACTCGGTCACACCGACAGGGTCGGGATATATATACTCATGGGTGAGATTTTGGAAATTTCTTCAAAACCCCTCAGCCCGCGTGTGTCCTGCTCTGCCTCCTCGGGTCTTCAGATCCCCTCCTCGCTGCTAGCAACCTCCCGCCGCTGGTTTCTGCCGCCGTTGACGGAATCAGCTTCGCCGTCGCCGCCGTAGCGAACACCCACCGAACTAGGGTATGTTTTCGACCCGTTGTGCTATCTATTTACCTCCGATTCTAAGCACGGGGACAATGCCATGATTCTTGCCACGGATGAAATCAATCTATCTAGAGAAATCTTCCTTGGGCTTTGTTTGATTCGAAAATTTTAGGGTTAGCACTCCGCAGAACTCATCCTGGACCGACCGAACCGTAGAAATTGGTCTCACCAATTTGGCTTAGGCCATTGCACATGCGCTTTCTGGTCTGACTGAAAACTATAAATCGGTGTGACCGAGTTCAATTCTCTGTGAAACCCTAGTAATCTCGGTGCCACCAAACTGTGACTCGATCTGACCGAGTTCACTAGTTTAGGTTCCAAAGGTTGCTTCGGTATCACCGAGTTTATCAATTTGGTAGCTTCGAGATCATTTTTGTAGAAAACTAAAACTAAGTTTTTGACTCATTTGGTTTGCAAAAATCTCTGTACTTTGTGATGCTCATCTACTCTACCTCGTCTATATCTATTCACAGGGTTGTTGTCAGTTTGCTTGGCAAGATGTCTAACCAAAGTGATAGCCAGAATAAGTCTAAAGAGCAAGTGCAAATGAGTGAGGGCACTAGTACCTCAAGCAGCTATGATGAGGGCAGCAGGAGCACACCTAGTAACTTGCCCAAGGCAGCCACTAGAGCAAGGAATAAGAGAACCTCAGAGTCTGAGGATGAGGATTATGTTGCAGCTGAGGATGAGGCCACCTCAAAGAAGAAGGTGATGAAGAAGGAGTATGGCACTGCTGCTTCAACAAAGCCTGGCTTGAACAAGAAAGCACCAGCAAGGAGAATCCCAACATCCAAGCCAAGAAAAGTTGCCACAGAGAAACCATGAAATTCACTCTAGAATCTGAAGATGGTGAGGCAGCTGGTGATGGCAAGAAGAAGAAGAGGGCAAGAACCGCTATTGCCGAAGTTCTTGGAAAGTCCACTATGATGATAGATTCTGAAGAGGAAGATGAAGAGGATGTTGCACCAGCACCCAAATCCCAAAAGCTTATGGGAGATGCAATCAAGTCAGGGGCTGCTCCTAAGCCGAAATCTGCTCCCAAAGTTGCTTCTCAAACCACCAAGTCAACACCCACGAGAAGCACAAGGAACATACCTGCTGAAGAGAAGAACAAGGCCCCAGTGCCTGAAGCTGAATAAGAAGATGCTGAAGCCCATGTGCTGAGAAATCTCAAACCAAAGATCCCAGACCACAATGACACTCATCCAGTGGCAGAGGACATGAGCATTAGGAAGGATGCAGGTCTGAGACTTTGGAGGAAAAGTGATCCCTATGCTGTGAGAAGGAGAACTGGTGTAGATTACATGTTCCACACTAAAGAACAGTAAGACTTCTATGAGACCATTCTGCTTGACAAGAAGCCAATTGTCTGTGACATGAGATGGGTTGACTGAACATACATCAGAGAGAATGAAGATCACTTCCCAGGAGTATATGATAGCTTCAAGGCTTGTGGAGTTGACAAGTTTGTTGGACAGAAGCTCACTAAGTGGAATGATGAGCTGATCATGCAATTCTACTCCACTGCTCACTTCTATCCAGATGGAAGGATAGTATGGATGTCTGAAGGTACAAGGTACCAATCAACTGTTGAAGAATGGGCCAAATTGATCAATGCTCCAGAAGCTCATGAGGATGACTTGGATGTGTATGCCAAGAAGAAGAAAGGCCACAACCCCATGGCAAGTATGTACAAGGAGATTCCTGATGAAGCCTTGGAAACTCATAAGTTGGGCTCAGTGAAGTATCTATTGTCTGGTCTGCCTACAATCAACATCATCCTGAGGCATACTCTTTTGCCCAAGTCTGGAGATCACAGGATGATAAGAGGACATTCAATCAATTTGCTGCACATTTTTTATGTCCCTCCGAAATTCAAGGTGATGAATCTGATTGTAGAGACAATCAAGAGGACAACTGCTAATCAGAAAAGGTCTTGTGGGTATGCTCCACAAATTCAGGTTCTCATCAACTCAAAGATGGGCACATGCACTTATTTGTTGGATAAGGAGCACTTACCTCTCAATCCAGATTTTGAAGACAACACAGTTGTGATGGATGAGAATGACCCTTCATCAGTGCAAGCACATGAGAAGAGAGCAAAGGCAAGGGCAGAGAAAGCTGCAAAGATGCCATGTGCTGAAGAGGCATCTCAGGTGTTCTTGAAGAGCAAACAAGATCAACTTGGATTTCTAATCCAATCTACCTTGAGGATTGAGAAGGGCTTGGCCACCCTGACTTAGAATCAGGAGAGCTTGGAAAGGATCATTGAGCAAAAATTCTATGATCTTGATCTAAAAGTCACTGAGATACAGACAGTAGTTGAGCAGCTCCAGGAGGAAGCAGAGGAGAAGAAAGGCAAGACAACTACAGAAGCTTTTCAGTATGTGCCAAGAGGTCAGAGGTCTACTGCAGTGCCAGTTCCAGATACACTAGCTACTACATCAGCACCAGTAGCCACAACTTCAGTGCCACCTCCAACAGCCACTTCACCAGCTCCAGCTACATCAACTGAAGCCTTCTTCCTTGGAGTCATCACTACCCCACCTCATGGAGACCAAGCGTGAGATACGCATAGCACTATGCATATTTGAACTTTTTGGTAACTTGTTGCCAAAGGGGGAGAAGTATGTATAGATCATAGTCTGAGAGAGAGAGAGAGAGAGAGTTGCTTTTTGTCTCTCTTGCACTTTATTTGGTTGAACTTTAATGTGTGTTTGCTTGATACATTATGTCCTTTTGTGAGATACTTGGATGATCATGTGTTTGATCATATGCTACTTTAATGTGTGCTTGAATGAAATTATCTCTTGTATCCATATATGATCATTCACTTTGCTTGGTGATGAGTGCATGCTTTTAACTATTATCATTTTGGGCGCTCCACCAAGATGTATGTGACATGGAAGAATAACCCATGATACTAATCAATTGTGCATTTGCATTCAGAAGCAAATCTTAAATAATGCACAAATTTAGGGGGAGCTCTTGCTTATCACATACTTCTCAAAGCAACGATGTATTTCAATCTTATTATCATTTGTTGAAGCTTTGATCTATATGTTGTCATCAATTACCAAAAAGGGGGAGAGTGGAAGTGCAACTATCCCTGGGTGGTTTTGGTAATTGTCGTGGAATTGTCATGTCAGATGTCCTAGTGAAAGGACTTAGTCGTGGAGCCATCGCAACTAGGAAGCTTAAAGGGGTTAATCGGGACAAAGGACACGGGGTTTATACTAGTTCGGCCCCTTACGGTGTAGGTAAAAGCCTACGATCCATTTGAGCTAGGATTGCTTATGTCTCGATAACCAGGGAGCGACATCGCTTGACCTAGCTTTCGATATGATGTTACTTGCCCTGAACTGCCGCTGGATCGTCCCTTTATATACAGAGGTCGACGCCCAGCAGCTCACAGAATCCCGGCCGGCTCATAAACAGTGTCCGGCTCAGTTTCTAACTATTCTTGCTTTACAATACAAGTCATGTACATATGGTGGCTTATCTCTGGAGGCCTTAAATCACCTATGGGCTTTGGGCCCTTCATTGAACTGCCATCTTCAGGCTTGTATTAGGCTTCAAGAATCTTCATAGGTATAACCCGGCACCTCTTGGGCGGGTCATACCTAATAGTTATATCCCCAACCTTAGGCCCCAGATTGGTTTGAACTGGTTCATGTCAATCTTCAACACTTAAGAAAAATCTCCTGCTCTTTGCTTATGAAATTTTTATAACCCGCCATGACATCATCCTTTGGATTCATGGTAGCTCGCCATGACGTCATATGCCATTAATGCATTTTTTGCCCAACGTATCTCAACGGATCATTATCTTAATGACCATACCAAAAATCGAGGCGTCCGTGTAGCTGGATAACCATGTTTTCGGCCTCCTCGTTTTCCGCGCCCACTTAATAGTCTTTCCTTATAAATAGATCTGACCAGGTCTTTCCTCATTCTCCCCCTTCCTCTTCTTCTTCCTCTCGCAACCCCACTGCCGCTCGAGCTCCACCGCCGCTGCAGCGCACTTCGTCTTCCTTGACCCCGGCCGCTGCATCGACCTGAGTCTGTCCAGAGAACGGCGGCGACCCTCCGCAGTAGATCTGTGTCCGTAAGTCTTTGCCTTTCCACACCTTAGATCCACATTAGTGTTTGCGAGTTCTTCTATGTTCTTCGCTGTTCATCACGGATTCTTCGTAGTTTCTCCACCGCAACCTCTTTTGATCTAAAAGAAGTATTAAACTCACGCGGTAGCTGTTTCACATCCATTTCAGATGCTAGTAGATCCCTTTTTCTTGTACAAAGGCCTCTTTAGAACTGATGAACTCCTCTATACTTTGTTTTAGGTCTAGAATATTTCCTTTTCTGAATAGCCGTTTGATCCAAAATAATAGCTGCAATCTATGAAACTTGTTTATGCAACACTTAGGCAAAAAACATGTATCTGTTAGATCCACCTAGCCATGTTGACTCTTATCACTGGCTTAAAAAGGCAACCTCGATTGATAATCTTGACCGCCCATGGCGGTTTAAACAACTTAACTGCTTATGGCGCTCATGGCGGCTTAAATAATCTGACATCATTAGCCTTATACCATTAGGCCCCTTTATAAGCCGCTATCATGAATATGTACTGTAATATTTTTCTCCGGCTTAAATTTGAACCAGAACTTTTTAATCTTTCTTAGGCTTTCATCATAATGGCACCGAAAGCACCCACTTCATGCAACTGGGTCAAATCCATCATCATAGACAATACGCTGGATGACTTTGTTAAGACCGGCTATCTGCCGAAGAAGGAAGTCATGTCCTATCATGCTCCTGGTCCGGAGGAGGAAATTCCCCAGCCCAAAGCAGGGGAGGTCATCATTTTCACTGATCACATGAACCGGGGTTTTTCACCACCCAGCTCAAAATTCTTTAGGGACGTCCTGAACTTCTTTGACCTCCGTCCTCATGACATCGAACCCAATTCCGTGTCGAATATTCGCAACTTTCAAGTGTTCAGCGAGGTGTACCTTGGAGAAGAACCCAGCTTGCTACTCTTTAAAGAGTTATTCTACTTAAAGCGCCAGAATGAGTGTGCCAACGGCCAAAGCTTGGAACTCGGTGGTGTCTTGATCCAACATCGGAGAGACGTTATTTTTCCTTATGCCAACCCACCGAGTCATCCCAAAGACTGGAATCAGACATGGTTCTATTGTCAAGACACTTCTCCAGCTGATGAAAATCCTCTGCCCAGCTTCCGTGCTCCGCGTCTGGAGTCCAAACATCCACTTACTGACAAGATAACAACCATCGAACGCAAGACGCTTGCCCCCACCCTGGCTAAGATCAAGGCTCTTCTGCGGAACATGCTAAATGGCATCGATTTAGTCCAGGTTTGGCTCGCCTGGCGGGTTATTCCATTGAGCCGCCGCCTCGGCCTGATGTGCACCTACACAGGCAAGAAAGATGATCCTCTGCGGCACAACTCTGATGATTTTCCTGAAGATGTCATCAACGATATGGCGAAGTCGCTTTTGAACGAGAGCCTAGAAGATTGTGGTAAGGTGGGCTTAAGCCCTTTCTGTGAAGCTAACCCGGCTCCAGCGGTAAGCTGCCCATCTGAATAATTACCTTCATTCCTTGATGTTTTATTTGTACTCACACTTTGCTGATTTCCAAAGGCGGGTGATAAATTCTGGAAGGTTAAATATGACCACCAAGCTGCGAAAAAGGCCAGGAAGGCCAAGAGAGCCGCCAGGAAAGAAGCTGCGAAGAAGAAGGGCAAGAAGGCCACCGCCTCTGACTTACTTCGGCTAGAAGATTCTTCTAAGTCGGAGGTAACCCTTGACTCTCTTGGCTCCTTTTTTAACCATCTTATTGACACCAATTATCAGCAGGAGGACACATGAACAAGTCATGGAAAGGATGCAGAGGTAACTATCATTTCCTCCGACTCCAAGCCTTTGCCAAGACAGAAAATCCGAAGAGTAACCCGGAAAGTAAGATTTTCACATCCTTTAGCTTATTACGATCCTCAATTTCTTTTGAAGCGACAGATTCAGGAGAGACGGAGGCAGACCCGGACCAGTAAAGATGCGGAACTCTCCTCCGGCTTACCCAATACACCAAGGAAGCGCCGGAACAAGGCCACCTCTGATTCAGATCTCTTTTATCCTTTGGCATGTCTCACTCATCAACCACTCAATTCTTCTGACTCAAATTATCAGGAAACTTGACCTTCCTCCGGTGACTCAATGCAGTCTAATCTGCCGGCTTTCAAGACTGCTCCAGGGTAATGATAACCTGCTTTATCCTGTGTTCATTTCAATTCGTTGTACTTGCACTGACCTTTTGATCTTATGCAGCGGAAAAGCAAAGCACAACAAAAGGGTGAAAAAGAACAAGTCGGCCGAAGAGCCAATCTTCAACGAGCCGGAACTTGGAACGACCGCACCTGAAACTTCAACTCATGAGCCGCCACCTGAACCAGCTCAAGACACACCAACTCCAATTGCTGACCCGCCTGCCGAGCGAGCCGCTGATGGCTCTAAAAACTAGGAGATCCCTAGCCCGGCCAGGACGGATAATCCTCAAGACCCTGATGTTGAGATCACCAAGACCGGCTTTGCTGAGCTGGGGAGACCAATCGTGCTGGCCAAGTGTTCCGCCAAGGAGGAGCTTCTGGAACGCCGCTGGGTCAAGTTTGATGTCGCTGATTATACTCATATGAGTATCGGGGAAGTTTTTTTGGCTATATGAGCCAAGTGCACAGCAACCGTGACATCGAAATTGACATGGTGAAGCAGATGCACCAGAAGTTTGAGGTACAATCCTTTCTCTGTACTCATTTATCCTTACTATGCCAGCCCCCAAGTCTATTGCTTATAATGAATATGCTGTAGACTTAGAAACAAGCTAAATAACATTAGTGATATTTTTGGAATAACATGTAAGAAAAAATGGCTTACTCCGTAGTCCCCAAGGTCCAGCTTAATCAACATGGTTAAGCTGGTTCTTCATATGCTTGTATAGAATAAGATACTTGAGAAACTTTAACAACAATATGCATTAGACCCCAAGTGCCAAGTACTCTTGCTTGCAAAGTGCTTGGGACTTACTCTCATAAACCGCCTACTTAAGTAAAATTCTTTGGTAGACATTAGCCCCCAAGTGCCAAGTGTTGTTGCTTGCAAAAGGCTTGGGACTTAATATTGTATGATAATAGTCATGACCTTGACCCGGTATTTGTACAGGCCAGCACCAGTTAACTGGAATCAGAGGTATCTGACTTGAAGAATCGCCTGCAAGCTCAAGAGACGGAAACCCAAAAAGCCAACTCCAAGTTTGAATTCAGTATATCTGAACAAGAAAAACTAAAAACATACTTTGAAATGGAGAGGCCTGGTTTGATGAAAAAATTGCTTTGATCAATCGAGCTGAGAAGGCAGAGGCAGCTCTTGAAGAGGTGACCAGTGAATTATCCGGCTTAAAATGCCATGTCACTCAAATGGTCTCATCAATCTTTGGTAAGTCACCCTGCAAGTGTCAAATAGTTGAATCTTTCAAGTGATCCTATAACTTATTATCAACTCACCTGACATTGGTATGCAGGCCCCAGGAGTTCAAATCTGAACCAAGACATGCTGATCAAGCTGAAGGCGGTTTACACACTGGTAGAACAACTCTACACCGGGTCTTAGCGCGCCTTAGCCACAGTGGCCCTGTCAAATGAAGTGCCCACCCTTCTGGCGGATGTGCTATGGAAACTCGCTGTGCTGCCCCAATGATTTACTGAACTAAGGCGATCGTCTGTAAGAGCCGGAGCTGTGGCTGCCTTAAGTCGGGCCAAAGCTTGTCTACCGGAGTTAGACCCGGCCGACATCGCCACTGGTTATCCAAGCCTTAAGGAGGATGGCACTCCCTTTGAACAGGAAGACTTCGCCACTTGTGTGAAGGAGATACACCCCATGGCTACCCTGATAGCTGATGAAGCAGATCTCACCAAGTACCAGCCGGGTTATAACACGGAGAACCAGAGAATTCCAATGCCACATTACAAAGTGACCAGCCTGATCCCCCCACTCCGTAAGCATACCTTCGCCCCTGAAGTTGACCCAGCCGGACTAATTGATGATGAAGCTAAATTTGAAGCTTTGAATGGCATTGAATGGTCATCATCAACCTTCCAGGAAAGGGAACAGGGCGAAGAAGCGGAGAGGGCTGACCCGGATGCTTCAGGTCAACACGAGAATTAACCCGCCAGGCGGTTCATACCTGTGATCTGGTGAAAAACAATATGAATCATTTGGACTCGGGGAGTCATGTAATAGGGTAGAAATAACTTTGTTTTGCTGTGCCATCGTGCATATTTTTGGTGCTCAACACTTGCTAAGCCGCCATCTTATATTCACCCGTATTATACTTATCATCTGTTTTCCTTATGCTTTAGCAAGGCTCTGAACTGTCCTGGACACAGAAATAGATCACAAGATCCCTTGGCGGCTTACCGCAAGGCGGGTCATAATATCTTTACATATAACCATAAATATGGAAAAAAGAGTCACAGATAAGCTTGTTGTGGAATATAATTTTTAAAACACAACTATAATATTATACCTGTGATCCTTTGATTTGTACTACCAGTTTCGAACAGTAAGGGTGATAACCCAATCCTTAGAAGCCAACACTTCCAAAGATATGATGATTGTCATATGTTGGCGACTTATCATCCAAAGCCAAGCCGGGTTAAACTTAAACCACACTCACGCTTAGATCTTTGAACAAAAAAAGTCTCAAGTAAAAAAAAGGCTGCTTTCATATAAAACTTAAAGCAAATAAGAAGAGACAATCGAGGCTTCTAATTCGAATACGATCAATAAACCGTTCCAAAGGGGTTAAGCTAGGATTCGAATACGATCATGTAGCCCCCAGTGGCTTTAGCATTGCGCCGATCAAGAGGGTACCAACAGCTATGTTCTCTTTGGTTTGAATACGACCTATGTTTGAACAGGAAGCCCCGTAATGACCTTGAGAGTTTTTTAACGACTCTGATTCGAATACGATCAAAGTCGATTCCCAAAAGGGGTTGAGCTATCATTCGAATAGATCAAGAAGCCCCCTGGTGAGCTCGGCAGTGTGCCGATCAAGAGGGTACCGACAGCTATGTTCTCTTTGGTTCGAATACGACCTATGTTTGAACAGGAAGCCCACTAGTGATCATGAGGTTTAACGGCTCGATTCAAATATGATCATAAGCCAGATCAAGCGGGTCAAGCTAGATTAGAATACGATCAGCCCCCAGGTGATCATTTGAAGTGACAATAATGAAGACAGGATGAAAAAGGACAGAGATCCTGCTTTATTACTTATCATAATATATACATCGTCAAAATATGTACATCATGAGAGACGGTGGCTCAAGTGTAGTAAGGACGAAGATGAGCGATATTCCACGGCCGGCGGGTCTCCTCGTCCGACTTACATGAGTCTTTGTGCTCTCGAACATCGATAAGGTAGTATGACCTATTGTTCAAGTTCTTGCTGACCACAAAGGGCCCTTCCCAAGGTGGGGATAACTTGTGTGCATCAGTTTGATCCTGGATGAGCCGGAGCACCAAATCACCTTCCTAAAAGGTTCTGGATTCAACCCGGCGGCTGTGATAGCGGTGCAAGTCTTGTTGGTAAATCGCCGAGCGGGCTACTGCCAAGTCACGCTTTTCATCCGACACGTCAAGTGCATCTTGACGAGCTTGTTCCTTATCAGCTTCAACATAAGCCGCCACACGGGACGAGTCATGATGGATGTCACTTGGAAGAACCGCCTCGGCTCCGTAAACCATGAAAAAAGGCATATACCCCGTAGACCTGTTAGGAGTAGTATTGATGCTCCATATCACAGAGGGTAACTCCTCAACCCAACAACCCGACGTCCGTTGCAAAGGAACCAAAAGCCCGGGCTTGATGCCTTTCAAGATTTCCTGATTGGCTCTTTCAGCCTTACCATCGAATTGGGGATGAGCCACTGACGAAACATCAAGCCGACTATGCTCACGTTGACAAAACTCTTCCATGGCACCTTTAGAAAGATTAGTACCATTGTCAGTTATAATGCTGTGTGGAAAGCCAAAGCGAAATATCACCTTCTTAATGAATTGAACCGCCGTGGCTGCGTCACACTTACTAACTGGCTCTGCCTCAACCCACTTTGTGAACTTGTCAACCGCCACCAAGAGGTGGGTCTTTTTATCTTTGGACCTTTTGAAAGGCCCAACCATGTCAAGCACCCAGACTGCAAACGGCCAGGTAATTGGAGTCATCCTCAACTCTTGAGCCAGCACGTGAGCACGTCTTGAGAACTTCTGACAACCATCACATTTACTGACCAGATCCTCCGCATCAGCATGAGCCGCCAGCCAATAAAATCCATGACGAAAAGCCTTGGCCACAAGGGATTTTGACCCGGCATGATGGCCACAATCTCCTTCATGAATCTCATGAAGAATTTCTTGACCTTCTTTAGGAGAAACACAACACTGGAACGTCCGAGTGACACTACGATGATGCAACTCGCCATTGGAAATTGTCATTGACTTAGACCACCGGGTTATCTGCCTAGCCAAGGTTTCATCCTCAGGCAATTCGCCCCGGGTCATGTAAGCCAACTAAGGCACTGTCCAATCTGGGATGACGTGAAGAGCCGCCACCAATTGTGCTTCCGGGTCAGGAACAACCAAGTCTTCCTCTGTAGGCAACTTGACAGAAGGGTTATGGAGAATATCCAAGAAAGTATTAGGCAACACCGGCTTACGCTAGGAGCCCAGCCTGCTTAAGGCATCAGCCGCCTCGTTCTTTCTGCGGTCAATGTGCTCCACTTGGTAACCATTGAAATGTCCAGCAATGGCATCAACCTCACGGCGATAAGCCGCCATAAGAGGATCCTTGGAATCCCACTTGCCTGATACTTGTTGAGCCACCAAATCTGAGTCGCCAGAGCATCTTACCCGGCTTAAGCTCATCTCCTTAGCCATGCGAAGACCATGGAGTAAGGCCTCATACTCAGCTGCATTGTTAGTACAGGGAAACATCAACCGTAGCACATAACAAAATTTGTCACCTCGAGGGGAAGCTAACACGACTCCAGCCCCCGAGCCCTCCAATTGCCTAGACCCATCAAAGTGAATAGTCCAATATGTGTTATCCGACTTCTCTTCAGGCATCTGCAGCTCTGTCCAATCATTGATGAAGTCCACCAGTGCTTGAGATTTGATAGGAGTGCGTGGCACATACTTTAAACCGTGAGGCCCAAGCTCAATGGCCCACTTGGCGACTCGTCCTGTGGCTTCTCTGTTTTGAATGATATCTCCTAGAGGAGTAGAACTGACCACAGTGATAGGATGGCCCAAGAAATATTGCTTAAGCTTCCGGCTTGCCATGAACACCCCATAAACGAGCTTCTGCCAATGATGATATCGTTGCTTGGACTCAATGAGCACCTCACTGATGTAGTAAACCGGCCATTGAACCGGATGTTCCTTGCCAGCCTCCTTGCGCTCCACCACAATGGCCACACTGACAGCCCGTGTGTTAGCAGCCACATATAACAATAAGGGATCCTTATCAATGGGAGCAGCAAGAACCGGCGGCTCAGCCAGTTGTCTCTTCAAATCTTCAAAGGCAGCGTTAGTAGCGTCACTCCAGACGAAGTCGTTTGTCTTCTTCATCATCTAATATAGCGGTATGGCCTTCTTGCCCAACCGGCTTATGAACCGGCTTAAAGTAGCAATACGACCCGCCAGACGCTGAACGTCATTAATACACGCCGGTTTAGCCAAAGAGGTGATTTCCTTGATCTTCTCTGGGTTAACCTCAATGCCTCTGTTAGAAACCAGAAAACCCAGGAGCTTGCCTGCAGGTACACCAAAAACGCATTTGGCCGGGTTAAGCATCATCTTGTAGACCCGGAGCTTATCAAAGGTCTCTTTCAGATCATCTATCAAAGTCTCTTTCTCTCTAGATTTTACCACAATGTCATCCACATAAGCATGAACATTACACCCAATCTGATTGTGAAGACAGTTCTGTACACATTGTTGATAAGTCGCCTGGGCACTCTTAAGCCCAAAAGGCATAGACACATAGCAGAAGGCTCCAAATGGAGTAATGAAAGTTGTCTTCTCCTGGTCCTTAACTGCCATCTTGATCTGATGATAACCAGAATAAGCATCCAAAAAACTCAAGCGCTCACAACTTGCCGTAGCATCAATGATCTGATCAATACGAGGGGGAGTGAAGGGATCAGCCAGACAAGCTTTGTTCAAATCCGTGTAATCCACACACATACGCCAAGTGTCGTTTTTCTTAAGCACCAACACCGGGTTAGCCAGCCATTCCGGATGAAAGACTTCAATAATGAACCCGGCAGCCAAGAGCCGGGCCACTTCCTAACCGATGGCCTTACGCCTCTCTTCGTTGAACCGCCGAAGAAACTGCTTGACCGGCTTAAATTTTGGATCAATATTGAGGGTGTGCTCAGCGAGTTCTCTCGGTACACCCGGCACGTTAGAAGGTTTCCATGCAAAGATGTCCCGGTTCTCAAGGATGAACTCGACGAGCGCGCTTTCCTATTTGGGATCCAGATTGGCACTGATACTGGACTGCTTAGATGAGTCGCCTGGAACAAAATCAACAAGCTTGGTATCATCGGCCGATTTAAACTTCATTACCGACTCATGCTCTGTGGTCGGTTTCTTCAAAGATGTCATGTCTGCCGGATCAACATTGTCCTTATAGAACTTCACCTCCTCTGTTGCATAAACAGATTTAGCATAAGCAACATCACCTTCCTCACATTCCAAGGCTATTTTCCGGCTCCCATGCACTAAGATGGTGCCCTTATGACCTGGCATCAGATAAACATAACATGGCCGTGCCATGAACTTGGCATAAGCCAGCCGTCCAAATAGGGCATGATATGGGCTCTTGATTTTGACCACCTCAAAGGTTAACTTCTCAGCCCTAGAATCATACTCATCTCCAAAGGCCACTTCCACTTCAATTTTACCCACTGGGTACACCGACTTACCAGGGACCACACCATGAAAAACAGTGTTGGAAGTCTTGAGGTTTTTGTTAGTCAAACTCATGCGACGAAAAGTCTCATAATAGAGGAAGTTGATGCTACTGCCTCCATCCATGAGCACCTTAGTGAATTTATATCCACCAACCTGAGGTGCCACCACCAAGGCCAGGTGACCCGAATTATCAACCCGGGGAGGGTGATCTTCTCTACTCCACAGAATAGGCTGCTCAGACCATCTCAAATAACGAGGAACTGCCGGCTCAACAGCGTTCACAGCCCTCTTATGAAGCTTCTGGTCCTGTTTGCACAAACTGGTGGTAAACACATGATATTGTCCACTATTCAGCTGCTTTGTATGACTCTGGTATCTGCCCTGTTGCTGCTAACCTTCCTAGCCAGATTGCTGATTATAACCACCTTGATTACCTTGAGAGTTTTGAAAATTGGAATTTGAACCGCCGCCTGGGCCATGAAAACCGCCGCCACCTGAGCCGCCACCCTGCCCATGATTACCGTCGAACATGTTGGAATTCTTGAAAGCCTTCATGATCGTACAGTCCTTCCATAAGTGAGTGGCCGGCTTCTGCAGAGTGCCGTGCCTTGGGCAGGGCTCATTCAGTAACTGCTCAAGCATGGGGCTTGACCCGCCGGACCGAGGAGGTCGTCTCCCCTTGCATCGCTGATTGTTGCCTTGTGCATTGGTGTTAGCCACAAACTCCAAACTACCATCAGCCTTACGTTTATTATTACCTCCTTGATTTGACGGGTTATGCTGAGGACCCTTGGCGTTGCCGTTCTTTTTTCCCTTCCCTGTCTTCTCATCATCAGACTCGGGATCCTTGGTACTATCAGAGTCGGCGTACTTGACTAGAGTTGCCATCAGCTGGCCCATGTCATTACAATCGCGCTTGAGCCACCCCAGCTTCATCTTCAGAGGCATAAAATGGTAATTTTTCTCCAACATTAAGACTGCAGAGCCGGCATCCATCTTATCAGACGAATGTATTATGTCCATAACCCGGCGCACCCAATGGGCCGTGGACTCACTCTCCTCTTACTTGCACTTAGTCAAATCCACAATTGACATGGGCTGCTTGCAAGTATCTTTGAAGTTCTAAATGAACCGGGCTTTGACTCTGCCCATGAACCGATGGAATTAGGCGACAACCCCTTCAACCAAGTGCGGGCAGTCCCATCCAACATCATGGTGAAGTAATTGGCCATCGCAACATCGTTGACCTCTTGTAGCTCCATAGCCATCTCATAACTTTCAATCCAGGCCCCAGGCTGTAAGTCAGCCGTGTAATTAGGCACCTTTCGATGCCCTTTGAAATCCTTGGGAAAACGCTCATTACGCAGAGCCGACACCAGACAAGGGACACCTCCGGTCCTAGTGGTCACGCCTGCCTCAATAGAGGTTGTTGGATAAACCGGAAAAGGCTGGTAAGCCGCCTGCTCAGCTGCCTGCTGAGCTGCCCGCTCAACCTCTTGACGTATTCAGTCCTGATTAACGAAGTTAAGAGCTCCATCACGCGCTGGGTCATGCCCGCCCGGCTGGTCACGGTGACGGGCGTTGCTTGAAACGACCGCTGAATCCATGTGTCTGCTATAACTTGGGCTCCGGCTTGGATGAGGGGTTGAATGAATCCTGTCTCGGCTATACGAGTATGCCTTCTGCTGTGCTAAAGCCATTTGAAGAAGTTCTCTGACCCTGCAGGTTTCAACCGCCGTCGGAGAGTCACCCTCCACCGGGAGAGCCGCCAATCATGCCACCACAGCAATCATGTTCTCCAAAGTGTTAGAATAATGACCTGGTGGTGTTGGTACATACTGAGGCGGAGCAATATTCATTCGGTGAAGCTCCATTGTACGTGGCTGAACCAGCATCCCAGCCCCGGCTGTTGCCACCCGGTTCACCTCCGGCGGGTTACTGGGCCCCGCCCCGGGTGTTCGGAAGAGGTTTCGAGGATCATAAACCGGAGGCAGACGGGACTGACTCTTCTGGTACCTTCTCCTCATGACCTCGTTTGATGCATTCTGATCCATCATGAGTTGGAAAGCCTACGACTGAATCTACTGAGCCTGAGCATCCAAAGCCGCCCACTCCGCAGTCATCCTGACGTCTTCCGCCACCAGGTTTCCTTAGCCTGCACTATATCCAGCTTTAACTGTTCCACTTTCGCATCATGTTGAGCTTGATCCGCCGGGTTGACCATAGCGGTTAACATAGCTGTCATCTTATCCATGAGATCCATCAGCACCTGAGCCGGCGGGCGCACAGGGCCTCCTGCCCCGGCTGCCGCTGACCCGAAGGTTATCGCTGCCGCAGTTGTAGAATTTTGGATGGGCTGCGTGCCAGCCATGAAGATTTTGACTCTGCTCGGCAGCTCAAGGAGGTCCGGAATACTACTGCCATCGGAACAACCCCCAAGCCCGCCTTCTTGCAATTGATACACTGAATCCGTCTCACCCATGGACGACTCGCCATCAGAGTAGATGGCCGTCTCACCGGCCGACACAGATCTTTCAGAAAGTTCCCCTCCGTGGATGCATCCCACGAAGGCACGCTTCATAGCAGGCTGAGCCCGGGCAGGTCTCGTATGCTGAGCCGTCTTGACAAGGTCGGTGCAGATGTCCGGCTCAGGGCCCGGCTCACCGATCTTGCCGATGAAGACGTGGATTCCACCGAAGGGGACCCGGTACCTGTACTCAATTGAGCCGGTGTTGGGGCCCCAGCCTGCATCGTCGATGTAGAGCTTGCCGCGACGACTCTCGGTCATCCGGCCCACAGCATATCCCTTGAGCCCTTCGAAGCTGCCCTTCAAGAACTCAAATTCACCGTGCGCTGGCCCCACGGTGGGTGCCAACTGTCGTGGAATAGTCACGTCAGATGTCCTAGTGAAAGGACTTAGTCGTTGAGCCATCGCAACTAGGAAGCTTAAAGGGGTTAATCAGGACAAAGGACACGGGGTTTACACTGGTTCGGCCCCTTACGGTGAAGGTAAAAGCCTACGATCCAGTTGAGCTAGGATTGCTTATGTCTCGATAACCAGGGAGCGACATCGCTTGACCTAGCTCTCGATCTGATGTTACTTGCCCTGAACCGCCGCTCGGTCGTCCCTTTATACACAGAGGTCGACGCCCAGCGGCTCACAGAATCCCGACCGGCTCATAAGAGTGTCTGACTCGGTTTCTAACTATTCTTGCCTTACAATACAAGTCATGTACATATGGCGGTTTATCTCTGTAGGTCTTAAATCACCTATGGGCTTTGGGCCCTTCATTGAACCGCCATTTTCAGGCTTGTCTTGGGCTTCAAGAATCTTCATAGGTATAACCCGGCCCCTCCTGGGCGGGTCATACCTAATAGTTATATCCCCAACAGTAATGATTAACAACATATAGCTCATTGAACTAATGCTATTTTAAGATGAATATTTTAGGAAAGTTAAATGATTGGCATGGCATGGATTAGGACTGTGGACCCCCCAAAATGCTAGGGACAAAGGATTGGCTCAAAGCTCTAAAGCTCAAGACTCTACATTTTACTATTAGTGATCCAAGATCATATTGAGTGTATAGGAAAATCCAATACTATTAAAAGGGGATGAGGTGTTGCTTAATGACTTGCTTGCTCAAAATGCTTTGTGATATGCTCCAAAAACCCTCAACCACTTTATCATATCCACATATGTCCCAAACCAAAAGTCAAACTCGGCCCCACCGATTTGATCCATCCGGCACCACCGAGTTCATTTGACATAGCCACTGTCAGAAACCCTAGTCACTTCGGTCTCACCAATAGGGATATCAGTCTCACCGAGATGGGATTGCAAACTCTTTGTTTCCCTTCGTAACGTTTTGGTCTAACCATGATGAGCGATCGGTTCCACCGAGTTCGCAATGCAAACTCCATGTTCCCCTTTTGTAACATTTCGGTCCCACCGAGATGACCGAATCGGTCCCACTGAGTTTGCCTAACCAACACTTTGGTTAGCTAATTACCAAAGTCGGTTCCATCGAGTTTGTGTAATCGATCTCACCGAGATTATGTTATGCCCTAATCCTAACAAAATTGGTTCCACCGAGTTGACGTGTCGGTCCTACCGAAATGCCTAACAGTCACATTATGTACTAAATCAGTCTGTCCGAGTTTTATGATTCAGTCCCATCGAGTTTGGTAAATTGTGTGTAATGGTTAGATTTTGTGTGGAGGCTATATATACCCCTCCACCCTCTCCTCATTTGTGAGGGAAGCCATCAAAACAAGTCTACACTTCCAGCATTCACTTTCTGAGAGAGAACCACCTACTCATGTGTTGAGGCCAAGATATTCCAATCCAACCATATGAATCTTGATCTCTAGCCTTCCCCAAGTTGCTTTCCACTCAAATCATCTTTCCACCAAATCCAATCCTATGAGAGAGAGTTGAGTGTTGGGGAGACTATCATTTGAAGCACAAGTGTCGTGGAATTGTCACGTCAGATGTCCTAGTGAAAGGACTTAGTCGTGGAGCCATCGCAACTAGGAAGCTTAAAGGGGTTAATTGGGACAAAGGACACGAGGTTTATACTAGTTCGGCCCCTTACGGTGAAGGTAAAAGCCTACGATCCAGTTTTGAGTGGGATTGCTTATGTCTCGATTACCAGGGAGCGATTCCGCTTGACCTAGTTCTCGATCTGTTGTTACTTGCCCTGAATCGCCGCCGGGTCGTCCCTTTATATACAGAGGTCGATGCCCAGCGGCTCAAAGAGTCCCGGTCGGCTCATAAACAGTGTCCGGCTCGGTCTCTAACTATTCTTGCCTTACAATACAAGTTACATACATATGGCGGTTTATCTCTACGGGCCTTAAATCGCCTTTGGGCTTTGGGCCCTTAGTTGAACCGCCATCTTCAAGTGTCATCTTGGGCTTCATATCCTTGAGTCGCCATAGGTATAATCCGGCCCCTCCTGGGCGGGTCATACCTAATAGTTATGTCCCAAACATTAGGCCCCAGATTGATTTGAACTGGTTCATGTCAATCTTCAACACTTAAGAAAAATCTTCTGCTCTTTGTTTGTATAAAAATTTTGTAACCCGACATGACGTCATCCTTTGGATCTGTGGTAACCCACCATGATGTCATCTGCCATTAATGCACGTTTTGTCCAACATATCTCAACGGATCCTTATCTTAATGACCATCCCGAGAATCGAGGCGTACTTGTAGCTAGATAAGTGTGTTTTCGGCCTCCTCGTTTTTCGTGCCCACTTATCAGTCTTTCCTTATAAATAGGCACGATCAGGTCTTTCCTCATTCTCCCATTTTCCTCATCTTCTTCCTCTCGCAACCCTTCTTCTGCTCGAGCTCCGCCACCGCCGCCGCAGAGCACCTTGTCTTCCTCAACCTCGGCCGCTGCATCTACCTGAATTGAACCAGAGAACGGCGGCGACCCTCCGCAGTAGATCTGTAGCTGTAAGTCTTCGCCTTTCTGCACCTTAGATCCACATTAGGGTTTGCGAGTTCCTCTGTGTTCTTTGCTGTTCATCACAGTTTCTTCATAGTTCCTCCACCACAGTCTCTTTTGATCCAAAATAAATATAGAACTCATGCGGTAGTCATTTTGTGTTCATTTTTTATACTAGTAGATCCTTTTTTTCTGTAAATAAAGCTCATTAGGACTCATGAACTCATCTGTACTAGCTTTTTAGGTCTAGAATATTTTCTTTTCTGAACAACCGTTGATCCAAAATAATAGCTACCACCTGTGAAACTTGTTTGTGTAACACGGGCAAAAAAATGCATTTTGCTATATCCACCTAGTCATGGTGACTCTTATCACTGGCTTACAATTGCAATGCTCGATTGATAACCTTAACCACTCATGGCAGTTTAAATAACCTGACTACTCATGGCGCTCATGGCGGCTTAAATAACTTGACATAATTAGCCATATACCATCAGTCCCCTTTATAAGCCGCCATCTTGAATATGCATTGTAATGTTTTCCCTCCAGCTTAAATTTGAACCCGAAATTTTACTCTTTCTTAGGCTTCTGTCACAATGCCGCCCAAACAACCCACTTCATGCAACTAGGTCGAATCCATCGTCACAGACAGTACGCTTGACGATTTTGTGAAGACCGGCTATTTGCCGAAGAAGGAAGTTATGTCCTATCGTGCTCCTGATCCGACGGAGGAAATTCCTCAGCCCAAAGAGGGGGAGGTCATCGTCTTCACTGATCATATGAACCGGAGTTTTTCACCACCCGGCTCAAAATTCTTCAGGGACGTCCTGCACTTCTTTGACCTCCGTCCTCAAGACATCGGACCCAATTCTATGTCTAATATTTGCAATTTTCAAGTGTTTAGTGAGGTATATCTTGGAGAAGAACCAAGTTTGCAACTCTTCAGAGAGTTATTCTACTTGAACCGTCAGAAGGAATGTGCCAATGGACCTAGCTTGGAAGTTGGCGGGGTCTCAATCCAACATCGGAGAGACGTCATTTTTCCTTATGCCAATCCACCAAGTCATCTCAAAGACTGGAACTAGACATGGTTCTATTGCCAAGATACTTCTTCGGCTGATGAGAACCCTCTACCCGGCTTTCGTGCTCTGTGTCTTGAGTCCAATCATCCACTTCGTGATAAAATAACACCCGCCGAATGCAAGACGCTCGCCCCCACCCTGGTTAAAATCAAGGCTCTTCTGGGGAATGGGCTCAATGGTATTGACTTGGTCCAGGTTTGGCTCGCCTGGCGGATCATTCCATTGAGCCGCCGCCCCGGCCTGATGTGCACCTATTCGGGCAAGAAGGATGACCCTCTGTGACACAGTTCTGACAATTTGCCTGACCATGTCGTCAATGACATGACAAAGTCTCTCCTGAATGAAAGCCTAGCAGACTGCGGTAAGGTGGGCTTAAACCCTTTCTGCGAAGCTAACCCAGATCCAGTGGTAAGCCGCCCATCTGAATAAATTACCTTTGTACTTTGATGTTTGATCTGTACTGACACTTTTGCTGATTTTTCACAGGCTGGTGATAAATTCTGGTAAGCTAAATATGATCACGAGGCTACGAAGAAAGCGAGGAAGGCCAAGAGAGCCGCCAGGAAAGAGGCTGCGAAGAAGAAGGGCAAGAAGGCCACCGCCTCTGACTTGCTTCGGCTAGAAGATACTTCTGAGTCGGAGGTAACCCTTGACTCTCTTGGCTCATTTTTTAACCATCTTATTGACACTGATTATCATTAGGAGGACACAGGAACAAGTCACGGAAAGGACAAAGAGGTAACTATCATTTCCTCCGACTCCGAGCCTTTGCCAAGACAGAAAATCCGAAGAGTAACCCAGAAAGTTAGATTTTCACATCCCTTGGCTTATCACGATCCTCAATTTCTTTTGAAGCGACAGATTCATGAGAGCCGGAGGCCCGGACCAGCAAGGACACAGAACTCTCCTCCGGCTTACCAAATACTTCAAGGAAGCGCCAGAACGAGGTCACCTCTGATTTCAATCCCTTTTATCCTTTGGCGGGTCTCACTCGTCAACCACTCAACTCTTCTGACTCGAATTACCAGGAAACTTCACCTTCCTCCGGCGACTCAATGTAGTCAAACTTGCCGCTTTCAAGACTGCTCCAGGGTAATGATAACTTGCTTATCCTGTGTTCATTTCAATTCGTTATATTTGCACTGACCTTTTGATCTTATGCAGCGGAAAAGCAAAGCCCAGCAAAAAGGTGAAGAAGAACAAGCCGGCTGAAGAGCCGATCTTCAAAGAGCCGGAACTTGGAACAGCCGCGCCTGAGGCCTCTACTCATGAGCCGCCACCTGAGCCAGCTCCTGACACGCCAACACCAATTGCTGACCCGCTTGCCGAGCGAGTCGCCGATGGCTCTGAAAACCCGGAAGTCTCTAGCCCGGCCAGGACAGACGATCCTCAAGACACTGATGTCAAGATCACCAAGACCGGCTACATTGAGCCGGGAAGACCAACTGTGCTAGCCAAATGTTCTGCCAAAGAAGAGCACCTGGAACATTGCAAAGCCAGGTTTGATGTTGTTGATTATACTCACATGAGTATTGGAGAAGTTTTTTCTGGCTATCTGAGCTAAGTAAACAGCAGTCGTGACGTCGAAATTGACATGGTGAAGCAGATGCACGAGAAGTTTGAGGTATAATCTCTTCCCTTCATTGAATTATCCTTATTATGCCAGCCCCCAAGTCTATTGCTTATGATGAATATGCTGTAGACTTAGAACAAACTTATGGACATTAGTAGTATAGTCTGACAAAATTTGGAATAAAATCCGTCTTACTCCATAGTCCCCAAGGGCCGGTTTAATCAGCATGTTTGAGCCGGTCCTTCATATGCTTGTATAGAATAAAATACTTGTAAATCTTTGAACAATGATATGCATTAGCCGCCAAGTGCCAAGTGCTCTTGCTTGCAAAGTACTTGGGACTTACTCTCATGAACCACCACCTAGATAAAATTCTTCGGTAGACATTAGCCCCCAAGTGCCAAGTGTTATTGCTTGCAAAAGGCTTGGGACTTTAATATTATATGCTAACAATCATGATTTTGACCCGGTTTTTGTATAGGCCACCACCACTCAGCTTCAATCAGAAGTGTCTGACTTGAAGAACCGCCTGGAATCACAGGAGACTGAGACCCAAAGAGCCAACTCCAAATTTGAATTCAGCATATCTGAACAAGAGAAACTGAAAAAGGACTTTGAAATGGAGAAAAAGGCCTGGGCTGAAGAAAAGATCGCTTTGACCAGTCGAGCTGATAAAGCAGAGGCGGCTCTTGAAGAGGCGACCGTAGAATTATCCGGCTTAAAACGCCATGTCTCTCAGATGGTCTCAGCAATCTTTGGTAAGTCGCCCTAAAAGTGTCAAATATTTGAATCTTTCTAGTGATCATATAAATTGTCAGTAACTCACCTGACCTTGACATGCAGGCCCCAGGAGTTCAAATCTTAACCAAGACATGCTGATAAAGCTGAAGGAGGTTTACACGCTGTTGGAACAACTCTACACCGGGTCTCAGCGTGCCTTAGCCACAGTGGCCCTGTCAAATGAAGTACCCACACTCCTGGTGGATGCGCTAAGGAGACTCTTTATGCTGCACCAACGATTCAATGAACTAAGGCGATCGTCTGCAAGAGCCGGAGCCGTGGCCGCCTTAAACCGGGCCAAAGCTTGGCTTCCAGAATTAGACCCGACCGATATTGCCGTTGGGTATCCAAGCCTTAAGGAGGATGGCTCGCCATTTGAACAGGAGGACTTCACCACTTGTGTGAAGGAAATACGCCCTGTGGCTTGATACGTCTCCAACGTATCTATAATTTATGAAGCATTCATGCTATATTATTATCTGTTTTGAATGATTACGGGCTTTATTATACACTTCTATATTACTTTTGGGACTAACCTATTAACCGGAGGCCCAGCCCATATTGTTGTTTTATTGCCTGTTTCGGTATTTTGAAGAAAAGGAATATCAAATGGAGTCCAAACGGAATGAAACCTTCGGGAGCGTGATTTTTGGAAAGGATATGATCCGGGAGACTTGGAGGTCAAGTCAGGGAAGGCTCGAGGAAGCCGGGAGATAGGAGGGCGCGCCCACCCCCTGGGCGCGCCCCCTCTCTCCTGGGCCCCTCGAGGCTCCCCTGACCGACTTCTTTCGCCTATATAAGTCCACGTACCCTAAAAACATCAAAAGAGAAGATAGATCGGGAGTTCCGACGCCGCAAGCCTCTGTAGCCACCAAAAACCTCTCGGGAGCCCGTTCTGGCACCCTGCCGAAGGGGGAATCCCTCACCAGTGGCCATCTTCATCATCCCGGCGCTCTCCATGACGAGGAGGGAGTAGTTCATCCTCGGGGCTGAGGGTATGTACCAGTAGCTATCTGTTTGATCTCTCTCTCTCTCTCTCTCTCTCTCTCTCGTGTTCTCTCTATGGCACGATCTTGATGTATCGCGAGCTTTGCTATTATAGTTGGATCTTATGATGTTTCTCCCCCCTCTACTCTCTTGTGATGGATTGAGTTTTCCCTTTGAAGTTATCTTATCGGATTGAGTCTTTAAGGATTTTAGAACACCTGATGTATGTCTTGCCGTGCTTATCTGTGGTGACAATGGGATATCACGTGATCCACTTGATGTATGTTTTGGTGGTCAACTTGCGGGTTCCGCCCATGAACCTATGCATAGGGGTTGGCACACATTTTCGTCTTGACTCTCTGGTAGAAACTTTGGGGCACTCTTTGAAGTACTTTGTGTTGGTTGAATAGATGAATCTGAGATTGTCTGATGCATATCGTATAATCATGCCCACGGATACTTGAGGTGACAATGGAGTATCTAGGTGACATTAGGGTTTTGGTTGATTTGTGTCTTAAGGTGTTGTTCTAGTATGAACTCTATGATTGATTGAACGGAAAGAATAGCTTCATGTTATTTTACTATGGACTCTTGAATAGATAGAACAGAAAGGATAACTTTGAGGTGGTTTCGTACCCTACCATAATCTCTTCGTTTGTTCTCCTCTATTAGTGGCTTTGGAGTGACTCTTTGTTGCATGTTGAGGGATAGTTATATGATCCAGTTATGTTACTATTGTTGAGAGAACATGCACTAGTGAAAGTATGAACCTTAGGCCTTGTTTCCTAGCATTGCAATACCGTTTACGCTCACTTTTATCATTAGTTACCTTGCTGTTTTTATATTTTCAGATTAAAAAAACCTATATCTACCATCCATATTGCACTTGTATCACCATCTCTTAGCCGAACTAGTGCACCTATACAATTTACCATTGTATTGTGTGTGTTGGGTACACAAGAGACTCTTTGTTATCTGGTTGCAGGGTTGTTTGAGAGAGACCATCTTCATCCTACACCTCCCACGGATTGATAAACCTTAGGTCATCCACTTGAGGGAAATTTTCTACTGTCCTACAAACCTCTGCATTTGGAGGCCCAACAACGTCTACAAGAAGAAGGTTGTGTAGTAGACATCAAGCTCTTTTCTGGCGCCGTTGCCGGGGAGGTGAGTGCTTGAAGGTATATCTTTAGATCTTGCAATCGAATATTTTTGTTTCTTGTTTTATCACTACTTTATTCTATAAAAGAAAATTACAAAATATGGAATTGAGGGTGCCTCATATGCTTCATCTTTTTAATGTCTTTCATGAAAATAAGGATTCCGACAATTGTGCTCAGTTGCTTGAGGAAGAATGCATTAGAATGTTTGGTACTAGATCTTTGTATGATGAGCATGATTGCAATGTTGTTAGTATGAATTCCTTGAATGTCCATGATGCTAATGATATGCAAAGCCACAAGCTTGGGGATGCTATGTTTGATGAAGATGGTATGTTTTGTCCCCCCAAGTTTTGATGAGAATATTTATTATGATGAAAGCATGCCTCCTATTTATGATGATTATATTGATGAAAGTGGGTTTGGAAGAGTGTCAACTTTAGGAATTAGTGATCCCACTATTTTGGAGGATGTTGAATCTTATTGTGATGAATATGAAAGTGGATTTGGAAGAGTGTCAACTTTATTTAGTGATGATTCCACTATCTTGGAAGAGGTTTCAATCGATTATGATGAGAACAAAGTTGCTATCTATGATGATTATTGTGATGACTTGTATGCTATTAGGAATAATGATAACCATGAAACTTGTCATCATGATTTTAGTTTTCAATTGGATTATACCTCACATGATAATTTTTTTGTTGAGTTTGCTCCCACTACTATTCATGAGAAGAAATTTTCTTATGTGGAGAGTAGTAAATTTTATATGCAAGTAGATCATGAAAATAATGCTTTAGGTGCTCGTTATATTGTTGAATTCATCCATGATGCTACTGAAAATTATTATGACGGAGGAACATATGCTTGTAGGAATTGCAATAATATCAAGTTTCCTCTCTATGTGCTTAAAATTTTGAAGTTATGCTTGTTTTGCCTTCCTATGCTAGTTGATTATTGTTCCCATAAGTTGTTTGCTCACAAAATCACTAGGCATAGGAAGTGGGTTAGGCTTAAATGTGCTAGTCATATGCTTCATGATGCTCCCGTTATGTTTCAATTCTTATCTTTTATGTGAGCATCATTGTCATCATCATGCCTAGCTAAAAAGGCATTAAAGAAAAGCGTTTGTTGGGAGTCAACCCAATATTTACCTTTAATGTTTTTGTGTGTCCACATGATTATGCTACTGTAGTAGTCATGTTTTATAGCTTTTGTTTCAATAAAGTGCGAAGTAAGACCTTTAGGATAGCTTACGGTGATAGTTGTGTTGATCCTGCTGAAAATCAGAAACTTTTGCACCCAGTAAATTATTTTTGATAATTCACATAGTCGTGGTTCTTATCTGATTCTTTTTGATATGGATTTGTACACAAATTTTTTAGGACTTCCTAATTTGGTAGGATTTTTGGAGTTCCATAAGTATACGTTTGATACAGATTACTACAGACTGTTCTGTTTTTGACAGATTCTGTTTTCTATGTGTTGTTTGCTTATTTTGATGAATCTATGAGTAGTATCGGAGGGTATGAACCATAGATAAGTTGGAATACAGAATATATTACACCAATATGAATTTAGAATGAGTTCATTACAGTACCTAAGTGGTGGTTTTATTTTCTTATACTAACGGAACTTACGAGTTTTCTGTTGAGTTTTGTGTTGTGGAGTTTTCAAGTTTTGGGTAAAGATTCGATGGACTATGGAATAAAGAGTGGAAAGAGCCTAAGCTTGAGGATGCCCAAGGCACCGCAAGGTAATATTCAAGGACAACCCAGAGCCTAAGCTTGGGGATGCCCCGGAAGGCATCCCCTCTTTCGTCTTCGTTCATCGGTAACTTTACTTGGAGCTATATTTTTATTCACCACATGATATGTGTTTTGCTTGGAGCGTCACTTTCTTTTGTTAGTATTTGCTTGATGTTATTTAGAATATTGTTTTGCATCTTTATTTTCAATAAAAATGTCAAGGATAGCCTTTACCATGCTTATTTTGTTAGTATACATGTTGCTGTTTGAAAATAGAAAGTTTACCGCTGTTGCCAAAAATTCCCTAGAAAAGTCAGAGAATGATATAATGTTGAAACTTTTTGCATAATGAGCTCTGATAAATCTTCTACAGCGTAATATTTTTCTCTTAATTTTGGAGTTAGGGAAGTATGATGAATCTTGCATTCTTTACAGACTATACTGTTTTGGCAGATTGCTGTTATGTTTGCATTGTTTGCATATGTTTGCTTGTTTAATGATTCTATTTGAGGCTAGGAGTGTTAAATATGCAGAGGCATTTAGTATGCAATGTTGAATAATAATTTTAGTGATTTGTTACAGTAGAAAATGATAAGGTTTTGCATTGGTTTATACTAACTTATCTCAAGATTTCTTCTTGAGTTTGGTGTGGATGAAGCTTTTGATAAAAAGAGAAACCATGATATGAGAGGAATTAAGGAGACACAAAAGTTCAAGCTTGGGGATGCCCAAGGCACCCCAAGATAATATTTCAAGAAGTTTCAAGCATCTAAGCTTGGGGATGCCCCGTTAGGCATCCCACCTTTCTTCTTCAACAACTATCGGTTAGGATCGGTTGAACCTAAGTTTTTACTTCTTCACATGAGTTGTGCTATCCTTGCAATGTCATTTTATTTTGCTTTGCTTGCTGTTTGAAAAGTACCAAGATCTGAAATTCTTAAATGAGAGAGAGTCTTCACATAGTTACATAATTATTTAGCTACTCATTGATCTTTGCTCATGTCTTTTTGGAGTAGTTTTTCATTTACTCGTGTGCTTCACTTATATCCTATGAGTAAATGGTTGAATGAGTTGAATGTCATAAATCTGAAATTCTATATGTCTCATTTGCTTATCCCATGGGGAGTAAATGACTTCACATCTAAGAGGTAGAGGTTGTAAATTTATTGAAGGTTAGCAAGCATTGTGTTGGTCATTTGAACAATTCATGAAAGAATATTGAAGGAAGAGAGATTTCACATACAAATATACTATCTTAGACATCTTTTATAATTGTGAGCACTCATTAAGTATGCCATGCTAAAGAGTTGATGTTGGACAAGGAAGACAACGTAATGGGTTATGTTTTCTCACATCTCAGTTAAAGTATATTGTCATGGATCATTCAAACATGTTGAGCTTGCCTTTCCCCCTCATGCTAGCCAAATTCCTTGCACCAAGTAGAGATACTACTTGTGCTTCCAAATATCCTTAAACCCAGTTTTGCCATGAGAGTCCACCATACCTACCTATGGATTGAGTAAGATCCTTCAAGTAATTTGTCATCGGTGCAAGCAATAAAAATTGCTCTCTAAAAATGTATGATCTATTAGTGTGAAGAAAATAAGCTTTATACGATCTTGTTATGGAAGCAATAAAAGTGACGGACTACATAATAAAGGTCGATATACAAGTGGCAATATAAAGTGACATTCTTTTGCATTAAGATTTTGTGCATCCGACCATAAAAGCGCATGACAACCTCTGCTTCCCTCTGCGAAGGGCCTATCTTTTACTTTATGTCTTTTATTTTATGCAAGAGTCAAGGTGATCTTCATCTTTCGCTTTTTCATTTTATCCTTTGGTAAGCACCTCGTGTTGGAAAGATCCTGATATATATATATATATATATATCCAATTGGATGTAAGTTAGCATGAACTATTATTGTTGACATCACCCAAAGGTGAATACGTTGGGAGGCAACACTATAAGCCCCTATCTTTCTCAGTGTCCGATTAAAACTCCATAACCATTAGTATTGCGTGAGTGTTAGCAATCATGGAAGAATATATGATAGTTCAGTATGTGGAGTTTGCCAAATCAAAGCTCTGACATAGACCCTTCCTGAAAATAAGATGAATTGTAATTGTTTGATGACTAAGGATGAAGTTTGCTAGTTTTCAAGAAAGTTTATGGTCTATGCTTTAACATGTGAATAGCTTGTTACTTGATCTTGAGAAGTTTTATGAGATGAACTACTGTTATGACATATAATCATGCTAGAAAGGGTGATTGAAATTATCATTGATCAAACTTGTGCACCTGCTAGCATTCACACTTCATAAATTCTTTCTTTTATCATTTACCTACTCGAGGACGAGTAGGAATTAAGCTTGGGGATGCTGATACGTCTCCAACGTATCTATAATTCATGAAGCATTCATGCTATATTATTATCTATTTTGAATGATTACGGGCTTTATTATAGACTTTTATATTACTTTTGGGACTAACCTATTAACCGGAGGCCCAGCCCATATTGCTATTTTATTGCTTGTTTCAGTATTTCGAAGAAAAGGAATATCAAACAGAGTCCAAACGGAATGAAACCTTCGGGAGCGTGATTTTTGGAAAGGATATGATCCGAGAGACTTGGAGTTCAAGCCAGGGAAGGCTCGAGGAAGCCAGGAGATAGGACGGCGCGCCCACCCCCTAGGCGCGCCCCTGTCTCCTGGGCCCCTCAAGGCTCCCCCGACGGACTTCTTTCGCCTATATAAGTCGACGTACCCTAAAAACATCAAAAGAGAAGATAGATCGGGAGTTCCGCCGCCGCAAGCCTCTGTAGCCACCAAAAACCTCTCGGGAGCCCGTTCCGGCACCCTGCCGGAGGGGGAATCCCTTACCGGTGGCCATCTTCATCATCCTGGCGCTCTCCATGACGAGGAGGGAGTAGTTCACCCTCGGGGCTGAGGGTATGTACCAGTAGCTATGTGTTTGATCTCTCTCTCTCTCTCATGCTCTCTCTATGGCACGATCTCGATGTATCGCGAGCTTTGCTATTATAGTTGGATCTTATGATGTTTCTCCCCCCTCTACTCTCTTTTGATGGATTGAGTTTTCCCTTTGAAGTTATCTTATTGGATTGAGTCTTTAAGGATTTTAGAACACTTGATGTATGTCTTGCCGTGCCTATCTGTGGTGACAATGGGATATCACGTGATCCACTTGATGTATGTTTTGGTGGTCAACTTGCGGGTTCCGCCCATGAACCTATGCATAGGCGTTGTAACACGTTTTTGTCTTGACTCTCTGGTAGAAACTTTGGGGCACTCTTTGAAGTACTTTGTGTTGGTTGAATAGATGAATCTGAGATTGTGTGATGCATATCGTATAATCATGCCCATGGATACTTGAGGTGACAATGGAGTATCTAGGTGACATTAGGGTTTTGGTTGATTTGTGTCTTAAGCTGTTGTTCTAGTATGAACTCTAGGATAGATTGAACGGAAAGAATAGCTTCATGTTATTTACTATGGACTCTTGAATAGATAGAACATAAATGATAACTTTGAGGTGGTTTCGTACCCTACCATATTCTCTTCATTTGTTCTCCTCTATTAGTGGCTTTGGAGTGACTCTTTGTTGCATGTTGAGGGATAGTTATATCAAGTATGTTATTATTGTTGAGGGAACTTGCACTAGTGAAAGTATGATCCTTAGGCCTTGTTTCCTACCATTGCAATACCGTTTACGCTCACTTTTATCATTAGTTACCTTGCTGTTTTTATATTTTCAGATTACAAAAACCTATATCTATCATCCATATTGCACTTGTATCACCATCTCTTCGCCGAACTACTGCACCTATACAATTTACCATTGTATTGGGTGTGTTGGGGACACAAGAGACTCTTTGTTATTTGGTTGCAGGGTTGTTTGAGAGAGACCATCTTCATCCTACACCTCCCACGGATTGATAAACCTTAGGTCATCCACTTGAGGGAAATTTGCTACTGTCCTACAAACCTCTGCACTTGGAGGCCCAACAACGTCTACAAGAAGAAGGTTGTGTAGTAGACATCATGGCTACACTGATTGCTGATGAGGCGGATCTCACTAGGTACCAGCCAGGTTATGACGCGGAGAACCGGAGGATTCCAACGCCACATTATGAAGTGACCAACCTGATCCCACCAATCCGTAAGCATACCTTCGCCCCTGAAGTTGATCCGGCTGGACTAATTGATGATGAAGCTGAATTTGAAGCTTTGAATGGCATTGACTGGTCATCATCAACCTTCCAGGACAGGGAACAGGGCGAAGAAGTGGAGAGGGCTAACCCGGAATCTTCAGGTCAACAAGGGAATTGATCCGCTAGGCGGCTTATATTTGTAGCCTACTGAAAAAACATTTGAAATATTTGGACTCGGGGAGTCATGTAATAGGGTAGAAATGACTTTGTTTTGTCGTGCCGTCATGCACATTTTTTGGTGCTCATTACTGTTAAGCTATCATCTCATATTCGCCCCTTTTTATACATATCATCTATTGTCCTTATGCGTAAGAAAGTCTTTGACCTGCCCTGCACTTAGAAATAGATCACAGGAAAAACCCTTGGCGGCTTACCATAGGGCGGGTCATAATATCTTTACATATAACCTCCTAATATAGAACAAAGAGTCACAGATAAACCTGTTTACGAAATATAGCTTTAATAATACAACTATAATATCATACCTGTGATCTTTGAACTTGTACTGCCGGTTTATGTGACCTGAACAGTACGGGTGAAAACCCAATCTTTGTAAATCAACACTTCCAAATATATGATGATTTGTCATATGCTGGTGATTTATCGTCCAAAGCCAAGCAGGGTTAAATTTAAACCACACTTAAACTTAGATCTAAACAAGAAAGTCTCAAGACAAAATCCAAAAAATCGCTTTCAAACAAAACTTAAGCCAAATGGAAAGAAAAAATCAAGGCTTCTGATTCGAATACGATCAGTAAACCGTTCCAAAGGGGTTAAGCTAGGATTCGAATATGATCATGTAGCCCCCAGTGGCTTTGGCGTTGCGCTGATCAAAAGGGTACCAACATCTATGTTCTCTTTGGTTTGAATACGACCTATGTTTGAAAAGGAAGCCCCCAAATGACATTGAGAGTTTTTTAACGACTCTGATTCGAATACAATCAAAGTCGGACCCAAAAGGGGTTAAACTATGATTCGAATACGATCAAGAAGCCCCCTAGTGAGTTTGGCAGTGTGCCGATCAAAAGGGTACCAATAGCTATGTTCTCTTTGGTTCGAATACGACCTATGTTTGAACAGGAAGCCCCCTAGTGATCATGAGTTTGAACAGCTAGATTCAAATACGATCATGAGCCAGGCCAAGAGGGTTAAGCTAGATTCGAATACAACCAGCCCCCAGTTGGTCGTTTGAAAAGATGATGATGAAGACATATGATCATTGAGGATGAAAAGGACAAAGGACTTGCTTTATTACTTATCATAATATATACATCGTCAAAATATGTACATCATGAGAGCCGGTGGCTCAAGTGTAGTAACGCTGAAGATGAGCGATATTCCACGGCCGGCGGGTCTCTTCCTCTGACTTACGTGAGTCTTTGTGCTCTTGAACATCGATAAGGTAGTATGACCCATTGTTCAAGTTCTTGCTGACCACAAAGGGCCCTTCCCAAGGTGGGGATAATTTGTGTGCATCAGTTTCATCCTGGATGAGCCAAAGCACCAAGTCACCTTCCTGAAAGGTTCTGGACTTAACCCAGCGGCTATGATAACAGCGCACGTCATGTTGGTAAATCGCCGAGCGGGCTGCTGCCAGGTAGTCCGGCCATCTCAGGCCCGACCCTGTCGGCCCACCCAGGCTCGGCCCTAAAATACAGGGCCTAGGCCCGATGGGCTTTCCCATGGGCCGGGCTTGGGCCTGACTTTTGAGCCCACCAGTAGGGCCTGGACGGGCTTGGGCTTGGCATCTTGGCATTTTAGGGAAGAGGCCCGGCCCACGGCCCTAAGCCCTAAGGGCTTTTTAGGGTTTTTTACCAGATGGGTCGGGCTTGTGCTTGAAAAGTAGGCCCAGTGATAGGGCCTGGGAGGGCCTGGGCCTCAGTTTTCTGTCATGGGCTTTTTCAGGCCCGACCCAAGCCCGGCCCGGCCTGGCCCATGGCCAGATATACTGCCAGGTCACGCTTTTCATCTAACAGGTCAAGTGCATCCTAACGAGCTTTTTCGTTATCAGCTTCAACATAAGCCGCCACACGGGGCGAGTCATGCCGAATGTCACTAGGTAAAACCACCTCTGCTCCATAGACCATGAAGAAAGGCGTGTAACCCGTAGACCTGTTGGGGGTAGTATTGATGCTCCACATCACAGAGGGTAACTCCTCAACCCAACAACCCGGCTTCCGTTGCAAAGGAACCAAAAGCCGGGGCTTAATGCCTTTCAAGATTTCCTGATTCGCTCTTTCAGCTTGACCATTGGATTAAGGGTGAGCTACTGATGAAACATCAAGCCGAATATGCTCATGTTAACAAAACTCTTCCATGGCGCCTTTAGATAGATTAGTACCATTGTCAGTTATAATGTTAAGTGGAAAGCCAAAGCGAAATATCACATTCTTCATGAATTGAACCGTTGTGGCTGCGTCAGACTTACTAACTGGCTCTGCCTCAACCCACTTTGTGAACTTGTCAACCGCCACCAAGAGGTGGGTCTTTTTATCTTTGGACCTTTTGAAAGGCCCAACCATGTCAAGCCCCCAGACTGCAAATAGCCAAGTAATTGGATCATCCTCAACTCCTGAGCCGACACGTTGAGCACGTCTCGTGAACTTCTGCAACCGTCACATTTACTGACCAGATCCTCCGCATCAGCATGAGCCGTCAGCCAATAAAATCCATGATGGAAAGCCTTGGCCACAAGGGACTTTGACCCGACATGATGGCCAGAATCTCCTTCATGAATTTCATGAAGAATTTCTTGACCTTCCTCAGGAGAAACACAATGCTGAAACGCCCCAGTGACACTACGGTGATGCAATTCGCCATTGGCAATTGTCATTGACTTAGAACACCGTGTTATCTGCCTGGCCAAGGTTTCATCCTCAGGCAACTCACCTCGGGTCATGTAAGCCAAGTATGGTACTGTCCAATCTGGGATGACGTGAAGAGCCGCCACCAATTGTGCTTCTGGGTCAGGAACAGCCAAGTCTTCCTCTGTAGGTAACTTGACAGAAGGGTTATGCAGAATATCCAAGAAAGTATTAGGCGGCACCGGCTTACGCTGAGACCCCAGCTGGCTTAAAGCATCAGCCGCCTTGTTTTTTCTACGATCAATGTGCTCCACTTGGTAACCCTTGAAATGTCCAGCAATGGCGTCAACTTCCCGGCGATAAGCCGCCATGAGAGGATCCTTGGAATCCCACTTGCCCGAGACTTGTTGAGCCAGCAAATCTGAGTCGCCAAAGCACCTTACCCGGCTTAAACTCATATCCTTAGCCATCTGAAGACCATGGATCAAGGCCTCATACTCAGCTGCATTGTTAGTACAGGGAAACATCAACCGTAGCACATAACAAATTGTCATCTCGAGGGGAAGCTAAAACAACTCCAGCCCCCGAGCCCTCCAATTGCCTGGACCCATCAAAGTGAATAGTCCAATATGTGTTGTCCGGCTTCACATCAGGCATTTGCAGCTCTGTCCAATCGTCGATGAAGTCCAGAAGTGCTTGAGACTTGATAGCAGTGCATGGCACATACTTCAAACCATGAGGCCCAAGTTCAATGGCCCACTTGGCGACTCGTCCTGTGGCCTCTCTGTTTTGGATGATATATCCTAAAGGAGCAGAACTGACCACAGTGATGGGATGACCCAGAAAATATTGCTTAAGTTTCTGGCTTGCCATAAACACCCCATAAACGAGCTTCTGCCAATGTGGATACCTTTGCTTGGATTCAATAAGCACCTCATTGATGTAATAAACCGGCCGTTGAACTGGATGCTCCTTGCCAGCCTCCTTGCGCTCCACCACAATGGCTACACTGACGACACGTGTGTTAATTAGCAGCCACATATAACAATAATGGCTCCTTATCAATGGGAGCAGCAAGGACTGGCGGCTCAGCTAGCTGTCTCTTCAAATCTTCAAAGGCAGCATTAGCAGCATCACTCCAGACGAAGTCGTCTGTCTTCTTCATCATGTGATACAGCGGTATGGCCTTCTCACCTAACCGGCTTATGAATTGGCTTAAAGCGGCAATACGACCTGCCAAACGCTGAACATCATTGATACACGCCGGTTTAGCCAAAGAAGTGATTCCCTTGATCTTCTCCGGGTTAGCCTCAATGCCTCTGTTAGAAACCGGAAAACCCAAAAGCTTGCTTGCAGGCACACCAAAACACACTTGGTCGAGTTAAGCATCATCTTCTAGACCCGGAGATTATCAAAGGTTTCCTTCAAATCATCTATCAAAGTCTCCTTTCTCTGGACTTTACCACAATGTCGTCCACATAAGCATGAACATTACGCCCAATCTGATTGTGAAGACAGTTCCACACACATCGCTAATAAGTCGCCTGGGCACTCTCAAGCCCAAAAGGCATAGACACATAGCAGAAGGCTCCAAATGGAGTAATAAAAGCCATCTTCTCCTGGTCCTTAACTGCCATCTTGATATGATGATAACCAGAATAAGCATCCAAAAAGCTCAAACACTCACAACCCACCGTAGCATCAATGATTTGATCAATACGAGGGAGAGCGAAGGGATCAGTCAGACAAGCTTTGTTTAAATCCGTGTAATCCACACACATACGCCAAGTGTCGTTCTTCTTAAGCACCAGCACCGGATTAGCCAACCACTCTGGATGAAAAACTTCAGTAATGAACTCGGCCGCCAAGAGCCGGGCCACTTCCTCACCAATGGCCTTACGCCTCTCTTCATTGAACCGCCAAAGAAACTGCTTGACTGGCTTAAATTTTGGATCAATATTGAGAGTGGGCTCAGTGAGTTCTCTCGGTACACCGACATATCAGAAGGCTTCCATGCAAAGATGTCCCGGTTCTCATAGATGAACTCGACGAGTGCGCTTTCCTATTTGGGATCCAGATTGGCACTGATACCGAACTACTTAGATGAGTCGCCTGGAAAAAAATCAACAAGCTTGGT
The DNA here is from genome assembly GCF_002162155.2 of Triticum dicoccoides. Lineage (NCBI taxonomy): Eukaryota > Viridiplantae > Streptophyta > Magnoliopsida > Poales > Poaceae > Triticum > Triticum dicoccoides. Next base: position 361,339,791 of record NC_041381.1, on the reverse strand, counting down.
GTCATCGACCAACTTAAACTTCATTACCGACTCATGCTCTGTGGTTGGCTTCTTCAAAGACGTCATGTCCGCCGGGTCAACATTGTCCTTGTAGAACTTCAACTCCTCTGTTGCACAAACAGATTCAGCGTAAGCAGCATCGCCTTCCTCACATTACAAGGTTATCTTCCGACTCCCATGTACTGTGATGGTGCCCTTATGACCCGGCATCTTGAGCTGCAAATAAACATAACACGGCCGTGCCATGAACTTGGCATAAGCCGGCCGTCCAAACAGGGCGTGATACGGGCTCTTGATTTTGACCACCTCAAAGGTTAACTTCTCAGCCCTAGAATCATGCTCATCTTCAAAGGCTACCTCCAGCTCAATCTTACCCACTGGGTACGCCGACTTACCAAGGACCACTCCATGAAAAATAGTGTTGGAAGTCTTGAGATTTTTATCGTTCAAACCCATGCGACGAAAAGTCTCATAATAGAGGATGCTGATGCTACTGCCTCCATCCATGAGCACCTTAGTGAATTTATATCCACCAACCTGAGGTGCCACCACCAAGGCCAAGTGACCCGGATTGTCAACCCGGGGAGGGTGATCTTCCCTACTCCATATAATAGGCTGCAGAGACCATCTCAAATAACGAGGAACTGACGGCTCAACAGCGTTCACAACCCTCTTATGAAGCTTCTGGTCGTGTTTACACAAATTGGTGGTAAACACATGATATTGTCCACTATTCAGCTGCTTTGGATTACTCTGATATCCACCCCACTGCTGCTGCTGACCTCCCTGGCCAGATTGCTGATTATAACCACCTTGATTACCCTGAGAGTTTTGAAAATTGGAATTTGAACCACCGCCCGGGCCATGAAAGCCGCCGCCACTGTGCCACCGCCCTGCCCATGATTACCGTCGAACATGTTGGAATTCTTGAAAGCCTTCATGATCGTACAGTCCTTCCATAGGTGAGTGGCCGGCTTCTGCGGAGTGCCGTGCCTTGGACATGGCTCGTTCAATAACAGCTTAAGTGTGGGGCTTGACCCGCCAGACTGAGGAGGTGGTCTCCCCTTATGTCGTTGATTGTTGCCCTGCGCATTGGTGTTAGCCATAAACTCCAAGCTACCATCAGCCTTACGTTTATTATTACCTCCTTGATTTGCCGGGTTATGCTGAGGACCCTTGGCGTTGCCGTTCTTCTTTCCCTTCCTTGTCTTCTCATCATCAGATTCAGGATCCTTGGTACTATCAGAGTCGCGTATTTGACTAGAGCTGCCATCAGCTGGCCCATGTCATTACAATCGTGCTTGAGCCGCCCCGGCTTCATCTTCAGAGGCGCAAAATGACAATTTTTCTCCAACATTAAAACTGCAGAGCCGGCATCCATCTTATCAGACGAATGTATTATGGCTTTGACCTGGCGCACCCAATGGGTCGTGGACTCACCCTCCTCTTGTTTGCAATTAGTCAAATCCACAATTGACATGGGTTGCTTGCATGTATCTTTGAAGTTCGGAATGAATCGGGCTTTTAAATCTGCCCATGAACCGATGGAATTAGGCGGCAGCCCCTTCAACCAAGTGTGGGCAGTCCCATCCAACATCATGGTGAAGTACTTGGCCATCGCAGCATCACTGACTTCCAGTAGCTCCATAGACATCTCATAGCTTTCAATCCATGCCCTGGCTGTAAGTCGGCCGTGTAATTAGGCACCTTTCGAGGCCCCTTGAAATCCTTGGGCAAACACTCGTTATGCAGAGCCAGCACCAGACAAGGGATACCACCAGTCCTAGTGGTCACACCTGCCTCAATAGAGGTCGTCGGATATACCGAAAAGGTTGGTAAGGCTCCCACTGAGCCGCCTGCTCAGCTGCATGCTGAGCCGCCCGCTCAGCCTCTTGACGTATTCTGTCCTGATCAATCAAGTTAAGAGCCCCATCACGCGACGGGTCATGCCCGCCCGACTAGTCACGGTGCCGGGCGTTGCTTGAAAAGGCCGCTGAATCCATGTGCCTGCTATAACTCGGTCTCCGGCTTGGACGAGGGGTCGAATGAATCCTGTCTCGGCTATATGAGTACGCCTCCTGCCGCGCTAAAGCCATCTGAAGAAGCTGTCTGATCCTGCGAGTTTCAACCACCGTCGGAGAGTCGCCAATCGTGCCGCCGCAGCAATCATGTTCTCCAAAGGGTTAGAATAATGACCCGGTGGTGTCGGTACATACTGAGGCAGAGCAGTATTCATCCGGGGAGGTTCCATCGTACGCGGCTGAACCGGCGTCCCAGCCCCGGGTGTTACAACCCGGTTTACCTCTGGCGGGTTACTGGGCCCTGCCCCGGGCGTTTAGAAGAGGTTTCGAGGATCATAAACTGGAGACAGACGGGACTGACTCTTCTAGTACCTTCTCCTCATGACCTCGTTTGACGCGTTTTGATCCATCATGAGTTGAAAAGACTGCGACTGTATCTACTGAGCCTGAGCGTCCAGAGCCACCCGCTCTGCGGTCATCCTGACATCTTTTGCCGCTAGGTCTTCCTTAGCCTGTGCTATATCCTGTTTTAATTGCGCCACTTCCGCATCATGTTGAGCTTGATCCGCCGGGTTGACCGCGGCGGTTAACAGAGCTCCCATCTTATCCATGAGATCCATCAGCACCTGAGCCGGCGGGCGCATAGGGCCTCCTGCCCCGGCTACCGCTGACCCGGAGGTTATCGCTGCCGCAGTCGTAGAATTTTGAACGGGTTGCCTGCCAGCCATGAAGATCCTAACTCTACTCGGCGGCTCAAGGAGATCCGGAATACTACTACCATCAGAACAGCCCCCAAGCCCGCCGTCTTGCAATTGATACAACGAATCCGTCTCACCCTCAGAGTAGATTGCCGTCTCACCGGTCGACGTAGATCCTTCAGAAAGTTCCCCTCCATGAATGCATCCCACGAAGGCACGCTTCATAGCAGGATGAGCTTGGGCGGGTCTCGCACGCTGAGCCGTCTCAACAAGGTTGGTGCAGATGTCCGGATTAGGGCCCAGCTCGCCGATTTTGCCGATGAAGACGTGGATTCTGCCGAAGGGGACCCGGTACCCGTACTCAATTGAGCCGGCGTCGGGGCCCCAGCCCGCGTCATCGATGTAGAGCTTGCCGCGACGACTCTTGGTTATCCGGCCCAAAGCGTATCCCTTGAGCCCTTTGAAGCTGCCCTTCAAGAACTCAAATCCATCGTGCGCTGGCCCCACGGTGGGCGCCAACTGTCGTGGAATAGTCACATCAGATGTCCTAGTGAAAGGACTTAGTCATGGAGCCATCGCAACTAGGAAGCTTAAAGGGGTTAATTGGGACAAAGGACACGGGGTTTATACTAGTTCGGCCCTTACGGTGAAGGTAAAAGCCTACGATCCAGTTTTGAGTGGGATTGCTTATGTCTCGATTACTAGGGAGCGATTCCGCTTGACCTAGTTCTCGATCTGTTGTTACTTTCCCAGAATCGCCGCCGGGTCGTACCTTTATATACAGAGGTCGACGCCCGGTGGCTCACAGAGTCCCGGTCGGCTCATAAACAGTGTCCGGCTCGGTCTCTAACTATTCTTGCCTTACAATACAAGTTACATACATATGGCGGTTTATCTCTACGGGCCTTAAATCTCCTTTGGGCTTTGGGCCCTTAGCTGAACCGCCATCTTCAAGTGTCGTCTTGGGCTTCATATCCTTGAGTCGCCATAGGTATAATCCGGCCCCTCCTGGACGGGTCATACCTAATAGTTTTATCCCCAACAACAAGAGCAAGGATTTCATCAACAACACACCATCTATTACCTTTTGGAGAGTGGTGTCTCCTAGATTCGTTAGGTTTCACTTGGGAGCCTCCGTCAAGATTGTGGAGTTGAACCGAGGAGTCTGTACAGGCAAGGAGATCGCTTACTTTGTGAAGATCTACCCTAGTGAGGCAAGTCCTTCGTGGGCGATGGCCATGGTGGGATAGACAAGGTTGCTTCTTCGTGGACCCTTCGTGGGTGGAGCCCTCCATGGACTCACACAGCCGTTACCCTTCGTGGGTTGAAGTCTCCATCAACGTGGATGTACGATAGCACCACCTATCGGAACCACGCCAAAAATCTCCGTGTCAACATTGCGTTTGCTCCCTCCAAACTCCTCCCCTTTACCTTCATATGCAATGATTTACATTCCGCTACTATATTCTTAGAATTGCATGTGTAGGTTGATTGCTTGACTTGTGCTAAGTTGCTAAAATCTGCGAAGAACTAAAATTGGGAAAAGGCTAGATTTTTATTTGGTCAAGTAGTCTAATCACCCCCCTCTAGCCATACTTTCGATCCTACAAGTTGCTATATATGATGATTATGGCGATGACATGTATGCTATAAAGAATAATGATAACCATGAAACTTGTCATCATGATTTTTATTTTCACTTGGATTATTCCAATCAAGTATCACATGATAGTTATTTTGTTGAATTTGCTCCCACCATTATTATGGATGAAAAGAAATTTTCTTATGTGGAGAGTAATAATTTTTTTATGCATGTGGATCATGGAAAGAATGATTTATGTGATAGATATGTTGTTGATTCATTCATGATGCTACTAAAAATTATAATGAGAGGGAAGATATGCTCATACATATTTCAATAATATCAAGTTTCCTCTCTATGTGTTGAAAATCTTGAAGTTATGCTTGTTTTGCCTTCCTACGCTAGTTGATTCTTGTTCCCATAAATTTTTTGCTCACAAAATCCATGTGCATATAAAGTGGGTTAAGATTAAGTGTGCTTTCCATGTGATTCATGATGCTCTTTTTCATGTTTCAATTCTTTACTTTTATGCGAGCATCATTGACAGCATCATGCCTAGCTAAAAGGCATTAAAGAAAAGCGCTTGTTGGGAGACAACCCAATATTTCTACCTACTACTTTTTTGTGTTCACATGATTAGGATACTGTATTAATCTTGTTGTATTAATTTTGTTTCGATAAAGTGCCAAGTAAAGCCTTTGGGATAGTGTGCACATGATTAGGCTACGTGGATGATAGTTGACTTGATTCTATGCAAAAAAAGAAACCTTTGCGTGCAGTTTGGGAATTTTGTAAATTCACAAAAACATGCTTTTGCTATGAATTTTTACAGATGAGTGATATACAAATTGCCTACGTTGTCCTAGTTTTTCTGGATTTTTGGATTTACAGAAGTATGGTCATTGTCTAGATCATTACAGACTGTTCTATTTTTGATAGATTATGTTTTCAATGCATGATTCACGTTCGACCTTCCGGTCCTAGTGTTCTGAGGGCATATCTGCATATGCTAGGCTTGTCAAGTTTAACCCGAGTATTCTGCATGTGTAAAACTGGCTTGCACCGGTTGTATGTGAACGTAGAGCTTAACACACCCGATCATCACGTGGTGTCTCGGCACGACGAACTGTAGCAACGGTGCATACTCAGGGAGAACCCTTATACCTTGAAATTTAGTAAGGGTCATCTTATAATGCTACCGCCGTACTAAGCAAAATAAGATGCATAAAAGATAAACATCACATGCAATCAAAATATGTGACATGATATGGACAACATCATCTTGTGCTCATGATCTCCATTACCGAAGCATCGTCATGATCTCCATCATCACCGGCTTGACACCTTGATCTCCATCGTTGCATCATTGTCGTCACTCCAACTATTGATACTACGACTATCGCTACTGCTTAGTGATAAAGTAAAGCAATTACATGGCGATTGCATTTCATACAATAAAGCGACAACCATATGGCTCCTGCCAGTTGCCGATAACTCTGTTACAAAACATGATCATCTCATACAACAATTTATATCACATCATGTCTTGACCATATCACATCACAACAAGCCCTGCAAAAACAAGCTAGACGTCCTCTACTTTGTTGTTGCAAGTTTTACGTGGCTGCTACGGGCTTCTAGCAAGAACCGTTCTTACCTACGCATCAAAACCACAACGATTTTTCATCAATTGTGCTGCTTTAACCTTCAACAAGGACCAGCCGTAGTCAAACTCGATTCAACTAAAGTTGGAGAAATAGACACCCGCCAGCCACTTATGTGCAAAGCACGTCGGTAGAACCAGACTCATGAACGTGGTCATGTAATGTCGGTCCGGGCCGCTTCATCCATCAATACCACCGAATCAAAGTAAGACGTTGGAGGTAAGCAGTATGACTATTATCTCCCACAACACTTTGTGTTCTACTCGTGCAAATATCATCTACGCATAGACCTGGCTTGGATGCCACTGTTGGGGAATGTAGTAATTCAAAAAAATTCCTACGATCACTCAAGATCTATCTAGGAGATGTATATCAACGAGACGGGAGAGTGTGTCCACATACCCTCATAGATCGAAAGCGGAAGCGCTTAGCGCGGTTGATGTAGTCGAACGTATTCACGATCCAACAGATCCAAGTACCGAACATACGGCACCTCCATGTTCAGCACACGTTCAACACGATGACATCCCTCGAGCTCTTGATCTAGTTGAGGACAAGGGAGAGTTCCGTCAGCACGATGGTGTGGCGACGATGATGATGATTTTGCCGGCGCGGGGCTTTGCCTAAGCACTACGACGATATGACTGAGGTGTTAATCTATGGAGAGGGGCACCGCACATAGCTAAGAGAATAACTGTTATCCTTTAGGGTGCCCCTTGCCCTCATATATGAAGGAGGGAGGGAGGAGGCCGGCAGCCAGGAGGGGCGCGCGCCATGGGGAGTCCAACTAGGATTCCCAATCCTAGTCGGAGTCCCCTTCCTTTCCAAGAGGGGGAGAGAGGGAAGGAGTAGGATAGGGAGAAGGAAAGAGGGGAGGGGGGAGCCGCCCCCTCCTAGTCTAATTCGGACCAGCCAAGGGAGGGGGGCGCGGCCACCCTGCGGCCCTCCTCTCCTTTCCACTACAGCCCGTGAAGGCCCACTACTTCCCCCGAGGGGTTCCGATAACCTCCCGGTACTCGGAAAAATGCGCGAACCATTCTGAAACCTTTCTGGTATCCGAACATAACCTTCCAATATATCAATCTTTATGTCTCGACCATTTCAATACTCCTCGTCACGTTCGTGATCTCATCCGGGACTTCGAACAAACTTCGGTCATCAAATGTCTCGACCATTTCGAGACTCCTCGTCACATCTGTGATCTCATTCGAGACTCTGAACAAACTTCGGTCATCAAAATCACATAACTCATAATACAAATCGTCATCGAACGTTAAGCGTGCGGACCCTACGGGTTCGAGAACTATGTAGACATGATCTCCGATCAATAACCAATAGCGGAACCTGGATGCTCATATTGGCTCCTACATATTCTACGAAGATCTTTATCGGTCAAACTGCATAACAACATACGTTGTTCCCTTTGTCATTGGTATGTTACTTGCCCGAGATTTGATCGTCGGATCATCATACCTAGTTCAATCTCGTTACCTGCAAGTCTCTTTACTCGTTACGTAATGCTTCATCCCGCAACTAACTCATTAGTCACATTGCTTGCAAGGCTTATGGTGATGAGCATTATCGAGAGGGCCCAGAGATACCTCTCCGATACTCGGATTGAAAAATCCTAATCTCGATCTATGCCAACCCAACAAACTCCTTCAGAGACACCTATAGAGAATATTTATAATCACCCAGTTACGTTGTGACATTTGATAGCACACAAGGTGTTCCTCCAGTATTCAAGAGTTGCATAATCTCATAGTTTCAGGAACATGTATAAGTCATGAAGAAAGCAGTAGCAATGAAACTGAAATGATCATAATGCTAAGCTGACGAATGGGTCTTGTACACCACATCATTCTCTTAATGATGCAATCCCATTCATCAAATGACAACACATGTCTATTGTTAGGAAACATAACCATCTTTGATTAACGAGCTAGTCAAGTAGAGGCATACTAGGGACACCACGTTTTGTCTATGTATTCACACATGTACTAAGTTTCCAGTTAATACAATTCTAGCATGGATAACAAATATTTATCATGATATAAGGAAATATAAATAACAACTTCATTATTGCCTCTAGGGCATATTTCCTTCACCACTATGTTCTGAGATTGATGTTGCTATGACTTTGCTATGCTTAATGCTTGTCACTAGGGCCCGAGTGCCATGAATTCAGATATGAACCTATTATGTTTTCATGAATATATATGTGTACTTGATCAGATATTGCAAGTTGTAGACACCTATTATGTATTATGATCTGCATACCCCAAGGTGACTTTAATTGGGATTATTTCGGGTGATTACCGTAGTTTGAGGAGTTCATGCATTCACTAAGTGCTAATGCTTTGTTCTGGTTCTCTATTAAAGGGAGGCCTTAATTTCCCTTAGTTTCCTTATGGACCCCGCTGCCACGGGATAGTAGGATAAAATATGTCATGCAAGTTCTTTTCCATAAGCATGTATGACTATATACGGAATACATGCCTACATTACATTGATGAATTGAAGCTAGTTTTGCGTCGCCCTAGGTTATAACTGCTACATGATGAATATTACCCAACATAATTGTCCATCGCTGATCCAATGCCTATGAGCTTTTCACATATTGATCTCTACTAAGTTACTTTCGCCGTGCTGCTGTTAAAATCACTACAAAATTGCTATCGCCATTGTTACCATTGTTACCATTACTTCCATACTACTTTGCTACTAAATACTTTGCTGCAGATATTAAGTCTTTCAGGTGTGGTTGAATTGACAACTCAACTGCTAATACTCATGAATATTCTTTGGCTCTCCTTATGTAGAATCAATAAATTTGCATTGAATACTCTACCCTCAAAAACTGTTGTGATCCCCTATACTTGTGGGTTATCAAGACCTTTTTCTGGCTCCATTGCCAGGGAGCATAGCTTTTTCGTTGAGTCACTTGGGATTTATATATGTTGATCACTATGAAGCATTTGAAAGATAACAAAACCAAGATCGTTCCCTCTAGGACGAGGGGAGGTAAGGAACTGCAATCTAGCTCTGCACTTGATTCACCTTCTGTTTTGAGTAATCTTGCGACACCACCACCTGCTAGTAATCCTGATATGTCGCAAGTAATTGATGATGCAACTTCTGCTGTGAAAGATGCTTATGATGATGCTAGTACTTTGCTTGATAAGACTATGCCACTAGGTGAATTTCTTGATGAACAACTTGCTAGAGCTAAAGAAAATGAAATTACTGAAACTGATGAAATTATTGAAACTAAAGATTATGATTCTCCTCCTAGATATGATTTGCCTAATATACCTGAGGGTTATGTTTTGGATGGAGAGGTAGCTAGGGACTTTCTTGCTTGTAAGGATAGAGATGATCTTAAGAAATTGCTAGTTAAGTTGAAAGAAAAATCTTTAAATGCTAGAACGAAATATGATCCTAAGTTTGCTACTTCACCAATCTTTGTTACTTATAATGATTATGAATTCTCTGTCGATCATGAGTTAATTACTTTGGTTGAATATGATCCTTTCCATGGTTATGAATCTGAAACTGGTGTGGCACATCTTACTAAACTGAATGATATAGCCACCCTATTTGCTCATGAGAAAAAAATCACTACTATTATATTCTTAAATTGTTTCCTTTCTCATTGAAGGGTGATTCTAAGACATGGTATAATTCTCTTGCTCCTGGTTGTGTCGTAGTCCCCAGGATATGATATATTACTTCTCTGAAAAATATTTTTCTGCTCTTAAGAAACAAGCTGCTTTACAAGAAATATTTAACTTTGCACAAATTGAAGAAGAGAGTCTCCCACAAGCTTGGGGGAGGCTTATCCAATTGCTTAATGCTTTGCCTGATCATCGACTTAAGAAAAATGAAATACTTGATATCTTCTATAATGGACTAACCGATGCTTCTAGGGACTTCCTAGATAGTTGTGATGGTTGTGTTTTCGGGGAATGAACTGTTGAACAAGCTGAAGAAATATTGAATAATATATTGAGGAATGATAATGAATGGACTCTTCCTGAACCACCACCTAAGCCAACTCCGAAGAAGAGAGGTATTCTATTTCTCAGTCCTGAAAATATGCAAGAGGCAAAGAAATCTATGAAAGAAAAATGTATTAAAGTTATAGATGTTAAGAATTTACCACTTATTGAAGAAATATACGATCTTAATACCCCAACACAGGTAGTAAAGGTAAATTATCTTTATAGATTTGATGAAGGTGATATTCCTTATACTAAATCTGCTAGTCAATGCTTGGATGTATTTGATAACTTTATTGTTAAACAAGAAAACTTCAATGCATATGTCCGTAGACAATTGAAACGAAATGTTATATGATTGAACGCTTGAGTGACTACATGTTTAGAACTATTAATGATCTCATGATTGTTAGTAAACATGCTTCCATGGTAAAAACTCAAGTAGAACAAGTTCTCAAGGCACAAAATGATTTGCTTAATGAGATGAATAATAAGATGAATGATCATGTTGTTGAAGTTGTGATGAGGCGAGTTAAAATGACTCAGGAACCTTTGTATCCTGAGGGCCACCCTAAGAGACTTGAGCAAGATTCTCAAAGAATTAATAATGATGCACCTAGTCCATCTAAAAAGAAAAATAAAGATGGTAGGACTTTGCATGCTCCTAGTGAACCTACTATAGACACACCTAAGAATCCACATGATATTTCTATTTCTGATGCTGAGACACAATCTGGAGATGAACATGAACCTAGTAATAATGATAATGATGATGTTCATGTTGATGCTCAACCTAGTAATGATAATGATGTGGAGATAGAACCTGTTGTTGATCTTGATAACCCACAACCTAAGAATAAAATATATGATAAGAGAGACTTCACTGCTAGGAAACATGGTAAAGAAAGAGAACCATGGGTTCAGAAACCCATGCCCTTTCCTCCTAAACCATCCAAGAAAAAGGATGGTGAAGAATTTGAGTGCTTTGTTGAAATGCTTAGACCTGTCTTTTTGCACTTATGTTTGACTAATATTTTGAAAATGTCTCCTTATGCTAAGTATATGAAAGATATTGTTACTGATAAAAGGAAGATATCGGAGGATGAAATTTCCACCATGCTTGCTAATTACACATTTAAGGTGGAATGCCAAAGAAACTAGGAGACCCTGGAATACCAGCTATACCATGATCCATTAAAAGAAACTATGTTAAAGCCGCTTTATGTGATCTTGGAGCCGGTGTTAGTGTTATGCATTTCTCTTTGTATCAAAGACTTGACTTGACTAAGTTGACACCAACTGAAATCTCTTTGCAAATGGCCGATAAATCAACTGTCATACCCATCGGTGTTTGTGAGGATGTACCTGTCATAGTTGCAAATGTTACTATCTTAACGGACTTTGTTATTCTTGATATACCCGAGGACGATAGTATGTCGATCATCCTTGTTAGACCTTTTTTGAATAATGCTGGGGCTATCATCAATTGCAATAAAGGTAATGTCACTTTTCATGTCAATGGTAATGAGCATACAATACACTTTCCGAAGGAACAACCTCAAGTGAATAGTATCAACTATATCAGAGAAATAACAACCATTGTTACTGGAGGTTTTAAATTCCCTATTCCTACTGTAAAAAAGAAATATGATATTCTTATTGTTGGGGACATGCATATCCCCATTGAGGTAACCTAGTGTTATTCAAAAATTCTCCGGTTTCATGTCATTCGGAAGAAGTTTGTTAATAAGACTTGATCAACCTTATTAATGGATTCCTTTTGATGAGCATGTGATGGATGAATTTAGGAGGCACAACTTTCTATACCCGCCATTTAATTTATGTTATTTAGAGTCAATAAAGTAGAAATGCCATTATTTTACTATTTTTTGAATTATCCGTGCAATAAAAATGACCAGAAAATATAAGTTCTCCAAGTGCCCTGAAAATTCAGTATGATTTTTTCATAATATTAGAATTTTTTTGGCACTAAGCACACCCTAGGGGGTGCACCTATGAGCCACAAGTTCACCCACCCCCTAGGCGCGCCTAGGAGGCTTGTGGGGCCCATGTAGCCCCCCTCACTTGTCCCAGCCACCCATGCACTTCGTCTTCCTCCAGAAAAAATCACACCATTGCTCAAACCCGTGTTCTTGCTCATCTTGCTGTCATTTCCGATATCCTTGCTCGTAGCTCCATTTGCAAAACTGTTTTGGGGGATTGATCGTCGGTATGTGACTCCTCCAATGGTCCAATTAGATTTTGTTCTAGTGCTTTGTATATTGCAAATTTTTGCTGTTGTGGTGACCATGTTCTTGAGCATGCATGTCAAATTTATATGGTTCAAAGTAGTTTTGTTGCATGATATAGCTTCTAGACACTTGTGGGAGTAGTTGCTATCAATTTGGTTGAGTTTTGTTCACTTTTATTTTGAGTTACTAAAAAATTTAGATTTTTTTCACAAAAAGGAATAGCTATGAGGAGAGCTCATCTAGTCGTAATTCTGAGGAAGATACTCCAATGAAAGAGCCCAAGTACAATCTTCCTCGTGCGGCGGAGGTTCGGCTGTGTGAATGGCCAAGTGACACATTCTTGAAGGAGGCAAGAATATATGAGGATTTCTATTATTTGGCAGAGAATGTCGGGATCATCCCCTTCCTCCAAGATAAGTGTGATCAAACTCCTACTCACTAATACCTTCGTGCAAAACTTTCGCTTTTATCCTAGAAAGGAACCACCCATGGTAGAATTTCACTTGTATGATGTGACTAAGCAAATGACATTATATGATTTTTGCAATCTTTGCAAAATACCTTATGAGGGCAGCGTCAGTGAGCCGCGCCCTAGAGACTTGGAGGATTTCCTTTCTAAAACTATTGTGGGGGAAGAGAGAGGAGTGTCAGAAGCAAGAGTGGCTAGTTTACATTTTCTTGTTTTACATTATTATTCATTATTTGCCGGGAGATGTGTGATTGGTTGTGGGGAGAGTGAAGGCCTCAGTGCCCCTGGCCTTGCCATTTTGCGCCATGCTTTATTTGCTGAGAGAACTTTTAGTTTGGGTGCTAACGTTGCTCAACGGTTGAACAAGAACTGCTCGAAGAGTACTGTTTATGGTGGTATCTATGCCACCCGCCTCGCCGCACATTTTGAGATACCTATTAGGCATGAGGAGAGAGAGAGAGAGGAGATGTTACTGCCCATTAAATATTTAGACTATGCTAGTATGGTAGCACATGATTTTATTAACTATGAAGAGCACAAGCGACTCTTCTAGAACTTAGTATTTAGCCAGGGCACATGTGAGATTATTACTTTGCCTGCACCTTCTTTGTTCGATATTCGTTTAGGCAGGTACATTACTATGCCCGAGGACATCTGTGCGTACTGGAGCCTGACACAACCTCCAACACCGGAGCCGGCACCAGTTCCTGATCCGTATCAAGAACCTGTTTATCAGTGGGAGCCGCAGGAGCTTTCTAACCAGAGGAACCCTCAGGACCCTCTGCAGTATCCAGGAGAGGGTTACTTCGAGCCGTGGCCATAGACCAACTTAGGCCAAAAGCCTAAGCTTGGGGGAGTACGTATTCCTCACCGACATTACATTCATGCATCACACGTTCATTCCAGTTGTTGGTGTCCATCCTTTTTTGTTATATAATCCATGCTAGTTTATTTTTCTTGCTTTCTTCTTGTGTGTTTGAAAAACTTTGACAAAAATCAAAAATATTTCTCGCTTCTTTTTAGTTTAATTAGTGCTAGTATTAAAAGAAACCCCAAAAGATTTCTCGTTCTTCTTATGCTTGTTGGGACCTTTCCCATGTAAATAGTTTTTCTCGTTTTTGTTTTATTTTCGTTGATGTCTGTGCTACGTCTTGAGCTTGCGTTGGTTTTCCTCGAAGAGGAGAGGGTGATGCAGCAAAGTGTAGCGTAAGTATTTCCCTCAGTTTTGAGAACCAAGGTATCAATCCAGTAGGACGCTCCTCAAAAGTCCCACGCACCTACACAAACACACTGAGAACTCGCAACCAACGCAATAAAGGGGTTGTCAATTCCTTCACGGCCACTTGCGGAAGTGAGATCTAATAAAGATAGTATGATCAGATAAATATATTTTTGGTATTTTAGGATTTAGATGCAAAAAGTAAAGATGCAAATAAAGGTAGATGGAAAGCAAATATGATAAGAGATAGACCCGCGGGCCATAGGTTTCACTAGAGGCTTCTCTCAAGATAGCATAAGTATTACGGTGGGTGAACAAATTACTATCAAGCAATTGATAGAAAAGCGCACAGTTATGAGATTATCTAGGCATGATCATGTATATAGGCATCACGTCCATAACAAGTAGACCGACTCCTGCCTGCATCTGCTACTATTACTCCACACATCGACCGCTATCCAGCATGCATCTAGAGTATTAAGTTCATAAGAACAGAGTAACGCATTAAGCAAGATGACATGATGTAGAGGAATAAACACATGCAATATGATATAAACCCCATCTTGTTATCCTCGATGGCAACAATACAATACGTGTCTTGCAACCCTTTCTGTCACTGGGTAAGAACAACGCAAGATTGAACCCAAAGCTAAGCACTTCTCCCATGGCAAGAAAGACCAATCTAGTAGGCCAAACCAAACTGATAATTCGAAGAGACTTGCAAAGATAACTCAACCATACATAAAAGAATTCAGAGAAGATTCAAATATTATTCATAGATAAACTTGATCATAAACCCACAATTCATCGAATCTCGACAAACACACCGCAAAAACAGATTACATCGAATATATCTCCACAAGAGAGGGGGAGAACATTGTATTGAGATCCAAAAAGAGAGAAGAAGCCATCTAGCTAATAACTATGGACCCGTAGGTCTGTGGTAAACTACTCACAACTCATCGGAGGGGCAAGGATGTTGATGTAGAGGCCCTGGTTGCTTCCCCCTTTGGGAGAGTGCCGACAAGGGCTCTAAGATGGGATCTCACGGATACAGAAGGTTACGGTGGTGGAAATTGTGTTTCGTGGTGCTCCTGAATGTTTTAGGGGTACGTAGGTATATATAGGAGGAAGAAGTACGTCGGTGGCCGCCCGAGGGGCCCACGAGACAGGGAGGGCACACCCTACAGGGGGCGCGCCCTCCTATCTCGTGGGGCCCTCGGAGGCTTCTTGACTTGCACTCCAAGCTCTCTGGATCAAATTTGTTCCCAAAATAACGCTCCGAAGGTTTCATTCCGTTTGGACTCCGTTTGATATTTCTTTTCTTCGAAATACTGAAATAGGCAAAAAAACAGCAATATGGGCTGGGCCTCCGGTTAGTAGGTTAGTCCCAAAAATGAAATAAATGTGTAAAATAAAGCCCATAAACATTCAAAAGAGGTAATATAATAGCATGGAACAATCAAAATTTATAGATACGTTGGAGACGTATCAAGCATCCCCAAGCTTAATTCCTGCTCGTCCTCGAGTAGGTAAATGATAAAAAGAGAATTTTTGATGTGGAATGCTACCTAGCATAATTCATAATGTAATTTTCTTTATTGTGGCATGAATGTTCAGATCCAAATGAATACAACATAAAAGTTCATATTGACATAAGAAATACTAATACTTCAAGCATACTAATCGAAGTAATCATGTCTTCTCAAAATAACATGGCTAAAGAAAGTTATCCCTACAAAATCATATAGTCTTGCTATGCTCTATCTTCATCACACAAAGTATTTAATCATGCACAACCCCGATGACAAGCCAAGCAATTGTTTCATACTTTAATAATCTCAAACTTTTTCAACTTTCACGCAATACATGAGCGTGAGCCATGGACATAGCACTATATGTGGAATAGAAGGGTGGTTGTGGAGAAGACAAAAAGGAGAAGATAGTCTCACATCAACTAGGCGTATCAACGGGCTATGGAGATGCCTAGATATCAATGTGAGTGAGTAGGGATTGCCATGCAACGGATGCACTAGAGCTATAAATATATGAACGCTCAACAAAAGAAACTAAGTGGGGTGCATCCAACTTGCTTGCTCACGAAGACCTAGGGCACTTTTTAGGAAGCCCATCATTGAAATATACAAGCCAAGTTCTATAATGAAAAATTCCCACTAGTATATGAAAGTGACAACATATGAGACTCTCTATCATGAAGATCATGGTGCTATTTTGAAGCACAAATGTGGAAAAAGAGATAGTAGCATTGTCCCTTCTCTCTTTTTCTCTCATTTTTATTTTTTTCCTTTTTTCTTTTCTTCCTTTTTTTCTTCTTCTTTTTTTTCTTTGGCCTATCTTTTTTTTCTTTTTTTTCTTTTTGGCCTTTCTTTTTTTCTTTTTGTAAAGTCCGAAGTCTCATCCCGACTTGTGGGGGAATCATAGTCTTCATCATCCTTTCCTCACTAGGACAATGCTCTAATAATGAAGATCATCACACTTTATGGATTTACAACTCAAAGCTAGAACAAGATATGACTCGATATGAATGCCTCCGGTGGTGTACCGGGATATGCAATGAATCAAGAGCGACATGTATGAAAATTATGAAAGTGGCCTTGCCACAAATACAATGTCAACTACATGATCATGCAAAAAGCAATATGACAAAAGTAATGCATGTCATATGAATGGAATGGTGGAAAGTTGCATGGAAATATATCTCGGAATGGCTATGGAAATGCCATAATAGGTAGGTATGGTGGCTGTTTTGAGGAAGGAGTATGGTGGGTGTATGGTACCGGCGAAAATTGCACGGTACAAGAGAGGCTAGCAATGGTGGAAGGGTGAAAGAGTGCGTATAATCCATGGACTCAACACTAATCAAAAGAACTCATATACTTGTTGCAAAAATTTAGAAGTCATCAAAAACCAAAGTACTACACGCATGCTCCTAGGGGGATAGATTGGTAGGAAAAGACCATCGCTCGTCCCCGACCGCCACTCATAAGGAAGACAATCAATAAATAAAATTATGCTCCAACTTCATCACAAAGCGGTTCACCATACGTGCATGCTACGGGAATCACAAGCTTCAACACAATCATTCTTTAAATTCATAATCACCAAACTAGCATGACTTTAATATCACTACCTCCATATCTCAAAACAATTATCAAGCATCAAATTGATCATAGCATCCAATTCACTTTCTATGATAGTTTTTATTACACCCAACTTGGATGCTCATCATTCTAGGACCAACTTTATGATCATAGGAAATACCATGCTGTTCTAAAAGACTCTCAAAATAATATAAGTGAAGCATGAGAGACTAGCAAGTTCTTCAAAAGTAAGAAACCACCGTGCTCTAAAAGATATAAGTGAAGCACTAGAGCAAAAACTATCAAGCTCAAAAGATATAAGTGAAGCACATAGAGTATTCTAGCAAATTCTAATCAATAGGCTTCTCCAAAAAGGTGTGTTCAGCAAGGATGATTGTGGTAAACTAAAAAGCAAAGACTAATATAATACACGATGCTCCAAGCAAAACACATATCATGTGGCGAATAAAAATATAGCTCCAAGTAAAGTTACCAATGAACGAAGATGAAAGAGGGGATGCCTTCCCGGGGCATCCCCAAGCTTAGGCTTTTGGCTATTCTTGAATATCTTGGGGTGCCATGGGTATCCCCAAGCTTAGTCTCTTGCCACTCCTTATTCCATAGTCCATAAAAGCTTTACCCAAAACTTGAAAACTTCACAACACAAAACTCAACAGGAAATCTTATAAGCTCCGTTAGTGAAAGAAAACAAAACCACCACATAAGGTACTGCAATGAACTCATTATTTATTTATTTTGGTGTTAAACCTACTGTATTCCAACTTCTTTATGGTTCATATACTGAATTACTAGCCATATATGCATTGAAATAAGCAAACAACACACGAAAAACAGAATCTGTCGAAAACAGAACAGTCTGTAGCAATCTGTAACTAACGCAAACTTCTGGAACTCTAAAAATCCTACCAAAATAGGAAGTCCTGGACAATTTTTTTATTGAATAGAAGCAAAAAGAATCAACGCAAAAGCACGTTCCTGTGATTTAACAAAATTATATTAATGCGTGCAAAGTTTTTGTTTTTCAGCAGAATCAAATCAACTATCATTGTAGGTTATCCTATAGGTTCTACTTGGCACAAACACTAATTAAAATATAAAAACACATCTAACCAGAAGGTAGATGCAAGATTTATTACTAAACAGGAGCAAAAACAAAAAACATAAAGAAAATTGGGTTGCCTCCCAACTAGCGCTATTGTTTAACGCCCCTAGCTAGGCATAAAAACAAAGATATATCTAACGAGTGCCATCTTTGGCACTAAATTCATAAGTTGCACGCATGATAGATTCATAAGGTAATTTAACTTTCTTTCTTAGAAAGTGCTCCATGCCTTTCTTTAATGGAAATTGGAATCTAATATTCCCTTCCTTCATATCAATAATCGCACCAATCGTTCTAAGGAAAGGTCTACCAAGAATAATAGGGCAAGAAAGATTGCAATCTATATCAAGAACGATAAAATCTACGAGCACCAAATTTCTATTTGCAACAATGAGAACATCATTGATCCTTCCTATAGGCTTTTTAATGGTGGAATCCGCAAGGTGCAAATTTAAAGAGCAATCATCAAGATCATGGAAACCTAGAATATCACATAAAGTTTTCGGAATCGTGGAAACACTAGCACCCAAATCACACAAAATAAAGCATTCATAATCTTTAATTTTAATCTTTATAGTAGGTTCCCACTCATCATTAAGTTTTCTAGGTATAGAAACTTCCAAATTAAGTTTTTCATAAGATTGCATCAAGGCATCAACAATATGTTTGGTAAAAGCTTTGTTTTGACTATAAGCATGAGGAGAATTAATAACGGATTGCAACAAGGAAATAAACCCTTTTAAAGAACAATTATCATAATCAAATTCCTTGAAATCCGAGGTAGTAAGTTCAATATTATTAGAAGTTGAGGATTCTCCAATCTCACTTTTACCAAATTTAACATCAAGATCTAAAGACTACGAATTTTTGGGACGCCTTCTAGGCAAAGTTGATTCATCATCTCTCCCATAACCATCAAAATTCATATTGCAAAACATAGATCTAATCGGAGATGTATCAATAACTTTAAGATCCTCATCATTATTTTCATGTAATTTTTCTGGTTTAGCGGCCGTCTTATTGACTAAGGTGGCTTGCTTGTCAGAAATTTTGGCTATAGCATTTTCAAGCCGGGTAATGTGAGTGTTAAGACCATAGAATTCTTTATTCATATCATCAAGCTCTTTGTTCATGAAACCCAAAAAACTTTTTTGTTCCTTAAGCTATTTTCTAAAGAAATTATTATGCTCAAACTGCAAATTCACAAAACTTCTAATATTTGATTCAATCTCATCCATCCTTCTGAGAAGGTGGTCAGGGCCCTTAGGCGCAGCCATAAGGTCAAGCAAGCAAACAAGCACACAAAAGAAGACAAACAAAAAGAGAGGAGGAGATTGGGAAAGAGAGGGCGAATAAAACGACAAGGGTGAAGTGGGGTAGAGGAAAACGAGAGGCAAATGGCAAATAATGTAAATGCAAGGGAGATGGGTGTCAGGACCCCAACTCAATGCCACATCGATCTAGCATGTAACACCTCATATCACTTTGCGGCCTCACGCACGGTATCCCCACGAGTGTCGCCTTATCTTTGCCTGGGACCGTTTGCGCCTTTTGGCACACGTATATGATAGTGTCGCTAGCATCCATATGATAAGGAGCCCGGGCTGACATGGCTAGTCGTAAACCCAAAGTGGCACAAACTTACAGGGACAGGCATCCATGACCCAGCATCGAACGTGTCGGTCATCAGCGAGTGAATCCCGGCTGTAGCACTGGGCTAGCAGGACTCCGGTGAACCGGGCTGTAGCGGGCTAACAGGACTCCGGTATTCATCGCGTGACATTTCCCCGAGGGGACAGACACAGGAACGAGGAAGGACACATGCCGGCCAGCCTAAGTGTTCCGGAGCAGTAGCAAGCTACCATGGCTCAGTGGAAGCACTAGGAGACATTTCCCGGTAAGAGAGGCTACTAAGGATAAACAACTAGATAGTCAGATCCCACACATACCAAGCATTTCAATAACATAAACACAATATGCTCGATATGTGCAAATACAACATGGCATCACAACATGACTCTACAACTCAAGTATTTAATTCAATAGGCTCCGAGGAGAGAGATATTACAAACATGGGTCTCTCGACCCAGCATTCAGAGCATACAAGTCAAAGCACAAGCGGAAGCTTAACATGTCTGAGTACAGACATCTATAAATGAAAAAGGCTGAAAAGCCTGACTATCTACCAGATCCTGCCGAGGGCACAAGATCATAGCTGAGGTAACAAGCTAAACGTCGAAGTCCACGCGGAACTACTAATGAGACGGTTGTCTCTCTGCAAAAACATAAAATAGGCAAACGTGAGTACAAATGTACCCAGCAAGACTTACATCAGAACTAACTACATATGCATCATTGTCAACAAAGGGGGGTGGTGGAGTTTGACTGCAGCAAGCCAGCTTTGACTCGGTGGCTATCCTGAACTACGACTGCAAGTAACTCTTTTGAGGTGGCGCACACGAGTCCCCATATTCACCATATCAATACACCACTATGGATCTGCTCACGGCCCCAAACGATGTGTGCAGGGTTCCCAAGCCCACCTCGACGGGTGGATCTACGCGTGGTACACCGTGCCATGGTGCCTAGTCTGTCCCAAGCCCACCTGTACCGGGTGCCACTTGGTAGACTACTAACACTACCTACAAACACCAGAAACTAGTTGCAACTCCTGGACAGAGATCAAGTTGATTAATAAGTCGAGAGAGCTTGGAGTGCCCGGAGCCCAATGTGTGGTAGTAACTGTTCATGGATAACAAACACAGAACTCAGTTCCTGAGGACGGTTTCAATGAGACAACCCACCATGTACTCCTACATGGCCTCTCACCGCTACCTTTACCAAATCGTGTTCACACACTTAGCTCACACATAGTAGGACATGTTCGCACACCTCTGATTCATCCCCGATGAATCAGACCCGACTCAACTCCAAGCAGTAGCAGGCATGACAAACAAGCATGAATGAGTAGGCACAACAGGGCTCAAACAACTCCTACTCATGCTAGTGGGTTTTATCTATTTACTGTGGCAATGGCAGGTCATGCAGAGGATAAAGGGGTTCAGCTACCGCAGCAAGTAACAGATGAATCGTTGTTGTCCTAATGCAGTAAAAAAGAGCAGGAGTGAGAGAGTAGGATTGTATCGGAATGAACAAGGGGGTTTTGCTTGCCTGGCACTTCTGAAGATAGTATAGCTCTTCATCGGTGTCATCGATCTCATCGTCGGTATCATGTCTATCGAGAGGGGACAAATACCGGCAACAGGGAAAGAAACACAATCAATGGAATGCACAATATGATGCATGAATGTGACATAGCAATATGTTGTTGATTGAGCTAATGCAGCTATTAACAAGTTAAATGGGGTTGGTTTGAACACTACATTCAAATTCAAACTCCATATGTGCTTTCTTAAATGCCATTTAATTGAATTGTCCTAAACAGTAGTCATAACTTGATCTAACATGCATGAAAATGGTACAGATGGAAAGATTGGATTTTTCTGATCATTTTTCATATATAATTTATCTCATTTGGAGTTACGTTTGATTTTATATGATTTTTAGAAGTTTAGGACATTTTCTGGAATAAATAAATCATTTTTGATTTATTTTAAATCCCAGAAAATATTTACTACGTCAGCATGACGTATTGGTGATGTCAGCAGGTCAACGGACGGCCTAGGTCAAACTGATGCGTGGGACCCACTGGTCAGTGTCGCAGAGCTGGCTAGTGTAGCTGACGTGTCGGCCTAGTCAATGGCCACGTCAGCAGGGTCAAAGCTGACGCGTGGGGCCACTGGATTAATCTAAAATAAACAGGAGTTAAGCTGTGGTTAATTAGGTGCGTGGGGCCCATTTAAGTGACTAGTGGTGGGTTAGTTAGCAGCCTCATTAGCCGCTAATGACGACGCCACGTCGGCATGGCCGGGGTTAGGCCGCCAGCGACCTTTCGGCGCGGCGGAGTCCACTCGGGACAGCGCTACAGGGGGCGGCTGGGCGAGCGAAGGGCACCGGGAGGAGGCCCTCACTCGCGCGCATCCAACGGTAGCCGTGGGGATGCCGGGGACGGCGTGTAGCGGCGGTGGCAGCGAGCATATGCGGCGGTGGAGCTTCGGCCATGGCGGGGCTACAGCCTACATGACGAGCGCGACCAGGGAGAAGGGGTAAACGGCGTGGGTTCTCACACGCATCCGATGGCGTCATCAATGAGGTCGGGGACGGCCAGGTTGCTGCAAATCGATGGTGACTTCCTTCGGGCACCGACGGCGAAGATGGCGACATTGGCGACAAAGCGGAGCCCTCCGGCTCGTTTCCTTCGGTGTGGAGACGAGGTGCTCGACGGTGGAGCTTCTAGACCCGGCGATGCGGCGACAGGAGGACGGTGGCTACGCGTACGCAAGACGGCGACCAGCGCGGTTGTTCTCGGATGGAGCTCGGGGAGGAGTTAGGGGTGAGGGAGAGACCAGAGAGATGGGGAGTGAGGGAGGAGGTCCGCGGGGCTTCTCCAGGCGCGTTGGATGGGCTCGGGGGCGCCTCCGTGGCAAGCAGGAGGTGGAGCTCCTGTGTGCGCTGCTGCTGGCACGCAGCTGCTTCGGGGCGAGGGGAGGGAGACAACGGCAGGGTGCTGGTGGGCTGGCTTCTCTCCTGGGCCAGGTAAGTAACAGGTACTCCCTCCTTCTCTGTTTCTATTTTAATTGCTGTTTTCTATTTATTTCAATCTGTTTTGATTTAGTTCAAGCACTAAACCATTTTTGTTCTTCCAATAATTTTTGCAGGGACTAAAAGGAATATTCTAGAGCCCCTCACAAAATATCAGAATTATTGAAGCATTAAAAATATATATAACATATATTTGCTCCAACTCAAGTACAATATGTGTTAATTCAAAAATCCAGAATGGCCTAGAAATATGTGCATCATTTTTGGCAGAGGTTTTCACCTTTACCAAAAATCATGAACATTTTTAGAGGGCATTTTGGGTTCATTGAAAAAGATTTTATTTTGACCCTAGTTGAATTCATTAGCTGCTAGGGCTTGGATCAATACCCATTTCAAGTTTCATGAAATTTAAACATGATGCATGGATGCAATGCCACTAGTTACAAACAAACTCTAGGGTTGTGACAACTTACCCCACTAAACAAGAATCTCGTCCCGAGATTCAAGATGTGAGGTAAGAAGACAGAGAGGACACAAAGCTAATACGATCTTCACGATCCAACTGTCCTTCTCAAAGATGTTGATTCATTGGTTCAAATTGATCTTGATGTCTTGCTCTGAGAACTCCAGCCAACATGACAATGAGAGGATAGGGAAAAAAATCTAAAAGGATCGATCTTATTGAAGGTCGAAGAACTTAGGATCATCCCGTGGAATGAGACATAGCAACATCTCTCAAGCCGAGACACGAAGCACGCATCTAGAGGGATGGAGTGGAATAGATGACGAGGATTCGCTAGGTAGAAAGTCCACACTTAAGAAGGTGTTGAACGGTTGTCAACGTAGCGATGAGTTGAGTTGCCATGATACCATAACAGGGCACCTTAGGGAAGGTGACTCGTAGGAATATCCCTTAAGTGGCAAAAGAATTACCTTTGATTCAGAGATCATCGAAACTCTTTATACCAGCCTAAGGCAATCACAATCGATCGTTTGGCAGAGTTCAAAGGAATGGCATATACGGATTTGAATGGATGATGTGGACTACCTTGTTGAAGACAACGTGATGAATGATTTTTGCTTATCATCAGGAATGGATGGGGCTTATGGTAGAATGGCACAATGGCGGTGCAAGCTGGGAACAAAATGCAAACGCTGGGAATGATTCTGGTAACTGGGGAATAACTCAACGAGAGTGATTCCACCGTTTGAATGGTTATAGCTTATCAGGGAAACCAAGAGCACAAGAATCCCTAAGGAACAACTTGTAGAATAAGCCGCATGAAATCCTCGTGGAGAAGATGGACAAATTGCCCAATCAAGATACTATAGTGATAGATCCTCCGGCTAGGTGCGTCGGCCAGAACATCAACCTTGTCAGGACCTACATCATAGATCTTGGAGAAGTTCCAACCATCATATCCGCCTGAGATTCAGATCTGGTTGGTAACAGGATGTTTCAGACAACATGTCCGGAAAAGGGAAGTTTGCAACACAAACCGACAAGATGATGTTGCAAGATTCTCAGGAAATGAACTATGGTAGTACGCTCCAAAACATGAGCTGGTTCTGCTACATACATCTGGGCATATGCTTCATGCACGGGACATGAAGATAATGCTTATAAAAGTTCCCAACACTAGCTGGATGTTCAACATGAATCATGGATGAGACAAAATGCTGTCGATGGGCCCAACAACAATTCATCCAGGTTTCCATATGGATGGAATACCACGATTATGTGAGCAAGGTGATAGCATTGGTCAGACCAAAAGATATAATGGTGTATAATCGAGGGATCAACCACGAGTAAGACAACATTACGAACATCATTGGTTCTGATTTGATTTGAGAATAGCCCACACTCAAATCAAAGTTTTGGCAAGACAATTGGTCCAGCAATTGGTCATGGAGATCAATCGATGAAGATATCATCTTTCTTAAACACACATATACAAAGAGATATCCCTTTGGAATGAACTAAGTCAGACAAAGCTTTCATCTTCCAACTCTCCAAGTTGTCATTCAGCTTAACCAACTAGCTCAGGGTATCCGACACAGATGCTTGGAGTAAGGGTGGTTTATAGGGAACCAACTTGATCACGAGCTCAACATAGCGGTCAGGTGACAACCTGGTGATACTTCCGAGAAGATAATCGGAAAATCACGAACCACCTATAAGTTACTAAGCTCGAGATCAATCTTGCTTTTCAGGGCAAGACGATATGATCAGAGAGCGAGGGTTTGACACAATCCTTACTCATTGATCGAGGAGTGCACCCGGAAATAAGGACTAGATAGCAGAATCAGTCTTAGAATGACGATTCGAGATCCAACACGCTAAGAATGGAATTATTGTCCTTTAACCACCAGGCAATGGGGTTGCTAGGAGTATTGATTTCACACATCGTAGTTCATCTGTCGGCATTCCGGCTGCAACAACACGGGAGCCGAGAAATGACTAATGAGGGCGAGAAGTATCACTGTATCAAGAATTCATAGGAGGGTGTGCATATCCCATGATATTCTTGATATAAAGATGGTAACACTCCAAGGTGGAACAGAACAAAAACTGGATTAGTATTTTGCTCTGCGGAGTATGACTACTTTGACCCAATCCTAGATATGGATGAGGTACTGGAGTTCATTTCTCCTAGTCATTCTGGAATAGAATGGCTTGACGGACCACAGGGATAATAGGCATTGTCGGTGTCAATACCGGCGGATCTCGGGTAGGGGGTCCCGAACTGTGCGTCTAAGTGGATGGTAACAGGAGACAAGGGACATGATGTTTTTACCCAGGTTCGGGCCCTCTCGATGGAGGTAAAACCCTACTCCTGCTTGATTAATATTGATGATATGGGTAGTACGAGAGTGGATCTACCACGAGATCAAGGAGGCTAAACCCTAGAAGCTAGCCTATGGTATGATTGTTGTAATGGTTGTTCGTCCTACGGACTAAAACCCTCCGGTTTATATAGACACCGGAGAGGGCTAGGGTTACACAGAGTCGGTTACAATGATAGGAGATCTACATATCCGTATTGCCAAGCTTGCCTTCCACGCCAAGGAAAGTCCCATCCGGACACGGGACAAAGTCTTCAATCTTGTATCTTCATAGTCTTGGAGTCCGGCCGATGATGATAGTCCGGCTATCCGGACACCCCCTAGTCCAGGACTCCCTCAGTAGCCCCCGAACCAGGCTTCAATGACGACGAGTCCAGTGCATGTATTGTCTTCGGCGTTGCAAGGCGGGTTCTCCTTAAAATTCCATGTGCCTGCCGAATAGTGTCTGGCACCCTTACAAATGTTGTGCTCCTTGGCTTCCACGCCCAATAATGGCCCTCTTCCACGCGTCGCACGAATGCGAAAGGCCAGGGTATCTTTTATATTTTCCCCCTAGCTGCGCAAATAACCTGCCTATAAGAGAGGCAAGAATCCAGATCCAAATCACACCATCTTCCTTCCGCGAGTACTCATCGGAGCGCTTCTGACCAAAAATCCATTCCATCATGGACCGTCGACGCAGATCCTCCTCTCGCGCTCCCAGCCCTCCGCCAGGAGATTGGAGGAGATGTTCTGTTCCGCACAGCGAGCTGGTGACGCTCCAAGCGGAGGGATACCTTCCTCCGGCCTTTATGGTCCCGGTCCGAGCCGGGCTGGCCACTTACAAAGGCGGAAAGCAAGCGGAGGCCACCCCTAGTCCCTCCAAAGGGGAGCGGGTGTGCTTCGTCCCTTATCTAATAAGGGGGCTCAGATTTCCCATCCACCCGTTTCTCCGGGGGCTTCTGGAGTTCTACGGACTCCAGCTTCATCACCTCACGCCCGCCTCCATTCTGCACATCACGGGTTACATAGCTCTTTGCGAGCTGTTCCTGGGCATCGAGCCCCATTTTACGCTGTGGAAGAGACTGTTTTGCCTCGTACCCCGTTCTCACAGGGGGTCAATATATCAAGTGGTCGGAGCCGAAATATGGCGCATCGCCGGGACCGGATATCTATCCGGAACCCCAAAGAAGGCGTCCGAAGACTGGCCTTCAGAATGGTTTTATGTGGAAGACGCTCCACTGCCGGACCCAGTTCGGATCGGCCTCCCAGAGTTCAGCAAGGCTCCTGTGAAGAAGCGCCTAAGTTGGCGCCCACGGAGCCCTCAATAGGAGGAAGACAGGAGCGTCCATTACTTGATGGGCCGGATTAGGTTGATGGCCCATTTCGGATTAACCATGATTGGAGTCATGGCCGTATGCATCATGCGAGGGGTGCAGCCGCTCCAATATAGGGGCCACCCCATGTGGGATTTCAACGGGGAGAACGACGCCACCCGTCATGGCCGTAAGGGGCCGGGATCGGCCACGGATCTGGTAAAGATCCTGTCCGGCCTGTACAAGGGGGAGAAAGAGGACTTCCTCCAGACGAGCCCATTGAATGGGTTCTCCATGAATAACCCTTGGAGCTGGGTAGGCGGACATTTATATATCCGACCCGTGCTTTCAAAGTTAAGTACATTACTTTATGGTTTTGACGCAGGAACTGCGCCGGAATGTGGAGAGCATACATAGTCCGGCTCCACAACCCGAGGATCCGGGAAGATCCCTTGATCCAGCCTCCGAAGAGGATCCGGACATAAAGGTGGAGCTAATTGACGGGGTGTTCCACCAACTCAGCATGGACAATGCTCTAGTCTCCATCACGGCTGACTACCCCGGCCTAACTCCGGCTTCCCAGGTAATTATGACCGGAGTCTGGACATTATTACTTCATCATTGCGTATTTTTGACCACCATATACAATGGTGTCTCGCAGGAGGTGCCTTCAAGGCAGGAAGCCAAACCCACGGCGGCTGACCAACAAGGGTCAGTCCGGCCCAGCAGGCGGAAGAGGAGTGCGGTGCGAATCGAAACGTCACTGCAACGGTATAGCTCGCAACCGTTATTCAGGAAAAGGATTCCTCGGAGGTGTATTAACGCTCATGACTTTTCCAGGAGAAAGAGCACTCGCCGGACTATGCCCAGAGAGGTTGCCAACCAAGCCTCCGCCCGCCAGGCTCCAACACCTGGTCCGGAGGGGGAGGCGAGCGCAAGGCACGAGCCGGATACTCCTCCAGCGGAGGATGCCGACAGGCTGTCCGCCACCAGGTCTGAGGTGGAGAGCGCCATGAATCATAGGCGTCGCCGGATAGTTCTGTGTGATGCGTGTTTCTCCCTAGAGGCGTTGAATGCCTTTAACACGGGAGACGCGCACCTCCGTGCCGCTCAAGATGGTTTAACCAGAGCCACGGAGCAGTATGTAAAAGACATACGGGTAAGAGATTTTAATAGTTGTATATGCCAGTAGCCCCCGAGACTTAAAGTAGTTAAAGTAACTGATTTAAGGATCATTTGATATGCAGGATCTTACGGAGAAGAATGCCCAATTGTCCCAGGAGCTAAAAGAGCGCAAAGCCCAACTTGAAGCCGCACTAGCTGCCGCAGAAGGAGGCACAGAGACCCCCTCCGGTAACAGTGTGCGGCGTGCGTATAAATCTGACAATGATATTGCAGATGTTGCCGGACTTGATCCGGACAAGCAACCGCTACTACGCCAGCTGAAGGCCGGCGAGAGGGTGCTTACGAAGGTGCAGAAGGAGAGGAACAAACTCCAGGATGCCCACGCCCAGCTTGGAGAAGAGCTGAAAGGTGTTCGGGCCGAGCTGTCTGGCTCCGTGAAGGAGAATCAGCGGCTTCATCACGACATCTATAGTAAGTGCTTGAGCGAACTCCTTTGAAAAGAAGAGTTCAGCGAGGAAGTCAATTGACAGAAATATGTCTGTAGGTGTGCTCACAGGTTGCCCTGCGGAGGAAATGCCCGGTTCAACGGGTGACCAACTTCCCGAGCTAGTGCAACTTCTCGAACGTGTTCGGCAGGCGATGAGCAGCGTTGTCCAGGCCTTATGGCCGTCCCTCTCCCTACCCGAGGGTCTTGGAGAGCTTGCGGAGAAGCTTCAGGGAGCGCGGCAGCGCTTCCGCTTATGGAAGATATCGGCTTGCCGTCAAGGTGCCAGGGAGGCCTGGGCCATGGTGAAGACGCGGTACAAGAAGGCGGATCTAAACCACATGGCCGAGGTCAGACCTGTGGGGCCCGATGGGAAGGAGATCCCTGTGAGCTTAGTGTACGGCCAAGTAGAGTTGGCCGCTAAGTATTCCCAACGGGACTGTAAATTAGACAGCCTATTAGACGGGATTGAGGAGGAGTACAATCAGTCGATTTGACGATGTATTTAAAATGACATGTAAAATGCCTACTAGCCGGATTGTAGATCGTTTGTCTTTGCCGACCTTTTCGCTTCAACCTCGGGACCTTAGAGTCCGGAGTGTGTCCGAATACCCTCTCGGTTATGAAAAATCCGGGGCATGCATGGAGACCAGGCGTAGGGGTCATTAGTGCTTTATCAGACAAGTGCCCAACTAGTTATGTTATATTACATGGTTAGTAAGAAACATCTTCCAGGGAGAATAGTTCCGTTAAGGGTTCCTTTCCCTGGGAGGCATGCCCTAAAGTGCATGTCCGGACTGCGAAAAGAGCAGGAAAACATCTGGGGGCAGATAAATAAATATGTAAAAAATCATCTTTCAAGTCACCGACCGAATATTCCCTTAAGAACACTAGCTTTCGGCTTCACCCAGTCTAAGGTACACATCCGGCTGACCCGGCAGTAACAATCGCAGAGGTGCTCCCTTTACCTCCTAGCCGAACAATCGGGAATGTAGGGGTAAGCACAAGAGCCAGGCAACCCAGCTTGGCCAAAACTTAAGTCATATCGATGCATATAATGGTGAATAAAAGGTACATGTGGAAGTTTAACACATGTGCTGGGCGTGAAGCTCGTATAAGTAAGCTTCTGTTAAAGAAGCCCCCAGGTATAATGAGTGCGGTTAGCACATCAAGTGTGTGCTAACAATGCGCAAATAGGCCCTCGATGGCTTTTATGAAAAAGGTGGGAGAAAAGAGAGAAACAAAAGACAGCTGAAGTGTGAAAATGTGGACGGAGGAAGGAAACGAACTCTTAGTCCGGCGCTAGGCATAGAATCTTCGGAGGCGGGCTGCGTTCCATGGGTTCGGCTCGAGTCGGTTGTCCGATGCATTTTGCAGACGGTATGCTCCGCCGGTCAGGACTTGGTCGATGATGAAGGGACCTTCCCATTTGGGCTTGAGTTTGTCCTTTTTCTTGTCCGGCAGGCGTAGAACTAGTTCGCCAACATTGTAAGTTTTAGCCCGTACTTCTCTGCTTTGATATCTTCGAGCCTGCTGCTGATAGAATGCGGAACGGGCCTTTGCCACATCGCGTTCCTCTTCCAATGCGTCCAAGCTGTCCTGCCGATCCAACTCGGCCTCTCTTTCTTCGTACATGCGCACTCGAGGTGAGTCATGAATTATGTCGCAGGGCAAAACTGCCTCTGTGCTATATACCATAAAGAATGGTGTGAATCCGGTAGTACGGTTTGGCGTGGTCCGCAGCGCCCACAGTACGGAGTCAAGCTCCTCTACCCAGTGCGTGTTAGATTCCGTAAGGGACCGCACTAGTCTGGGTTTGATGCCGCTCATTATCAGACCATTTGCTCGCTCAACTTGACCGTTGTTTTGAGGATGATAGACTGAAGCGTAATCGAGCTTAATGCCCATATTTTTGCACCAGAGTTTGACCTCGTCGGCCGTGAAGTTGGTGCCGTTATCGGTAATGATGCTATGGGGGACGCCATAATGGTGTACTACCCCGAATATGAAGTCTATCAGTGGTCCGGACTCTGCCGTTTTAACTGGCTTGGCCTCTATCCATTTGGTGAATTTGTCCACCATGACCAATAGGTACTTTTGCTTGTGGGTTCCCCCTTTAAGGGGTCCAACCATGTCAAGCCCCCAGACCGCGAACGGCCAGGTAATGGGTATAGTTTTGAGGGCGGTGGGTGGCATATGGTTCTGATGAGCAAAGAGCTGACAACCGACGCATCTTTGGACTAAGTCCTGAGCATCTGCCCGGGCCGTCGGCCAACAAAATCCTGTACGGAAGGCCTTACCTACAAGGGCCCGGGCTGCAGCGTGGTGTCCGCCTAGTCCGGCGTGAATTTCAGCCAGAAGATTTCGCCCTTCCTCTTCGGAGATGCACCTTTGAAGGACTCTGGTTGTGCTTTTCTTATAAAGTTCTCCCTCATGGACCTTGTAGGCTTTAGATCGCCGAACTATGCAGCGGGCCTCATTTTGGTCTTCGGGAAGTTCCTGCCTAATTAAGTAGGCTAGGAATGGTTCTGTCCACGGGGAAATTACCGCCCTTATTTCGTGGGCTGAAGGTGTTATTTCATCGGCTGAACCGCCGATTATGTCAGATTGTTCTGTGTTGGGTGGCGTGGTTGTTTCCGGGTTATTATTTTCGGACTCCTCTTCCCATAGTATGGATGGCTCAAAGAGCCGTTCCAGGAAGATGTTTGGAGGAACAGCGTCGCGTTTCGTGCCGATGCGTGCCAACATGTTGGCTGCTTGGTTATTAACCCGGGCTACATGGTGGAATTGGAGTCCTTCGAACCGAGCTGACATTTTTAGGACAGCGTTACGATAGGCTGCCATTTTCGGATCCTTGGCATCAAAGTCTCCATTTACTTGGGATATTGCAAGGTTTGAATCCCCGCGCACCTCTAGGCGTTGAATACCCATGGAGATTGCCATCCGGAGACCATGTAGGAGGGCCTCATATTCGGCTGCATTGTTGGAGTCCGTGTACATTATCTGAAGTACGTATTGGACTGTGTCTCCGGTTGGGGACGTCAGTACGACGCCAGCCCCCAAGCCGGCCAACATTTTGGAGCCGTCGAAATGCATAATCCAATTGGAGTATGCGCCGTACTCTTTAGGGAGTTTGGCTTCGGTCCATTCAGCGATGAAGTCAGCCAAGACTTGCGACTTTATAGCTCGCCGAGGTTTATAAGTTATATCGAATGGTAAGAGCTCAATGGCCCATTTTGCAATCCTGCCCATCGCGTCACAGTTGTTTATAATGTCATTGAGGGGTACTTCGGAGGCCACTGTTATCGAACACTCTTGAAAGTAGTGTCGGAGCTTCCGGGATGCCATGAACACCGCGTACGCTATCTTTTGATAATGCGGGTACCGAGACTTGCAGGGAGTTAAGACAGTGGATACGTAATACACTGGTTTTTGAAGAGGGAATTTATGCCCTTCTGTTTCTCGTTCGACGACGAGCACCGCGCTTACAACTTGATGTGTTGCCGCGATATATAACAACATCGGTTCGCCCAGGTTAGGCGCAGCCAGGACCAGATTTGTTGCCAATATGGCTTTTATTTCTTCGAGTCCGGCAGTGGCAGCATCCGTCCACTCGAAGTGTTCGGTGCGCCTGAGGAGGCAATAGAGGGGCAATGCCTTTTCTCCCAAACGGGAGATGAAGTGGCTTAGAGCCACCACGCATCCAGTCAATTTTTGTATTTGTTTGAGGTCTTTTGGAATATCCAGTTGTGATAGAGCTCGGATCTTGGCTGGGTTTGCTTCAATTCCTCTACTAGATATAATGAAGCCCAGGAGCTTTCCGGCTGGTACGCCGAAAACACATTTTTCCGGGTTCAGCTTAATGTCATATGCTCGGAGGTTGTCGAATGTGAGCCTCAAATCGTCTACTAGAGTTTCGACGTGTTTGGTTTTAACGACTACGTCGTCTATGTATGCCTCTATTGTTTTGCCGATCTTGGTAGCCAGACATGTCTGAATCGTGCGCTGATATGTCGCGCCGGCGTTTTTGAGTCCGAAGGGCATCGTGTTGAAGCAGAATGGTCCGTATGGAGTAATGAATGCTGTTGCGGCTTGGTCCGCCTCTGCCATCTTGATTTGATGGTAGCCGGAGTATGCGTCAAGGAAGCACAATGAATCGTTCCCTGCGGTAGCATCGATTATTTGGTCGATGCGGGGAAGGGGGAAAGGATCCTTTGGGCAGGCCTTGTTGAGGTCTTTAAAATTGACACATAGGCGCCAGGATTTGTCCTTCTTTGGTACCATTACCAGGTTTGCTAGCCAGTCCGGATGTTTGATGTCTCTGATGAATCCGGCTTCCAGTAGTTTGGCTAGCTCTTCTCCCATTGCCTGTCTTTTGGGTTCGGAAAATCGCCGAAGAGCCTGTTTGACTGGCTTGAATCCTTTTAGGATGTTTAGGCTCTGTTCTGCCAATCTGCATGAGATTCCTGGCATATCTGAAGGGTGCCAGGCAAAGATGTCCCAATTTTCCCGAAGGAATTCTCGTAGTGTGGCGTCTACATCAGGGTTCAACTGTGCCCCAATGGAGGCCGTCTTTGTTGGGTCCGTTGGATGGACCTGGAATTTGACTATTTCGTCCACTGGTTTAAAGGAGGTGGACTTGGATCTCTTATCGAGTATCACATCATCCCTATTCACCGTAGAGCGCAGCGCAATGAGTTCCTCCACCGCTAGGGCTTCGGATTGTGCCTCCAGGGCTAATGCGGCTGTCTTGTTTTCGGCGCGGAGTGCTGTGTCCGGATCACTGACGAGAGTGATTATTCTGCCGGGCCCCGGCATCTTAAGCTTCATGTACCCGTAATGGGGTATGGCTTGAAAAATTGTGAATGCCTCTTGTCGTAATATAGCGTGATATCCGCTGCTGAATGGGGCCACTTGGAACATGACCTCCTCGGACCTGTAATTGTCCGGCGAGCCGAACACCACATCAAGTGTGATTTTTCCTGTGCAGCGTGCTTCCCGGCTAGGGATTATTCCTCTAAAGGTTGTGCTGCTTCGCTCAATGCGGCTCCAGTCTATTTCCATTTTTTGAAGAGTTTCCTCGTAGATGAGGTTTAATCCGCTGCCGCCATCCATGAGTACCTTTTGTTGCGGACTAGGGTTGTATTCGGAGCCGGATTGTCCCAAAACTTAGTTTCGGTTTTCCGGAAACTCTCCATCGCACAATACTTGCGTACTATGGACGCCAGGTCGGTGAATTGTGTAATTTCACGACGACTTATGGCGTTCAAGATTCCCTTGTCCGTGCAATTATTGCAAAAAATTGAAATTGCATTTTCCTCACGGCAGTCTTTTATCCTGTCCATAACCAGGAGGAATCTGGCCCAGTAATGATGTACTGTTTTAGCGGGCTCTTGCCGGATTTGAGATAGATCGCATATGTTTGGGTGGGTGGGTGGAATTGAGTCCGGAACCCTACCCGTCTCGAGGCTCAAGGGCCGAAAAGTTTCCGAATTTGGAAGCTTGGATTGCTAGACGTTGTCCAATGAGTCTTGTCCGATGTCTGACTTTAGGTTCAGTGCTTGATCGACGTCCGTCCCTCTGTGGAAATCCGACATGGAGGTTTCGGGAGTTCGGACATAACTAGTTTTCAATGTAGAAGAAGAATCGCCGCGTTGTTCCTCTACCACATCAACGTGGTGGGTAACCTGGGGAGAGTTAATCTCTCTCAGATCGGTTTTAAGCCCAATCTAATTGTAGTCTGTAGTGACTCCCAGGGCGGCGATGCGATCCAAGAGCTCGTTTACGGACAAGAGCTCTATTGGATCCAGCTGCTCGGCGAATTCCGAGTTGACGTGAAGATTGCTTTTGATGACCCGAGAGGTCATCGTCGAAGCGGTGGCCGAACAAGCGGTCATGAGAAAACCACCTAGCCGGATAGTTTGGCCGGCGGCCAGGGCTCCATTGGCGATGATACCATCTTTAAAGACGGGAAGAGGCATCCTTCCTGATCGCGACGGCATAGAGGAACTCTCAATGAAAGCACCAATGTCGGTGTCGAAACCGGCGGATCTCAGGTAGGGGGTCCCGAACTGTGCGTCTAGGCGGATGGTAACAGGAGACAAGGGACACGATGTTTTTACCCAGGTTCGGGCCCTCTCGATGGAGGTAAAACCCTACTCCTGCTTGATTAATATTGATGATATGGGTAGTACGAGAGTGGATCTACCACGAGATCAAGGAGGCTAAACCCTAGAAGCTAGCCTATGGTATGATTGTTGTAATGGTTGTTCGTCCTACGGACTAAAACCCTCCGGTTTATATAGACACCGGAGAGGGCTAGGTTTACACAGAGTCGGTTACAATGGTAGGAGATCTACATATCCGTATTGCCAAGCTTGCCTTCCACGCCAAGGAAAGTCCCATCCGGACACGGTTCGATGTCTTCAATCTTGTATCTTCATAGTCTTGGAGTCCGGCCGATGATGATAGTCCGGCTATCCGGACACCCCCTAGTCCAGGACTCACTCAGGCATCGATAAACAAATGCACGCATACTCTTGACTATCAATTGATAGACGAAGGTCAGAAGAGAACTAAAGAAGGACAACTCGAAAGAACATATGATTTACTGAGTTGTGGATGCATGGATTAGCATGTCAGACGAGTTCAACATATTCCTTCTGGATAACCCATGCAGAAAAGGTAGAACTGGCAGAGTAACAACATAGAACCGAGAACTCGTTAAGAGCACTCTAGTTGTGATATTTTGGTTCAAAGAACTTCTGCCATAAGCGGTTCATAGTATTTGGAAGAAGGAAATACCACGAACATCGAGGACTAATGCAAATGTTACTAATATCCTAAAGGAACTAGCAAACACTATCAACATGAGGTAAGTAGGGTGAATCTCGGGTTCAAAACCCTAGGAATAGAATACCTACTAACTAAATTGCATCACGGGATGCTTTCGAGAATGAAGGCCAGAATCATCACAATGGGACACAAAACATGGTTGGGTTACTAGGTGATCCTCTAAGACACCTAGGGTCATAATAGTAGCTCCAACATATATGTCGAGGCAGCAGAGTACCTCAACTCACCGATTAGCGTGGTTAATCTGGCCCAAAGAAACATCGGGAATGGAAAGGGAATTTGCAAATACATCAGATTATTTAGAAACCTGGGATGACTTGGACAGCATAACGACTGTAAATGCTCAAAATTGATTTGAGACATCCTGTAAAATAGTGGCATAACCACTTAGCATCACAATATCAAGGTTCCAAGATCAATTGATAACATACCAAAGTAGTAGGAACTTAACTGAGGCTTGAAACCAACAATCCTATAAGTCTACGGATTAGAAACACGTGATCCTAATAGAAAGAAGAGAAAGCCTAGTTTCTTAACCCCGTAGGAAAGATAAGATAACTCGGATCAGAAGGCATAAGGTATAAGGAGTAAAAAGAGCCTTACGTTCCCAACCACAATCAATTCCCTTACATAACTAAAGAATTTCTAGACTCAACTTCGACCAGTTTGGCTTGGTAATCCTACAGGCAGTCAAGCTCTGATACCAAAGCTGTCAGGACCCTGACTCAATGCCACATCGATCTAGCATGTAACACCTCATATCACTTTGCGGCCTCACGCACGGTATCCCCACGGGTGTCGCCTTACCTTTGCCCGGGACCGTTTGCGCCTTTTGGCACACGTATATGATAGTGTCTCTAGCATCCATATGATAAGGAGCCCGGGCTGACATGGCTAGTCGTAACCCCAAAGTGGCACAAACTTAAAGGGACAGGCATCCATGACCCAGCATCGAACGTGTCGGTCATCAGCGAGTGAATCCAGGCTGTAGCACTGGGCTAGCAGGACTCCGGCGAACCGGGCTATAGCGGGCTAACAGGACTCCGGTATTCATCGCGTGACATTTCCCCGAGGGGACAGACACAGGAACAAAGAAGGACACATGCCGGCCAGCCTAAGTGTTCCGGAGCAGTAGCAAGCTACCATGGCTCAGTGGAAGCACTAGGAGACATTTCCCGGTAAGAGAGGCTACTAAGGACAAACAACTAGATAGTCAGATCCCACACATACCAAGCATTTCAATAACATACACACAATATGCTCGATATGTGCAAATACAACATGGCACACAACATGACTCTACAACTCAAGTATTTAATTCAATAGGCTCCGAGGAGCAAGATATTACAAACATGGGTCTCTCGACCCAGCATTCAGAGCATACAAGTCAAAGCACAAGCGGAAGCTTAACATGTCTGAGTATAGACATCTATAAATGAAAAAGGCCAAAAAGCCTGACTATCTACCAGATCCTGCCGAGGGCACAAGATCGTAGCTGAGGTAACAAGCTCAACGTCGAAGTCCACGCGGAACTACTAATGAGACGGAAGTCTCTCTGCAAAAACATAAAATAGGCAAACGTGAGTACAAATGTACCCAGCAAGACTTACATCAGAACTAACTACATATGCATCATTGTCAACAAAGGGGGGTGGTGGAGTTTGACTGCAGCAAGCCAGCTTTGACTCGGTGGCTATCCTAAACTACGACTGCAAGTAACTCTTTTGAGGTGGCACACACGAGTCCCCATATTCACCATATCAATACACCACTATGGATCTGCTCCCGTCTCCCTACGAGAACGCCATCCATAGCACTCACACTTATCTTGTGTATTTTAGAGTATCCACTTCAAGTTATCTATGAACTGTACAGGCAACCCAGAAGTCCTTTACTGCGGACACGGCTATTCGAATAGATGATGTTAACCCTGCAGGGGTGTACTTCTTCACACACGCTCTCGCCACTTACCGCCATGTACACGTCATGTATCTCGGCAACCTTCAAGCGGAAGCCTGGTGAGGGAGTCGGCCACGACCTGACTAACCACACAAGTCTCTCGTCCAGGTTTATCGCCTATTCGGGTTCCATCCGCAAGGAGATCCGGCCGGGGTGTCGCTCATGGCCCCAAACGATGTGTGCAGGGTTCCCAAGCCCACCTCGACGGGTGGATCTACGCTTGGTACACCGTGCCATGGTGCCTAGTCTGTCCCAAGCCCACCTGTATCGGGTGCCACTTGGTAGACTACTAACACTACCTACAAACACCAAAAACTAGTTGCAACTCCTGGACAGAGATCAAGTTGATTAATAAGTCGAGAGAACTTGGAGTGCCGGAGCCCAATGTGTGGTAGTAACTATTCATGGATAACAAACACAGAACTCAGTTCCTGAGGACGGTTTTAATGAGACAACCCACCATGTACTCCTACATGGCCTCTCACCGCTACCTTTACCAAATCGTGTTCACACACTTAGCTCACACATAGTAGGACATGTTCGCACACCTCTGATTCATCCCCGATGAATCAGACCCGACTCAACTCCAAGCAGTAGCAGGCATGACAAACAAGCATGAATGAGTAGGCACAACAGGGCTCAAACAACTCCTACTCATGCTAGTGGGTTTTATCTATTTACTGTGGCAATGGCAGGTCATGCAGAGGATAAAGGGGTTCAGCTACCGCAGCAAGTAACAGATGAATCGTTGTTGTCCTAATGCAGTAAAAAAGAGCAGGAGCGAGAGAGTAGGATTGTATCAGAATGAACAAGGGGGTTTTGCTTCCCTGGCACTTCTGAAGATAGTATAGCTCTTCATCGGTGTCATCAATCTCATCATCGGTATCACGTCTATCGAGAGGGGACAAATACCGGCAACAGGGAAAGAAACACAATCAATGCAATGCACAATATGATGCATGAATGTGACATAGCAATATGCTGTTGATTGAGCTAATGTAGCTATCAACAAGTTAAATGGGGTTGGTTTGAACACTACATTCAAATTCAAACTCCATATGTGCTTTCTTAAATGCCATTTAATCGAATTGTCCTAAACAGTATTCATAACTTGATCTAACATGCATGAAAATGGTACAGATGGAAATATTGGATTTTCCTGATCATTTTACATATATAATTTATCTCATTTGGAGTTACGGTTGATTTTATATGATTTTTAGAAGTTTAGGACATTTTCTGGAATAAATAAATCATTTTTGATTTATTTTAAATCCCAGAAAATAAATCATTGGTGACGTCAGCAGGTCAACAGACGGCCCAGGTCAAACTGATGCGTGGGACCCACTGGTCAGTGTCACAGAGCTGGCTAGTGTAGCTGACGTGTCGGCCTGGTCAACGGCCACGTCAGCAGGGTCAAAGCTGACGCGTGGGGCCACTGGATTAATATAAAATAAACAGGAGTTAAGCTGTGGTTAATTAGGTGCGTGGGGCCCATTTGTAAGTGACTAGTGGTGGGTTAGTTAGCGGCCTCATTAGCCGCTAATGACGATGCCACGTCGGCATGGCCGGGGTTAGGCCGCCGGCGACCTTCCGGCGCGGCGGAGTCCACTCGGGACAGTGCTACAGGGGGCGGCTGGGCGAGCGAAGGGCACCGGGAGGAGGCCCTCACTCGCGCGCATCCAACGGTAGCCGTGGGGATGCCGGGGACGGCGTGTAGCGGCGGCGGCGGCGAGCATATGCGGTGGCGGAGCTTCGGCCATGGCAGGGCCACAGCCTAGAGGACAAGCGCGACCAGGGGAGAAGGGGTAAACGGCGTGGGTGCTCATAGCGCATCCGATGGCGTTGTCAATGAGGTCGGGGACGGCCAGGTTGCTGCAAATCGATGGTGACTTCCTTCGGGCACCGACGGCGAAGATGGCGACATTGGCGACGAAGCAGAGCCCTCCGGCTCGTTTCCTTTAGTGTGGAGACGAGGTGCTCAACAGTGGAGCTTCTAGACCCGGCGATGCGGCGACAGGAGGACGGTGGCTACGCGTACACAAGACGGCGGCCGGCGCGGTTGTTCTCGGATGGAGCTCGGGGAGGAGCTAGGGGTGAGGGAGAGACCAGAGAGATGGGGGAGTGAGGGAGGAGGTCCGCGGGGCTTCTCCAGGCGCGTTGGATGGGCTCGGGGGCGCCTCGGTGGCAAGCAGGAGGTGGAGCTCCTGTGTGCGCTACTGCTGGCATGCAGCTGCTTCGAGGCGAGGGGAGGGAGACAACGGCAGGGTGCTGGTGGGCTGGATTCTCTCCTGGGCCAGGTAAGTAACAGGTACTCCCTCCTTCTCTGATTCTATTTTAATTGTTGTTTTCTATTTATTTCAATCTGTTTTGATTTAGTTCAAGCACTAAACCATTTTTGTTCTTCCAATAATTTTTGCAGGGACTAAAAGGAATATTCTAGAGCCCCTCACAAAATATCAGAATTATTGAAGCATTAAAAATATATATAACATATATTTGCTCCAACTCAAGTACAATATGTGTTAATTCAAAAATCCAGAATGGCCTAGAAATATGTGCATCATTTTTGGCAGAGGTTTTCACCTTTACCAAAAATCATGAACATTTTTAGAGGGCATTTTGGGTTCATTGAAAAAGATTTTATTTTGACCCTAGTTGAATTCATTAGCTGCTAGGGCTTGGATCAATCCCCATTTCAAGTTTCATGAAATTTAAACATGATGCATGGATGCAATGCCACTAGTTACAAACAAACTCTAGGGCTGTGACAATGGGTTTGTGATGGGTACTTGGTATGTCTTGACTTGAGCGAAGACCTCCCCGGCAACGGCGCCAGAAATCCTTCTTGCTATGTCTTGAGCTTGCGTTGGTTTTCCTCGAAGAGGAGAGGGTGATGCAGCAAAGTGTAGCGTAAGTATTTCCCTTAGTTTTGAGAACCAAGGTATCAATCCAGTAGGAGGCTCCTCAAAAGTCCCACGCACGTACACAAACAAACTGAGAACTCACAACCAATGCAATAAAGGGTTGTCAATCCCTTCACGGCCACTTGCGGAAGTGAGATCTAATAAAGATAGTATGATAAGATAAATATATTTTTGGTATTTTAGGATATAGATGCAAAAAGTAAAGATGCAAATAAAGGTGGATGGAAAGCAAATATGATAAGAGATAGACCCGGGGGCCATAGGTTTCACTAGAGGCTTCTCTCAAGATAGCATAAGTATTACGGTGGGTGAACAAATTACTGTCGAGCAATTGATAGAAAAACGCATAGTTATGAGATTATCTAGGCATTATCATGTATATAGGCATCACGTCCATAACAAGTAGACCGACTCCTGCCTGCATCTACTACTATTACTCCACACATCGACCGCTATCCAGCATGCATCTAGAGTATTAAGTTCATAAGAACAGAGTAACGCATTAAGCAAGATGACATGATGTAGAGGAATAAACATATGCAATATGATATAAACCCCATCTTGTTATCCTCGATGGCAACAATACAATACGTGTCTTGCAACCCTTTCTGTCCCTGGGTAAGAGCACCGCAAGATTGAACCCAAAGAAATACCAATCTAGTAGGCCAAACCAAACTGATAATTCGAAGAGACTTACAAAGATAACTCAATCATACATAAAAGAATTCTGAGAAGATTCAGATATTATTCATAGATAAAATTGATCATAAACCCACAATTCATCGGATCTCGACAAACACACCGCGAAAAGAGATTACATTGAATAGATCTCCACAAGAGAGGGGTAGAACATTGTATTGAGATCCAAAAAGAGAGAAGAAGCCATCTAGCTAATAACTATGGACCCGTAGGTCTGTGGTAAACTACTCACAACTCATCGGAGGGGCAAGGATGTTGATGTAGAGGCTCTCCGTGGTTGCTTCCCCCTCTGGTAGAGTGCCGGCAAGGGCTGCAAGATGGGATCTCGCGGATACAGAAGTTTACGGCGGTGGAAATTGTGTTTCGTGGTGCTCCTGGATGTTTTCTGGGTACGTAGGTATATATAGGAGGAAAAAGTACAGCGGTGGCTGCCCGAGGGGCCCACGAGACAGGGGGCGCCCTACAGGGGGGGGGGGGCGCCCTCCTATCTCGTGGGGCCCTTGGAGGCTTCTTGACTTGCACTCCAAGATCTCCGGATCAGATTTGTTCCAAAAATAACGCTCCCGAAGGTTTCATTCCGTTTGGACTCCGTTTGATATTCCTTTTCTTCGAAATACTGAAATAGGCAAAAAAACAGCAATATGGGCTGGGCCTCCGGTTAGTAGGTTAGTCCCAAAAATGAAATAAATGTGTAAAATAAAAGCCCATAAACATCCAAAAGGGGTAATATAATAGCATGGAACAATCAAAAATTATAGATACGTTGGAGACGTATCAGTATGCTAGAACTATGTCGGTATTTCCCAAAGAGGAAGGGATGATGCAGTATAGCGACGGTAGGTATTTCCCTCAGTGATGAGACCAAGATTATCGGACCGGTAGGAGAACCTCCTCACACCACATAAACAACACCTGCACACAAATAACAAATACTCGCAACCCGACGTGTTAAAGGGGTTTGTCAATCCCTTTCGGGTACAGTGCCTCAAGATAGGCAAATAACGCGAGGTAAAAGTGGTAGATAGGATAAATAGATATCGGAATAAATAAATTGCAGCAAGGTACTTTTGTATTTTTGGTTTAATAGATCTGAAAAAATGCAAAGGAAAATAGATCGCAAGGGCAAATATGATGAAAGAGACCCGGGGGCCGTAGGTTTCACTAGTGGCTTCTCTCGAGAAAAATAGCAAACGGTGGGAAAACAATTGCTGTTGGGGAATTGATAGAACTTCAAATAATCATGACGATATCCGGGCAATGATCATTATATAGGCATCACGTCCAAGATTAGTAGACCGACTCCTGCCTGCATCTACTACTATTACTCCACACATCGACCACTATTCTAGCATGCATCTAGTGTATTAAGTTCATGCAAAAGTGGAGTAATGCAATAAGAACGATGACATGATGTAGACAAGATCTATTTATGTATAAATAGACCCCATCTTGTTATCCTTAATAGCAACGATACATACATGTCGTTTCCCTTTCTGTCACTGGGATCAAGCACCGTAAGATCGAACCCATCACAAAGCACCTCTTCCCATTGCAAGATAAATAGATAAAGTTGGCCAAACAAAACCCAAATATCAGAGAAGAAATACGAGGCTATAATCAATCATGCATATAAGAGATCAAAGAAGACTCAAACAACTTTCATGGATAAAAACATAGATCTGATCATAAACTCAAAGTTCATCGGATCCCAACAAACACACCGCAAAAAGACTTACATCATATGGATCTCCAAGAGACCATTGTATTGATAATCAATAGAGAGAGAGAGAGGAAGCCATCTAGCTACTAACTACGGACCCGCAGGTCTACAAAGAACTACTCACACGTCATCGGAGAGACACCAATGGACATGATGAACCCCTCCGAGATGGTGTCTAGACTGGATCTTATGTTTCTGACCTCTGCGGTGGCTGGAATTGATTTTCGTCGACTCCCCAGGGGTTTCTGGAATATTGGGGTATTTAAAGACGAAAGAGGCGGTGCGGGAGGCTAACGAGGAGGGCACAACCCACCGGGGCACGCCTGGGCCCCCAGGCGCGCCCTAGTGGGTTGTGCTCCCCTCGAGCTCCCCTCAGATGCGTTACTGGCCCACTAGATGTCTTCTGGCCCAAAAAATATCTACAGAAAGTTTCGCTGCATTTGGACTCCGTTTGGTATTGATTTCTTGCAATGTAAAAAACATGCAGAAAACAGCATCTGGCACTGGGCACTATATGTCAATAGGTTAGTACCAAAAAATGATATAAAATGACTATAAAATGATTGTAAAACATCCAAGAATGATAATATAACATCATGGAAACAATAAAAAATTATAGATACATTGGAGACGTATCAGCATCCCCAAGCTTAATTCCTGCTCGTCCTCGAGTAGGTAAATGATAAAAACAGAATTTTTTATGTGGAATGCTGCCTAACATGTTCATCACATTTCTTTTCCTTATAGCATGGACATTTGGACTTTTATATGATTCAAAGCAATAGTCTAGTTTTGACATGAAGACTTTAATACTCAAGCATACCAAGAAATAACCATGTCTTTCAAAATATCAACACTAAAGCAAGTTATCCCTAGCCCATTATGCTCAATTATTGATCCATTCATGAAACAAACTCGAATATTAACTACACCCAATGCTCAAATACGATCATAGTGCCCCATAGTTGGTGCTTTATAAGAGAAGATGGAGACTCAAATTCAAAATAAAAATTGCATAAGTAAAAGAAAGGCCCTTCGCGGAGAGAAGTAGGGATTTGTAGAGGTGCCGGAGCTCAAAGCTTAAATTGAGAGATAAAAACATTTTGAGAGGCATACTTTTCCCACCAACGAAAACGACTTGGAGCTCCCAACACTTTCCATGCTAGATACATCATAGGCGGTTCCCAAACAGAAAATAAAGTTTATTTCTTTTTCCACCATTACTTTCACTTTCCATGGCTAACCATATCCACGGGTGCCCTCCATACCAACTCTTTCCAAGGAATTTATTATTTGACAACATAAAGTAAATTCATTTTTCATTTTGGGACTGGGCATCCCTAATACCTTTGCCGTACTTTCGTGCAATGACAAGTGAATAAACACTCATCGTGAGAATAACAAATCTAGCATGGAAAATATTGGCCACCCCTCACCGCCTCGCGAGCGGTAGAGCACACAAAGGAGAAATTTATTTTGAAAATTAAAGATGGCACATGCAAATTTGCTTAGAATGGCATGGAAATAGTGCATATAGGTTGATATAGTGGTCTCATATGGCAAAACTGGTTTAAAGGGTTTTGGATGCACAAGTAGTGATCATACTTAGTGCAAAATGAAGGCTAGCAAAAAGATTGAGAAGCGACCAACCAAAAAGCAATAAATCTCATACCCAAACATTAAGCATAAGTAACACCAAATAATGCACCACAAGTAGGATATAAATTTCATTGCATAATTATTGACTTTCATGCTTTCATAGGGAATCACAAAGCTTAACATCAATATTCTTACTAAACCACAATTACTCATCAACATGACTCACATATCATATCGTCATATCTTAAAACCATTACTAAGAATCAAGTTTATTTTGTCCAATGATCTTCATGAAAGTTTTTATTATATCCTCCTTGGATGTCTATCACTTTGAGACTATTTTCATATGTTGCTTTTGATAAGCTCAAACAAATATACGTGAAGAACATGAGCATAATATTTCTTTCTCTCAAAATAATCTAAGTGAAGCAAGAGAGAATTTCTAAAAAAAATACTAACTCCCAAATAAAGAAGCATGAGAT
The DNA here is from genome assembly GCF_002162155.2 of Triticum dicoccoides. Lineage (NCBI taxonomy): Eukaryota > Viridiplantae > Streptophyta > Magnoliopsida > Poales > Poaceae > Triticum > Triticum dicoccoides. The sequence continues at coordinate 361,295,007 of NC_041381.1, read as the reverse complement.
CATTTCTTCAAAAATCACAAAGCACACCGTGCTCAAAAAGATACGAGTGAAGTACTAGAGCAAATCCATGGCTCTAAAAATTTAAGTGAAGCATAGGAGCAAGCATGACATAATTTTTGGCTCTCTCAAAAAGGTGTGTCCAGCAAGGATTCAAGACTTAAAACACAAAGCAAAACAAGCAAAGACTCATATCATACAAGACGCTCCAAGCAAAACTCGTAATATGTGATGAACAAAAATATAGCTTCGAGTAAAATACTGATGGTTGTTAGAAGAAAGCGGGGATGCCACTCGGGGGCATCCCCAGGCGTAGTTGCTTGCTAATTCTTTGAATATTACCTTGGGGTGCCTCGGGCATCCCCAAGCTTAGCCTTTTGCTAATCCTTATTCCTTCCTCCATCGCAAGATCACCCAAAACTTGAAAACTTCAATCACACAAAACTCAAGAAAACCTTCGTGAGATCCGTTAGTGTAAGAAAGCAAACCACTACTATAAGTACCGTTGAAAACCTATTCATATTTTGTTTTTGCATTATATCTACTGTATTCCAACTTTTCTATGGCAAAAACTCATCAAAGAAAACCATAGAATCATGAAAACAAGCACACAACGCAAAGAAAACAGAATCTGTCAAAAACAGCACAGTCTGTAGCAATCTGACCATTTTGAATACTTTTGTAACTCCAAAAATTCTGAAAGGGACAATTGCATTTTACCCCTAGTTGGTACCTACCCACGGGTTTTACCCTTACTTTTCGAGCTTGCTCAGTTTTGCCCTTACTTTTTCCATCGGGGTCCCTCGAATGCCCTTTGACCGTTTGACCAAAACTTTGAAAATTCATAACTAATTCATATGAACTCACAAAAATGCAAATAAGATATCAAAATGTTCAGATAAACATTACCTTTGTGAGCATATCATTTGCATTAAGGACAAAAACATCATTTAAACTACCCGAGGTAATTAATGTTATTAACTTTATTAAAAATAAATAGGTATAAACAATATATTTTTTTCGTGAATAAAAATTATATGCAAATGTAGGTGATGTTTTCTGAACATCCTGATACCTTATTTGCATTTTCCTGAGTTTGTATCAACTTGTTATGAAGTTTCCAAATAATGGTCAAAGTCGTTAGAACATTCATAACAAGTTGATACAAACTTAGAAAAATGCAATTAAGTTATCAGGATGTTCAGAAAACATCACCTACATTTGCATGTAGTTTTTATTCATGAAAAAGTATTGTTTATACCTATTTATTTTTAATAATGTTAATAATATTAATTACCTCGGGTAGTTTAAACGATGCTTTTGTCCTGAATGCAAATGATATGCCCATAAAGGTAATGTTTATCTAAACATTTTGATATCTTATTTGCATTTTTCTGAGTTCGTATGAATTAGTTATGAATTTTCAAAGTTTTGTTCAAACGGTCAAAGGGCATTCGAGGGACCTTGATGGAAAAAGTAAGGGCAAAACTGAGCAAGCTTGAAAAGTAAGGGCAAAACCCGTGGGTAGGAACCAACTAGGGGTAAAAATGCAATTGTCCCATTCTAAAAAATTAGGTTGACGTTAGCAATTTGTTTATTAATCTTCTTCAAAAAGAATAAACTAAAAAACACTTCTGTTAAAAATGAAAAATAATCTTGTGAACGCAAAAGTTTCTGTTTTTCAGCAAGATCAAATCAACTTTTACCCAAATCATCCCAAAGGCCTTGCTTGGCACAAACACTAATTTAAACCACAAAAACACATCTAACCATAGGCTAAATCATTTTTTATTGCAAAACAGCAAGGAAAAATATTGGGTTGTCTCCCAACAAGCGCTTTTCTTTAAAACCTTTTAGCTAGGCATTGAGATCTCGATGATGCTCACATAAAAGAGAAGAATTGAAGCACAAAGAAAGCATCATAAAACACGTGACAAACATATCTAAGTCTAACAAACTTCCTATGCATAGGCATTTTATAAGCAAACAAATTATCAAGGTAAGCAAAAACTAGCATATGCAAGGAAAAAGAAAGAGACGATAGCAATCTCGACATGAAGAGAGGTAATTTAGTAACATGAAAATTTCTGCAACCATATTTTTCCTCTCTCATAATAATTACATGTAGGATCATAAGCAAATTCAAAAAAATAGCTATCACATAACATATTCTCAACATGATCCAGATGCATGCAAAGTTGACACTCTTCCAAAATAGTGGGATTAACATTAACTAAAGTCATGACCTCTCCAAACCCACTTTTAATATTATTACAAACATTGTTTTCAATCTCATATTCATCATGGGGCTTAAATAAATTTTTAAGATCATAACAAGAATCACCCCAATCATGATCATTGCAACAAGTAGTAGACATAGTAAAATTAGCATAATTGGATCTCTTAAAAAGATTAGCAAGTGGATGAGGATCCATAAACTTTTTGGTTCTTGATTTTCAATAAACACACAATTATGCCAAGCAATCAAGAAAACAAGCCAAGTAAGACATAAAGGGCAAATGAAAAGACGAACGGAAAAAGGGCGAATAAAACGGCAAATTTTTGTGAAGTGGGGCAGAGGAAAATGAGAGGCAAATGGCAAATAATGTAAGTTGCAAGGAGATGAGATTTGTGATTAGGAACCTGGATGGTGTTGAAGATCCTCCCCGGTAACAGCGCCAGAAATTCCTAGTTGACGGGGGACTATCTAGACTTGATCCTCCTCGGCAACGGCGCCTGAAATTCCTTTTGATGTCTGATAGAACTACGTCGGTATTTCCCCAAAGAGGAAGGGATGATGTAGTATAGCGATGGTAGGTATTTCCCTCAGTCATGAGACCAAGGTTATCGAACCAGTAGGATAACCTCCTCACACCACGTAAACAACACCTACACACAAATAACAAATACTCGCAACCCTACGTGTTAAAGGGGTTGTCAATCCCTTTCGGGTACGGCGCCTCAAGATAGGCAAATAACATAAGGTAAAAGTGGTAGATAGGATAAATAGATCGCGGAACAAATAAATTGCAGCAAGGTGTTTTTGTATTTTTGGTTTAATAGATCTGAAAATAAATGCAAAGGAAAATAGATCGCAAGGGCAAATATGATGAAAAGAGACCCGGGGGCCATAGGTTTCACTAGTGGCTTCTCTCGAGAAAAATAGCAAACGGCGGGAAAACAATTACTGTTGGGCAATTGATAGAACTTAAAATAATCATGATGATATCCAGGCAATGATCATTATATAGGCATCACGTCCATCTTAGTTTCCTTACGGACCCCACTGCCATGAGAGGGTAGGACAAAGGATGTCATGCAAGTTCTTTTACATAAGCACGAATGACTATATACGGAATACATGCCTACATTACATTAATGAATTGGAGCTAGTTTTATGTCGCCCTAGGTTATAACTGCTACATGATGAATATTATCCAACATAATTATCCATCACTGATCCAATGCCTACGAGCTTTTCACATACTGATCTTTGCTAAGTTACTTTCGTTGTGCTGCTGTTACAATCACTACAAAATTGCTATTGCTACTGTTACCACTGTTATCGTTACTTCCATACTACTTTGCTACTAAAAACTGTGTTGTAGATATTAAGTCTTCCAGGTGTGGTTAAATTGACAACTCAAATGCTAAGACTTGTGAATATTCTTTGGCTCCCCTTGTGCCGAATCAATAAATTTGGGTTGAATACTCTACCCTCGAAAACTGCTGCGATCCCCTATACTCGTAGGTTATCACTCCCCCACTCACTCGTCCGCTCGCTCTTCCCTCTCGCCCCTCTCCCGTCCTCAGATCCGCCGCACCTCCCCCACTCACTCGCCCCCACCCCTCGCTCTTCCCTCTCGACCCTCTCCCCTCCTTAGATCCGCCGCACCCGACCGCCCCGGTCGCCGCTCGCCGTCATCCACGTGGCCACCGAGCCCCTCCAGCTATGTCGGCGTGTCCCCGAATACTGCCTGCGTCCGCCTCTCCCTCTCCGACCACGCACGCGAGCTAGGGAGCACCCCAGCGCCTGATCGGCATCGTCTTCCTCCAAGGGACGCCGTTGCTCCGCCGCCTCGTTTCGCTCCACCGAGCCTCTCCCGAGCTGTTTTTGCACACATATAGGGCCCAGTGAGCTCTGGCTTTCCCCCCCTCTTCGCGCTTCGTTTCCGCGCCCGTAGTCTAGCTAGCCACAACGACCGAAGCTCGCATCCATCTCTGTGCTCCTCGCCGTTACTACTGACGCCGTCGAGCTCAACCGAGTCTCGCATCATGCTTTGCATGCCTCCAGGGGGGCCAACGCTGGCCCTAACGCTGCTCGTCGTGCTCCCTAGCATCGGCCTGTCCACCGCGTGCTTCGGTCGTCCGCCTAGCTAGTCACCGCCGTCAATATAGGCCGCCTCCGGTTGTGCTACTGCCCCAGAATGACGCGGCTCGCTCCGCTTGTTCGGACGAGCCCAACAGCACACCAAACAGGCGCCTGTATGCGTTTTCCGACAAGGCATGTGGCTTCCACCGTGTTTTTGGTCGCCGCCGGCGAGACGCCAGCTGCCCGCTGACGTGGCCTACCACTAGGGCCCACCTAGGTCATTGCTGGTGGGTCCCTTGGCCGAGTTGACTGGGTTGACCCAGTCAACTGTGCTTACTGGGCAGCTCCAGTCACTGAGTGGTGGGCCCTCCCAAGTGACTAGCTTTCCACCGACCTTATCCACAAGGTATTGAAGATCCACTTTTTTGAGGCTCCAAATGGAGAGAGGCAGCCCCAAATAATGCATTGGAAAGGAGGCACTAGATGTCGGTAAGCTTTGCAAAAATGTGCACAAGGTTGATGTGGTTGCATAGACAGGAACCACTAAGCTCTTATGGAACTTAGTTGCAACACCCATATGTAATGAGCTATAGTAATCATCATCATTAAGCTAAGCTATCTTGGTTAACTAATCTTAATCATCTTTGATCCATATCTCATTTCAAATTCCACTTTGAAATCATATTGAAATTAAGAAATTTACAAACATAAAATAAAAAATGTTCAAAGTGTTGCAAATAATCCCTAGATAATTGTCATAGTGAATCCAACATTTAATAAAATATTTAAATGCCCTAAAACAATTAAATAGATGCCAAAACAATATTTTAATTGCTTTTTAAATTATAAAAATTCCAAACTATATTAAATAAATGCCAAACGTTTTGTGGCAGTGGCCTAGTTTATAATACTAATTAAGGTGCAAGTTTTATATTTATAAAATTATTTTGCTTTTGAAAATAAAAACAAAACAGAGCTAATTAAAAGAAAAAACAATAAAGAATGAAAGTAAAAGGGGAAACCCCACCTGCCCCTGGGTCTCAGGCCACAGGGATAGGCCCAACTGGCCTAGCCCAGCGACCTCCCTGGTCGTCCCCCACCACTACAGTGGGGCGACCGAGCGCCCATGCGCTGTTCTTGCCAGGCCACCTCGCCGTCCCCATTGGGGAGAGAGGATAGGGGCATCCCTCCGGCGCCTCGGACTCCTCTGCCACCTCACCCCAACTCACTCGCCCCTCGCTCTTCCCTCTCTCCCATCTCCCCTCCTCAAATCCACCGAACCCGACCACCCCAGTCGCCGCCTGCTGTCATCCACGCGGCCACCTAGGCCCTCCAGCCTCGCCGGTGTGTCCCTGACCAACGCCTGCATCCACCTCTCCCTCTCCAACCACTCACGCGAGATGGGGAGCACCCCATGATAACCCACAAGTATAGGGGATCAATTGTAGCCTGTTTCGAAAAGTAAGAGTGTCGAACCCAACGAGGAGCTAAAGGTAGAACAAATATTCCCTCAAGTTCTTTCGACCACCGATACAACTCTACGCACGCTTAATGTTCGCTTTACCTAAAAAAAGTATGAAAGTAGAAGTACTTTGCAGGTGTGATAGGATAGGTTTGCAAGATAATAAAGAGCACGTAAATATAAACTAGGGGCTGTTTAGATAAAGAAGCAATAAAGTTAGTAAAGCAAGTGTGGAAAAGTGGTGGTAGGAGTTGCGAAATTGTCCCTAAGCAATTGACTACTTTACTAGACTGATAGCAAGTTTTATGTGGGAGAGGCAAAGCTAACATACTTTCTCTTCTTGGATCATATGCACTTATGATTGGAACACTAGCAAGCATCTGCAACTACTAACAATCATTAAGGTAAAACCCAACCATAGCATTAAAGTATCAAGTCCTCTTTATTCCCATACGCCATGACCCACTTATCCGTGTTTGTGTTTCAGTCACTCACGCAATGCAAACAATAAGCAAACCATGAACATATTGAAACACTCTACAGTGGGAATCCCTCACGCTTGCGCGACAGGGAGAGCATCATAGGACATCAACATAACCACAAGCAAATTAAACCAATCATAGCAATTCACCAATTACCGCAAGGACAACGAAAATCTACTCAGACATCATAGGATGGCAACACATCATTGGATAATAATATGAAGCATAAAGCACCATGTTCAAGTAGAGGGTACAGCGGGTTGCGGGAGAGTGGACCACTGAATATAGATGGGGGGAAGGTGATGGAGATGTTGGTGAGATGGTGGAGGTGTTGGTGTAGATTGCGGTGATGATGATGGCCCCGGCGGCGTTCCGGCGCCACCGGAAGCGAGGGAGAGAGAGCCCCCCTTCTTCTTATTCTTCCTTGACCTTCTCCCTAGATGGGAGAAGGGTTTCCCCTCTGGTCCATGGTCTCCATGGCGTGGGAGGGGCGAGAGCCCCTCCGAGATTGGATCTATCTCTCTGCCTCTCTCTGTTTCTGCGTTCTCTGATTCTGCCCTTTCACCGTCTCTTATATATCCGGAGATCCGTAACTCCGATTGGATTGAAACCTTCACCACGTATTTTTTGAAAATTAGCTTTCTTGCGGCAAAAGAAGAGCAGCAATTGCCTTACGGGGTGCCACGAGGGTCAGGGGCGCGCCCCCTGCCTCGTGGCCCCCTCGGGCACCATCTCACGTTGATTATTCTTCCCAAATATCAAAAATATTCCAAAAATATTATCCGTCTGTTTTTATCCCGTTTGGACTCCGTTTGATATGGGTTTTCTGCGAAACATAAAACATGCAAACAGAACTGGCACTGGGCACTGGATCAATATGTTAGTCCCAAAAATAATATAAAAAGTTGCCAAAAGTATATGAAAGTTGTAGAATATTGGCATGGAACAATCAAAAATTATAGATATGACGGAGATGTATCAGTATCCCCAAGCTTAATTCCTGCTCGTCCTCGAGTAGATAAATGATAAAAAGATAATTTTTGATGTGGAATGCTACCTAGCATAATCTTGAACATATAATCTAATCATGGCATGAATATTAAGACACGAGTGATTCAAGGCAATAGTCTATCATTTGACATAAAAACAATAATAATTCAGGCATCCCAACAAACAATCATGTCTTTCAAAATATCAATGCTTCAGAACGTTATCCCTACAAAATCATATTGTCTTTTATGCTCCCTTTTCTTAACACAAGGTACCCCTCATGCCCATCTCGGTGTCAGCCAAGCAATTGGTTCATACTTTTTAACGCGCTTCAGCTTTTTCAACCCTCACGCAATACATGAGCGCAAGCCATGAATATAGCACTATAGGTGGAATAGAATATGATGGTGGAGGTTTATGTGGAGAAGACAAAAAGGGAGAAAGTCTCACATCGACGCGGTTAATCAATGGGCTATGGAGATGCCATCAATTGATGTCAATGCGAGGAGTAGGGATTGCCATGCAACGGATGCACTAGAGCTATAAGTGTATGAAAGCTCAAACTAAAACTAAGTGGGTGTGCATCCAACTTGCTTGCTCACGAAGACCTAGGGCATTTGAGGAAGCCCATCGTAGGAATATACAAGCCAAGTTCTATAATGAAAATTCCCACTAGTATATAAAAGTGATAACTCAAGAGACTTTCTATATGAAGAACATGGTGCTACTCTGAAGCACAAGTGTGGTAAAAGGATATTAACATTGCCCCTTCTCTCTTTTTCTCTTTTTTTATTCTTTTTCTGGTGGGCTTCTTTGGCCTCTTTTTTTTATTTGGGCTTCTTTGGCCTCTTTTATCTTTCATAAAGTCCGGAGACTCATCCCGACTTGTGGGGGAATCATAGTCTCCATCATCCTTTCCTCATGGGGGCAATGCTCTAATAATAATGATCATCACACTTTTATTTACTTACAACTCATTATTACAACTCGATATCTAGAACAAAGATATGACTCTATATGAATGCCTCCGGCGATGTGCCGGGATGTGCAATGATCTAGCATAGCAAAGATATCAAAAAATGGACAAGCCATGAAAACATCATGCTGGCTATCTTACGATCATGCAAAGCAATACGACAATGAATGCTCAAGTCATGTATATGATGATGATAGAAGTTGCATGGCAATATATCTCGGAATGGCTATGGAAATGCCATAATAGGTAGGTATGGTGGCTGTTTTGAGGAAGATATAAGGAGGCTTATGTGTGATAGAGCGTATCGTATCACGGGGTTTGGATGCACCGGCGAAGTTTGCACCAACTCTCGAGGTGAGAAAGGGTAATGCACGGTACCGAAGAGGCTAGCAATGATGGAAGGGTGAGAGTGTGTATAATCCATGGACTCACATTAGTCATAAAGAACTCATATACTTATTGCAAAAGTTTATTAGCCCTCGAAGAAAATTACTACTACGCATGCTCCTAGGGGGGAAGTTGGTAGGAGTTAACCATCGCGCGCCCCCCGACCTTCACGCCAAGATAAACAATCAAAATACAATGCCCGCCAATTTGGTTACATAGTTAGGAGACCATACGTGCATGCTTTGGGAATCACAAACCTTAACACCAATATCCTTAATAAACACAACCATCTACTAGAACCTCTCACATATTATCATCTCTATATCGCAAAACTATTGCAAGGAATCAAACATATCATATTCAGTGATCTACAAGTTTTATGCAGGATTTTATGACTAACCATGTGAATGACCAATTCCTGTCATCTCTCTAAATGGATATAAGTGAAGCAAGAGAGTTTAATTCTTTCTACAAAAGATATGCCCACGCTCTAACAAATATAAGTGAAGCAAAAGAGCATTCTACAACTGGCGGTTTTCTTTGTGAAGAGAAACAGGCAATCCAAACTTCAAATTATATAAGTGAAGCACATGAAGCATTCTATAAAGCCATACTCAAAAGATTTAAGTGAAGTGCAAAGAGCATTCTATAAATCAACCATAGACTATCCCATACCAGCATGGTGCATAAAAGAAAAGTGAAAACTAAATGCAAAAGATGCTCCAAGATTTGCACATATCACATGAATGAAACGAATCCGAAAACATGCCGATACTTGTTGAAGAAAGAGGGGATGCCTTATGGGGCATCCCCAAGCTTAGACGCTTGACTCTCCTTGAATATTTAATTGGGGTGCCTTGGTAATCCCCAAGCTTGATCTCTTGCCTCTCCTCCTTTCCCTCATATTGAGACCTCCTCGATCTTCGAACACTTCATCCACACAAAACTTCAACAGAAAACTCGGTAAGATCCGTTAGTATAATAAAGCAAATCACTACTCTAAGTACTATTGCAACCCAATTCATATTTTGTTTTTTCATTGTAGCTACTGTAATATAACTTTTCCCATGGCTTAATCCAGTGATAGAAATTGATAGTTTCATCAAAACAAGCAAACTATGCATCAAAAACAGAATCTGTCTTAAACAGGACAGTCTGTAGTAATGTGAAAATTCACCATACTTTTGTTACCCCAAAAATTCTGCAAAAATTAGAAAAAATAAAACATTTGTATAGAAAGACAGTGCAAAAAGTTTCAGAACCGTTTGACGTTCCAGTAAGAAAATGTAAAATCACGCACTACAGCCAAAGTTTCTGTCCTGCACCTCACAAACCAACAAGCATTGTAAACATCCTAAAGGAAAACCTTAGCACATTATTTTTATAATACAATGGAATTGTACAAGGGGATAATTATTTTTGATGAAAAGTTTCTGTAATTAAGATTCACAAAGTTTCCGTGAGCATGAACAAAGTTCAAGGAGCTCCCCCACTTCAACAATGCTTGTCTTTCTCACTTTCACTTTCCTTTTTGAAAAAGTTTTGGGTTCCCCTCCTTATTTTTCTGTTTTTTAAACTTTATGAAAGCACACAACAGAAATAAATGACTCTCTAAAACTTCCGGGTTGTCTCCCTGGCAGCGCTTTCTTTAAAGCCATTAAGCTAGGCATATAGTGCTCAAGTAATGGATCCACCCGGATCCCAAGTTATATCAAAGCCAATTTTAATTAACAATGATTTGTAATTTAGTAGTGAGCACAAAGTAACATATATCATGCAACAACGAAGTCTAACTCTCTTCCTATGCATCGGCATGTCATAAAAGAACAATTCCTGCACACATAGTAAAGGTCAATGCATAGTATAAGCAGTTTCTTGCAATTTTATCATATTGGAAACATAGAGAGGTGGAGATATAGTCTCTCTCTCATAATAATTGCAAGTAGGAGCAGCAAGCACATCATATTATATCCATCAAAATCATCATGTGTAGTAGTAGAATGCAACCCATCAATATAATCCTTAATAAGCACAAACTTCTCTGATATAGTGTAGTTTGGAGAATTCAAAAAGATAATAGGACTATCATGCGTGGATGCAATAGCAACAAGTTCATGTTTAACATAAGGAACTATAGCAAGTTCATCTCCATAAGCATAATTCATATTGGCATCTTGGCCACAAGCATAGCAAGCATCATCAAAAGGGGATATTTCAAAAGACTCAACGGGATCATAGCAATCATCATAGCAATCATCCTTCGGTAAGCACGAAGAGAAATTAAACAATGTATGAGTTGAAGAGTTAATCTCATTAGAAGGTGGGAATGGGTAGCTAATCCGCTCTTCCTCCTTTTGTTCTTCGCTCTCCTCGTCATCTTTTTCATCCAATGAGCTCACAGTTTCATCAATTCCTTCTTCCATAGACTGTTGCAAAATATTAGTCTCTTCTTGGACAGCGGAGGAGTCCTCAATATATGGTTTAACATAGGCATTAGAAGCATAATTATCATAACAATATTTAAGTATGGCCAAATTTTCAGATTTGTAAAGAGTAGCATCATATTTTCAATCATAGAAGCAATTTCATAAGCACCCTTAAAAGAAACAAATTCTTCAATTTGTTGAACATCATAGTAATTATAAACACCCATAGGATACGAAGATACTATTCCATTATCACTAAACTCACATTGGTAGGGAAGGTGTTTCTTAGGGTTTTCAAAACAACAAGTAACATCATATATTTCACATAAATTCCAAGCATAGCATTCCAAACGATGAATTTGATCCAGTAAAAGTTTCCCTGTTTTAGATATGCGGTGTCACACATAACAAGCATGCTCATCTAAAGATTTGCCCTCAACTAAGCTTGTTGGGGTTTCAGCACGAGCAAAAAGGGATCGAAGATGATCCAAGTAAAAAGCTTCAGGAGTGTGATAGATTTTGAGTGGCTCTTCAACCATTGGTGTAGTAGGCACAACTAGTTTTTTTTGGTATTTTGCGTTTCCTACCCATAACTAAAGATAGAAAACAACTAAGAACAGCAAATAAAAATTACTTAGGGATAAAGCAAACAAGCACACACGAGAATGTTCACCCCACGCTATGACTCCCCAGCAACAGCGCCAGAAAAAGGTCTTGATAACCCACAAGTATAGGGGATCAATTGTAGCCTCTTTCGATAAGTAAGAGTGTCGAACCCAACAAATATTCCCTCAAGTTCTATCGACCACCGATACAACTCTACGCATGCTTAACGTTTGCTTTACCTAAAACAAGTATGAAACTAGAAGTACTTTGCAGGTGTGATAGGATAGGTTTGCAAGATAATAAAGAGCACGTAAATATAAACTAGGGACTGTTTAGGTAAAAAAGCAATAAAGTTAGTAAAGCGATTGTGGAAAAGTGGTGGTAGGAGTTGCAAAATTGTCCCTAAGCAATTGACTACTTTACTAGACCGATAGCTAGTTTTATGTGGGAGAGGCATAAGCTAACATACTTTCTCTTCTTGGATCATATGCACTTATGATTGGAACTCTAGCAAGCATCCGCAACTACTAAAGATCATTAAGGTAGAACCCAACCATAGCATTAAAGTATCAAGTCCTCTTTATTCCCATACGCCATGACCCACTTATCCGTGTTTGTGTTTCAGTCACTCACGCAATGCAGACAATAAGCAAACCATGAACATATTGCAACACCCTACAGCGGGAATCCCTCATGCTTGCGCGACATGGAGAGCACCATAGGACAGCAACATAACCACAAGCAAATTAAACCAATCATAGCAATTCACCAATTATCGAAAGGACAAGGAAAATCTACTCAGACATCATAGGATAGCAACACATCATTGGATAATAATATGAAGCATAAAGCACCATGTTCAAGTAGAGGGTACAGCGGGTTGCAGGAGAGTGGACCACTGAATATAGATGGGGGGGAGTTGATGGAGATGTTGGTGAAGATGGCAGAGGCGTTGGTGTAGATCGCGGTGATGATGATGGCCCCGGCGGCGTACCGGCGCCACCGAAAGCGAGGGGGAGAGAGTCCCCTTCTTCTTCTTCTTCCTTGACCTTCTCCCTAGATGGGAGAAGGGTTTCCCCTCTAGTCCATGGTCTTCATGGCGTGGGAGGGGCGAGGGCCCCTCCGAGATTGGATATGTCTCTCTGTCTCTTTCTGTTTTTGCGTTCTCTGATTCTGCCCTTTCACCGTTTCTTATATATCCGGAGATCCGTAACTCCGACTGGATTGAAACCTTTGCCATGATTTTTTTTCGAAAATTAGCTTTCTTGCGGCAAAAGAAGAGCAGCAACCGCCTTACGGGTGCCACGAGGGTCAGGGGCGCGCCCCTGCCACGTGGCCCCCTCGGGCACCGTCTCGCATTGATTCTTCTTCCCAAATATCGCAAATATTCCAAAAATATTCTCCGTCCGTTTTTATCCCGTTTGGACTCCGTTTGATATGGGTTTTTTGCAAAACATAAAACATGCAAACAGGAACTGGCACTGGGCACTGGATCAATATGTTAGTCCCAAAAATAATATAAAAGGTTGCCAAAAGTATATGAAAGTTGTAGAATATTGGCATGGAACAATCAAAAATTATAGATACAACGGAGACGTATCACCCCAACGCCGGATTGGCATCGTCTTCCTCCTCGGGACGCCGGAGCTCCGCCGCCTTGTTTTGCTCCATCGAGCCTCCCTCGAACCGCTTTTACACACCTGCAGGGCCCGGTGAGCTCCGGCTTCTCCCCCCCTCTTCGCGCTTCGTTTCCGCACCTGTAGCCTAGCTAGCCACTGCGACCGAAGCTCTCCTCCACCATCGTGCTCCTCACCATCGCTATCGACGCCGTCGAGGTTAACCGAGCCCTGCATCATGCTCAACACGCCTCAAGGGGGCCAAAGCTGGCCCGAGCGCCGCTTGTTGTGCTCCCTAGCATCGGCCCCATCCACCCAATGCTCCGGTCGTCCGCCCGCTAGTCACTGCCATCGATATAGGCCGCCTTCGGCCGTGCTACTACCCTAGAATGACGCGGTTCACTCCGCTCGTTCGGACGAGCCCAATCGCGCGCCAAACGGCTGCCCATAGGCGTTTTCCGTCGAGGCCAGTGGCCTCCGCCGTGTTTTTCATCGCTGGTGGCGAGACGCCTGCCGCCTGCCGATGTGGCCTGCCATTGGGGCCCACCTGGGTCACAGCCAGTGGGTCCCCTAGCCCCAATTGACTAGGTTGACCCAGTCAACTGTGCTGACTGCGCAGCTCCAGTCATTGACTCGTGGGCCACCCTCCTAAATTAACTAAAAACTAATTAAATTAATTAGTTAATCTAATTAGTCATCGACTAGTGTGTTGTGCTAGCTAATTAACTAAATTAGTTAAATTTAAACCCTGTTAGCTCTTATGTCAATGACATGTGGGACCCAGCGGTCAGGTTTGACCTGGACCAATTGGGTTGACTGCTGACGTCATCATGACGTACTGCTGACGCAATAAGCAATTTTTCGAATTAATTTAAATCTAATAGTTTTAGAAAAAAATTAAATCTTTGAAAAATCATATAAGTTAATCTATAAGTCAGATGAAAATAATTTATATATGAAAGTTGCTCGGAAAAATATAATGAATCTGAATATGCTATCCACTCATCTATCACATGCCTCTAACATGATGAACATGGATCTTTCCCCTCTATTTCATCTGTCCAAAAACTGCCAAACGGTAGGAAAACATTCCTAGATGTTTTCCTACTTTGTCTGTAACGTGTAGCACTACGTTAAGTCACCCCTAGCATTGCATATTACCATGTCATGCATTGTGATGCATTTTTCTGCCTTATATTTATTGTCTCTTCCCCCTCTTCTCTTCGGTAGACCCCGAGACTGATACTGCTCCCATGTACGACTACACCCCCGATGTTCAGCCACTTGCAGCAGAGCTTCCAGGCAAGAAAACCCCCCTTGATCATTCCTATATTGCCCATTCTTTCTCTCTCATGCTTGAATTAGATTTTGCTACTATTGTTCAAATAGCTCTTATTCTGATGCATAGCCTACTTTTGTAACCTGATATTGATACTTTATATGTTATCCTATATGCTTAGTATAGATAGGTTAGTGATCCATTAGTGACCCCTCACCTTGTCCATGTTTCCCCCGCTTCATCACCGATGACTCGACCAACATGATCGATGTGCAGAGACCGACACATCACCGCACACCCCCTTAGTTGTACGACTCTACAGAGCTCCTATCGAGTGCCAAGGGTGATACCTCGTAATGCACTCCTGATGATATCTTTGTAGTGTAGCTAATCGGCCGTGGACTACGGAGGGTGATTCCTCCTTCAACACTCTTGATGACGGCTTTGTCGTGCAACACCTCAAGTGTGAACCCTCTGAGGGTGATTACTCCAAGGTCACCTTGATGGTTACATCTAATGGGAACCATCGAGGGTGATTCCTAGGATTCCCTTGATGTTATGGACACATGATTACTTTGACTTTACCTCTAGAACCATGTTAAAGATGGGTCGGCCCCGATGGGTACCGCGAGAGAAATGTGAAGTCGGGTTGACCATGAGGGTACCCACGAGTGATGTGGAGTCAGGTTGACCAGGAGGGTACCCGCGAGAGAATTAAGCGGCACGGCCGGGCATTCTTAGCCCTTGTCGTAAGTCCGTGAGACGGGGCGACGGGACCACATATCGTGGATCATTGATCATCTCCACATGCTCCCAAGACACTAGCGGGTTTGGGTATGTGATCTGAGTAGGCCTCTGGCCTTTTCACACTAACAACCATGCGGGAATAAGTATGGGCACTCAGTGTCGTATGATTGTTCGAAAGTTCTTCAGACATCAGCGATTGAGCGGCGAGCGCCCAGTTGGACGGGAACCACATGCACTTGTATTAGGAGGTGGGTCTGCTCCAGGCCGCGTACGCAACATGCAGGAGTGCAAAGGGCGATGGGCCCAAGACCCCTCCGCGCTTAGGATGTAGATCGACGTGTTGGCCTTTTTGTTGATCCTAGGTAGGACTACGACGTGTCGATCAGCCGAGGCCGGGCATGACCCAAGAAAGTGTGTTCGGTCGGAGTTAATCAAGCGTGTTGGGTAAGTTTGTGCACCCCCTACATGGAAGTTAATCTATTCGAATAGTCATGTCCACGGTAACGGACGCTTGGAGTTTGTATCCCGATCTATACAACTACAACTAGATACTGGAGACTGGAGACATGAAATGGATATGACGTCTCCGGGATTGCTTTCTTGCAGGGAGTCGAGAAAGGATCTCTGGGTGTTACTACAATATACTTGCTAGTTATATTATGCTAATCTGCACTCTTCTAATGCTGCAAGACGATGCAAGATGCTAGTCTTTGTTAGGCTAGGCTTTTCCCTTCTCTTCTGGCATTTTTGCATTTCAGTCCAAAGATATAGCCCCATTCCTTTGATATTGATGCATACTTATTATACATCTGATGTCAGTCTTGCGAGCACTTTGGATGAGTACTCACGGTTGCTTTGCTACCTCTTTTCCCTTCTACCCGATTACTGCGATCAGATGACAGAGTCGAGGAGCCAGCTGATGCCGCCACCGACTACTACTACCCCGATAGAGCCTACTACTACGTGGAGACCACTGACGACCAGGAGTAGTTAGGAGGCTCCCAGGCAGGTGTTTTTTGATCCATGTTGTTTTTTTTGCTAGCCTTCTCTAGGCAGACTTGTTTACCTTATGTATGTTCTCAGATATTATTGCTTCCACTTACTCGTTTGTATTCGACCTTATGTATTTGAGCCCTCGAGGCCCTGGCCTATAATATAAAGCTTGTATGACTTCAATTTGTGTCTAGATTTGTGTTTTGATATCTCCCCGTGAGTCTCTGATCTTGATCATGCACATTTGGGTGTATGATTAGTGCACGGTTAAGTCGGGCGTCACAAGTTAGTACAAAGGCCCGTGACCTCCCCAAAGCCTCTCAAGATGCCTGAGAGTTTAACAATGTCACCCTTGATAGGATCCATAAAGATTGCCGCATCATCCGCATAAAAGTGAAGTTCGCACCACGCCTTCCCTTGTTGAAGACCGCGGCCATGCTTGACGCGAGGGGGGGGGGCATTTAGAAGGATCCTTGAAGATTGCGAGCCAAGGAGAGCGGTGATTCAATCCCTAACTTTGCTTGGGAACACATGCTTTTGAAGAGGTTGATGATGTATCCCCATTTGATCAAATCAAATGCCTTGTGAATATGAAGTTCGAAAAAAGAGGGAGCGGGTCTTCCTTGTGTGCAACCGATGGGCAAGGTTCCAGGCGTACATGAAGTTGTCATGAATACTTCTCCTCTTGATAAAGGAGCTCTGGGCATTGGTAATAAGGGCATCCATGTGCAGGCCAAGCCGACGGGAGAGCACATTTGCAATGGCATGAATGAGATTAATGGGCCTATAGTCCAAGATCCCATCCGCACCCTCCTTCTTGGGCAAGAGTGCGACATTAGCGGAGTTGAGCCCATGGAGGTTTGTCGCATGAAGGGAGTCAAAATTATGATTGACTCGGATGATATCACCCTTTATGATATCCCAACATTTCTTAAAGAATGCACTGGTGAAGCCATCCAACCTGGGTGCCTTGTCACTTGGCATGTCATTGATAGCCTCCTTGACCTCTTCTTCTGACATGGGGTTGTCAAGTTCATACTAGTCGTGAACCTCTAAGTTGAGCTCATTCCAATTAAAATCTTCGGCACTCCAGTCTCGCCTCCCATGATGTCGAAGAGGTGCTCATGTATGATCTTCTCCTTGGTTTCATGGTCGAATTCAGCCCACCGTGAAATGTGCCTTCGTGGGATTCATCCAGGGGGCGGAATTTGAGGAAGGATCCATGTCTGGCGGTGAGACGACCATCTATTTTGATGGTGAGTCATCCACAGACGAGACCACTTCATTGTATAAACTGCAAGACGGCGGGCTTGGGGGCTATTCTGATGGCAACAGTATTCTGGACCCCTATGAGCCGCCGAATAGGGTCGCAATCTTCATGGCGGTACACAGCCAGCGCAGAATTCAACAAGTGCAGTGGCGATGATTTCCGGGTCAGCAATGATGATGGCAGCTGGGGCAGGAGGCCCGGGGTTCCCGCCGGCTCAGGTTTTGACTGATTTGCTGGACAATCTAACAGCCTTGTTAACAACAGAGGTTAACCCGGCAAATCAAGTTCAGCACAACACAGAAGTTGCAAACCTGCGTGAGGAGATAGCACATGCCAAGGAGGAGGTGAATGCAAAGAACGTCAGGATGTCCACAGAGCGGGCTGCCCTAGATGCTCAGGCACATCGGATTCAGTCAGAGGCCTTCCGGCTTACGATGGATCAAAATGCTTCAAACAAAATCATGAGGAGGATGCACCAATCTCGTCTACCTCCGGTTTACGAGTTGAGAAACCTCTTTTGCACGCCGGGAGCGAGGAACAGTAACCAGCCAGGGATAAACCAGGTTGAAGCGCCTAGGGCTGGAGCACCGGCTCAACCGCACAGGACGGAGCCACCTCGTCTGAATAATACTCCGCCTCAGTATGTACTGACACCACCTTGTCATTATTCTAATCCTTTGGATAACATGATTGTTACGGCGACACGGCTAGCGGCTTTGCCGGTTGAGGGTGAGTCACCGGCAGCGATGGAAATACGGCGCGCCGGGGAGCTGCTCCAGACGGCTGTGGCTCAACCGGCGGCTTATTCATACAGTCGGGACCGTATCCACTCTACCCCTCTCCCAAGCCGGAGTTATAGAAGACACATGGACTCATCGGCCATTTCAAGCAATGACAGGCACCGTAACCAGCCGCGTGGACATGACCCGGCGTGCAGGGTGCTCAGGATTTGGTGGACCAGGATAGGGCACGTCGAGAAGCTGAGTTGACAGCTCAACAATCGGCTCATCAACATCTTCCGGCTTATCCGATGACTTCGGTTGAGGCAGGCGTGACCTCTAGAACCACGAGTGTACCATGTTTAGTGCCGGCTATTCATAATGAGCGTGTGCCCAAGGATTTCAAAGGACCTCGTAAGGTGCCTAACTACAGAGCCGACTTGCCCCGTGAGGCATGGATTGAGAGTTACGAGATGGCCATGGAACTGTTGGGGGTCAGTGATGCTGCGTGTGTCAGGTATTTCACCATGATGCTGGATGGGACGGCCCGTACATGGTTAAAAGGGCTGGCTGCCAATTCCATCGGGTCATGGGTCGATCTAAAAGCCCGGTTTATCCAGAATTTTAAAGATACATGCAAACAACCCATGTAGATTGTGGATTTGGATGCTTGCGCCCAAGAAGAGGGCGAGTCAACGACCCATTGGGTGCGCCGGGTCAAGGCTATCCTGCACTCATTGGATAACATCAATGCCGGCTCAGTGGTCCTAATGTTAGAGAAGAATTGCCGTTTTTGCCTCTTAAACAGAAGCTAGGACGGCTCAAGCAATATTGCAATGATATGGGGGAGCTAATGGCGGATCTAATTAAATATGGCGACTCTGATAGTACCAAGGACCCCGAGTCTGATGATGAAAAGCCGGGAAAGGGAAGGAAGAGTGGCAACACCAAGGGTCAGCAGCATAACCCGGCGAGTCAGGGGGGCAATGGTAAGCGCAAGGCTGATAGTAATTCAGATTTTGTGGCCAATATCAATACGCAGAATAATGGTCAGCACCGTAAGGGGAAGCCACCTCCTCGGGCAGGTGGATCAGGTCTCAATCTTGAGCAGATGCTGAATCAGCCCTGCCCAACGCATGGTACGCGGGAAAGACCGTCCAGTCACCTTTGGAAGGACTGTCAAATTATGAAGGAGTTCAAAAATTCTAATTTGTTCCAGAATAATCATGGGCCGGACAGCGGCTCAGGTTCTGGTGGTGGCGGTTCTCGTGGCCTGGGTTACGGTGGTGGCGGTTCTAGTTCCGGTTTCCACTGTCACCAAAACCATCAAGGTAATCAGGGTGCTTACAATCAAGAATCTGGTCAGGGGCCTCAACAGCAACAATAGTCTGGATATCAAAGTAATCGGAAGCAGTTGAATAGCGGGCAGTACCACGTCTTCACCACAAGTTTATGCAAGCGGGATCAGAAGCTCCATAAAAGGGTTGTGAACACCATTGAGCCGGTAGTTCCCCATTACTTGCGATGATCTGAGCAACCCATTATGTGGAATCGAGAGGATCACCCGCCCCGGGTTGATAATCCGGGTCACTTAGCTTTGGTGGTGGCGCCTCAAGTTGGTGGATACAAATTCACTAAGGTACTCATGGATGGGGGTAGCAGTATTAATATCCTTTACTATGATACTTTCCATCGCATGGGGTTGACTGACAAAAGTCTTAAGTCCTCCAATACTATTTTCCATGGGGTAGTGCCTGGTAAGTTGGCGTATCCTGTAGGCAAGATTGATCTGGAAGTAGCCTTTGGGGATGAACATGATTCCAGGGCCGAGAGACTAACCTTTGAAGTGGTCAAGATTAAAAGCCTGTATCACGCTCTGTTTGGACGGCCGGCTTATGCCAAGTTCATGGCAGGACCTTGTTATGTTTATCTGCACCTCAAGATGTCGGGTTACAAGGGGACCATCATAGTGCATGGGAGCCGGAAAATAGCTTTGGAGTGTGAAGAAGGTGACGCTGCTTATGCTGAGTCTGTCTGTGCAACAGAGGAATTGTAGTTCTACAAAGACAATGTTGATCCGGCGGATATGACATCTTTGAAAAAGCCAACTACAGAGCATGATCCAGTATTGAAGTTTAAATCGTCCGATGACACTAAGCTAGTTGACTTCGTTCCTTGCGATTCATCCAGGCAGTTCAGTATCAGTGCTAACCTGGATCCAAAATAGGAAAGCGCGCTCATCGAGTTCACCCATGAGAACCGGGACATCTTTGCATGGAAACCTTCTGATATGCCAGGTGTACCGAGGGAACTCAGTGAGCACACTCTTAATATTGATACAAAGTTTAAGCCGGTTAAGCAATTCCTTCATCGCTTCAACGAGGAGAGGCGTAAGGCCATTGGTGAAGAAGTGGCCCGGCTCTTGGCGGCTGGGTTCATTATTAAAGTCTTTCATCCTGAGTGGTTGGCTAATCCAGTGCTGGTACTTAAGAAGAATGGCGCTTGGCGTATGTGTGTGGACTACACGGACTTAAATAAAGCATGTCCGGCTGATCCTTTTGCTCTCCCTCGTATTGATCAAATCATTGATGCTACGGCGGGTTGTGAGTGTTTGATTTTTTTGGATGCTTATTCTGGTTATCATCAGATCAAGATGGCAGTTAAAGACCAGGAGAAGACAACTTTTAATACTCCCTTTGGAGCCTTCTGCTATGTGTCTATGCCTTTTGGCCTCAAGAGTGCCCAGGCGACTTACCAGCGATACGTGCAGAATTGCCTTCACAGTCAGATTGGGCGCAATGTTCATGCTTATGTGGATGATACTGTGGTGAAATCCATAAAGGGAACTTTGATAGATGATTTGAAGGAGACCTTCAACAATCTCCGGGTCTACAAGATGATGCTTAACCCGGCCAAGTGCGTTTTTGGTGTGCCAGCAGGTAAGCTCTTGGGTTTTCTGGTTTCTAACAGAGGCATTGAAGCTAACCCGGAGAAGATCAAGGCCATTACCTCCTTGGCAAAGCCGGCATGTATCAATGATGTTCAACGTCTGGCGGGTCGTATTGCTGCCTTAAGCTGGTTCATAAGCCGGTTAGGTGAGAAGGCTATACCACTGTACCAGATGATGAAGAAAATAGATCACTTTGTCTGGAGTAGTGCTGCTAATGACGCGTTTGAAGCTTTGAAGAAACGGCTAGCTGGCCGCCGGTCCTTGCTGCTCCTATTGATAAGGAGTCGTTGTTATTATATGTGGCTACTAACGCCTAGGCTGTCAGTGTAGCTATTGTGGTGGAATGGAAGGAAGCAGACAAGGAATATCCAGTTCAACGGTCGGTTTACTATATCAGTGATGTGTTTATTGAGTCCAAGCAAAGGTATCCGCACTGACAGAAGCTCGTATATGGGGTGTTCATGCCCAGTCAGAAGCTTAAGCAATATTTTTTGGGTTATCCCATCACTGTGGTTAGTTCTGCTCCCTTAGGGGATATTATTCAAAACAGAGAAGCCACAGGTCGGGTAGCCAAGTGGGCCATTGAGCTTGGACCTCATGGTTTGAAGTATATGCCTCGCACGGCCATCAAGTCTCAAGCACTTGTGGATTTCATCAATGACTGGACATAGCTGCAGATGCCTGGATAGAAGCCAGATAACACATATTGGACTATTCATTTTGATGGGTCTAGGCAATTGGAGGGCTCGGGGGATGGAGTGGTATTAGCTTCCCCTCAAGGTGACAAGTTTTGTTATGTTTTAAGATTGATGTTTCCCTGTACTAACAATGCAGCTGAGTATGAAGCCCTGCTCCATGGTCTTCGGATGGCCAAGGAGATGAGTTTAAGCCGGGTAAGATGTTTCGGCGACTCAGACTTGGTGGCTCAGAAAGTTTCAAGCAAATGGGATTCTAAGGATCCACTCATGGCGGCTTATCGCCGCGAGGTTGATGCTTTGTTGGGCACTTCAAGGGTTATCAAGTGGAGCACATTGATCACAGGAGAAATGAGGCGGTTGATGCCTTAAGCCGGTTAGGGTCCTAGCATAAGCCGGTGCCACCTAACACTTTCTTGGATATTCTGCATAACCCTTCTGTCAAATTGCCTACAGAGGAAGATCTGGCTATTCCTGACCCGAAAGCACAATTGGTGGCGGCTCTTCACGCTATTCCTAATTGGACAGTTCCATATTTGGCTTATATGACCTGAGGCGAGTTACCTGAGGATGAAACCTTGGCTAGACAGATAACCCAGCGATCTAAATCGATGACAATTGTCAACGGAGAGTTACACCATTGCAGTGTTACTGGGGCATTTCAACGTTGTGTCTCTCCTGAAGAGGGTCGTGAAATTCTTCGCGAGATTCATGAAGGAGATTGTGGTCATCATGCCGGCTCTAAATCTCTCGTGGCTAAAGCTTTTTGTCATGGATTTTATTGGCTAACGGCTCACGCTGATGCAGAGGATTTGGTCAGTAAATGTGATGGTTGTCAGAAATTTTCATGGCAAGCTCACGTGCCGGCTCAAGAATTGGGGATGATTCCAATTACTTGGCCATTTGCAGTTTGGGGGCTTGATATGGTTGGGCCTTTTAAAAGGTCCAAGGAAAAAAAGACCCACCTTTTGGTGGCGGTTGACAAATTCACAAAGTGGGTCAAAGCAGAACCGGTCAGTAGGTGTGACGCGGCAACAACGGTTTAATTCATCAAAAAGGTGATTTTTCGCTTTGGTTTTCCCCACTGTATTATAACTCATAACGGCACTAATCTGTCCAAGGGTGCTATGAAAGAGTTTTGTCAACGTGAGCATATTCGACTTGACGTATCATCAGTAGCTCACCCCCAATCCAATGGTCAAGCTGAAAGGGCCAATCAAGAAATTTTGAGAGGCATCAAGCCCCGACTTATGGTTCCTTTGCAGAGGACGCCGGGTTGTTGGGTGGAGGAGTTACCTTCAGTGCTATGGAGTATCAATACTACCCCCAATAGATCTACGGGTTACACACCTTTCTTCATGGTTTACGGAGTAGAGGCAGTTCTTCCAAGTGACATCCGTCACGACTCGCCCCGCGTGGCGGCTTATGTTGAAGTTGATAATGAAAAAGCACGTCAGGATGCACTTGACCTGTTAGATGAGGAGCGTGACCTTGCGGCAGCTCGTTCGGCGATTTACCAACAAGATCTGCACCATTATCACAGCCGCCGGGTTAAGACCAGAACCTTTCAAGAAGGTGACTTGGTGCTCCGGCTTATCCAGGATCAAACTGATGCACAAACTATCCCCACCTTGGGAAGGACCCATTGTGGTCAGCAAAAATTTGAATGATGGTTCATACTACCTTGTTTATATTCAAGACCACGAGGACTCACGTAAGTCGGAGGAGGAAACCCGCCGACCATGGAATATTGCTCATCTTCGGCCTTACTACAGTTGAGCCGTCGGCTCTTACAATGTACATATCTTGAAAATGTATATATTATGAGGATTATAATAAAGCCGGCATCCCTGATAAAGCAGGGCCTCTGTCGTTTCCTTTCCAAGAATAATGAGTCTCTTCCATCACAAAAAGGTCATTTGGGGGCTTCCTGCTCATTGAGCATAGTTGTGAATATCCCTCTTGATCGGCTCAATGCCACAATTTCAAAGGTCATATGGGGGCTTCCTGCTCATTGAGCATAGCTGTGAATATCCCTCTTGATCGGCTCAATGCCATAATTTCAAAGGTCATTTGGGGGCTTCCTGCTCATTGAGCATAGCTGTGAATATCCCTCTTGATCGGCTCAATGCCACAATTTCAATGGTCACTTGGGGGCTTCTTGCTCAATGAGCATAGCTATGAATATCCCTCTTGATCGGCTCAATGCCACAATTTCAATGGTCACTTGGGGGCTTCCTGCTCATTGAGCATAGCTGTGAATATCCCTCTTGATCGGTTCAACGCCACAAAGCACTTGGGGGCTTCCTGTTCGAACATGGGTGTATTCACCAAAGAGAACATAGCGTTACTACCCTTGTGAGCTGGTTTGGAACACCAGGTGCATTCACCAAAACCTTTCAGATTCTCCTGCTTTGTAGAAGCTACCACTCCGCTCGGGTAATCCCGGAATGACAAGCCAAACTCTTAACAGTCAGTCTAACATAGATCCTGAACTTGTCAAGGTTAAAACGGCGGTCATGTGAGGCCGGTTTCACAAAGTGTAAAAGGTTAACTCAGTGGCCTGGCGGCCCATGAAAGCCTCGGAGCTTTAGGCTTGGTGGCCTATGAAAGCCTTGTTTTCTCGCTTTGATTCAGTTTTTGAACATTTTTTGGGTTCATCTTGGTACCATATTGACATATGGTTTAAAGTGATTCAGGCCATGTAGCCTCAATTTTTACAGCTCATATTTGAGTATGTCTGTGGTTTCTGATAACCCGGCTTGGCTTTGGACGATAAGTCGCCAGTATATGATGATATTAAATACTTAGAAGTATTGTCTTCTAAGTTTTGGGTTATCACCCTTACTGCATTGATATGGTCAGTTGGCAGTTTAATCACATCTCACAGGTCTAATATTTTTGATTATATCTAATTATGATTAAACCCGGCCTTGCTTATAAACTGTTTTAATCACCAGTGATTTTATTTGGGGTATTATGGCCCACCCCACGGTAAACCGCCAGGGCTCTTGTGTCTACTTGTGTGCAGGATAATGCTAAATCTCATCAGCACAAATCAACGTCATCATAAGTGTAAAAGGATAGTTTGTTGGGGATCATTGCAGAAATTAAAATATTTTCTACGCATCACCAGGATCAATCTATGGAGAAACTAGCAACGAGATAGAGGGGAGTGCATCTTCATACCCTTGAAGATCGCGAAACGGAAGCATTGCAATAACGCGGATGAATGAGTCGTACTCGTAGCGATTCAGATCACGGTGGATTCCGATCTAAGCGCCGAACAACGGCACCTCCGTGTTCAACACACGTGCAGACCGGTGACGTCTCCCGCGCCTTGATCCAGTAAGGAGGAGGGAGAGGTTGAGGAAGAAGGATCCAGCAGCAGCACGACGGCATGGTGGTGGTGGAGCAGTGGTTCTCCGGCAGGGCTTCGCCAAGCTCAAACAGAGGAGGAGACGTGTTGGAGAGGGGGAGTGAGGGAGCCCTGGACTAGGGGGTGTCCGGATAGCCGAACTATCATCATTGGCCGAACTCCAAGACTATGAAGATACAAGATTGAAGACTTCGTCCCGTGTCCGGATGGGACTTTCCTTGGCGTGGAAGGCAAGCTTGGCAATACGGATATGTAGATCTCCTACCATTGTAACCGACTCTGTGTAACCCTAGCCCTCTCCGGTATCTATATAAACCGGAGGGTTTTAGTCCGTAGGACGAACAACAATCATACCATAGGCTAGCTTGTAGGGTTTAGCCTCCTTGATCTCGTGGTAGATCTACTCTTGTACTACCCATATCATCAATATTAATCAAGCAGGAGTAGGGTTTTACCTCCACCGAGAGGGCCCGAACCTGGGTAAAAACATCGTGTCCCTTGTCTCCTATTACCATCCGCCTAGACGCACAGTTCGGGACCCCCTACCCGAGATCCGCCGGTTTTGACACCGACATTGGTGCTTTCATTGAGAGTTCCTCTGTGTCGTCACCCATAGGCCCGATGGCTCCTTCGATCATCAACAACGACGTGGTCCAGGGTGAGACATTTCTCCCCGGACAGATCTTTGTATTCGGCGGCTTTGCACTGCGGGCCAATTCGCTTGGCCATCTGGAGCAGATCGAAAGCTACGCCCCTGGCCATCAGGTCAGATTTGGAAGTTTGAACTATACGGCCGACATCCGTGGAGAATTGATCTTCGACGGATTCGAGCCACAGCCAAGCGCGCCGCACTGTTACGATGGGCATGATTTAGCTCTGCCGCCGGACAGTGCCCTGGAGGCTGCACAAGAGTCCGCTCTGACCCTTAACTTGGAGCCGACTGCACCGATCGAGGATGGGTGGGTAGACACCGCCTCGGGGGCTGCTACCTCTATGGTGATGGAGCCGAATACCGACCCTGTCCCTTGTGAAGCTCATGACTCCGAGGTGCCGGACTCCTCGCCGGACTCCGAACCTCCCGCGCCCCTACCAATTGAATCCGATTGGGCGCCGATCATGGAGTTCACCGCTGCGGAATCTTTCAGCACTCGCCTTTTGGCGACATCCTGAATTCGCTAAAGTATCTCTCTTTATCAGGAGAGCCCTGGCCGGATTACAGTCAGGACAGTTGGGATGCGGACAATGAAGAAATTCAAAGCCCTCCCACCACCCACTTTGTAGCCACTATCGACGACTTAACCGACATGCTAGACTTCGACTCCGAAGACATCGACGGTATGGACGACGATGCCGGAGACGACCACAAACCAGCGCCTACGGGGCACTGGAAAGCCACCTCGTCATACGACATATACATGGTGGACATACCAAAGGATGGGAATGGCGATGGAACAGCGGAGGATGACCCCTCCAAGAAACAGCCTAAGCGCCGGCGTCAGCGGCGCCGCTCTAAATCCCGCCACAGCAAAAATGGAGATTCCGGCTCTGGAGACAATAAAACCCCGGACAGTGCCGAAGACAACCCCCTCCAGCAAGATTCAGCACAGGAGGATGGAGAAGCTATCCCTCGTGAGAGAGCAGCAGACAAAGAGGTAGAGGACGATAATTACATGCCTCCCTCCGGAGACGAGGCAAGCCTCGACGACGACGAATTTGTCGTGCCTGAGGATCCCGTCGAACAAGAGCGTTTCAAATCTGTCGTGCTTGAGAAAAAGCAGCAACAGCTTAGAGCTGATCAAGGTTTGCTAGCCGACAGATGGACTGAAGTCCTTGCGGCCAAAGAGTACGAACTCGAACGCCCCTCCAAAAGCTACCCCAAACGCAAGCTGCTGCCCCAATTAGAGGAGGAAGCATATAAACCTACATCACTAGCGCACAATACGGCCGACTGGCCACCTCGTGGCCGCGACAGAGTGGCCTCTAGGCCCTCCACTAAAGCCGCACCCCGGCATCGCTCGAAAAGTACAAAACCACGGGGGAATGCGCTGGACCTGCGAGACATATTGGAGGATAAGGCAAGACAAACAAGATCGATCTACGGATCGCCTGGGCGCCCCACGATACGCGACGACAATCGCCACGCCGGATATAGCAATTCCGGTCGGGCCAAACACAATAGACAAAGCTCGCTTGAGCTGCGTCGTGATATAGCCCAATACAGAGGCGCCACACACCCACTATGCTTCACAGATGAAGTAATGGATCATCAAATGCCCAAAGGGTTCAAACCCGTGAACATTGAATCCTACGGTGGCACAACAGATCCCGCGGTTTGGATCGAAGACTATCTCCTTCATGTCCACATGGCCCGCGGTGATGATCTTCACGCCATCAAATACCTACCACTCAAGCTTAAAGGACCAGCTCGGCATTGGCTCAACAGCTTGCCAGCAGAATCAATTGGGTGTTGGGAGGACCTGGAAGCCGCATTCCTTGATAACTTCCAGGGCACATATGTGCGACCACCAGACGCCGATGACCTAAGCCACATAATTCAGCAGCCAGACGAGTCGGCCATACAATTCTGGACACGGTTCTTAACCAAGAAAAATCAAATCGTCGACTTTCCGGATGCAGAGGCCCTTGCAGCCTTCAAACATAACATCCGCGACGAGTGGCTTGCCCGACACCTAGGACAGGAAAAGCCGAAATCCATGGCAGCCCTCACATCACTCATGACCCGCTTTTGTGCAGGAGAGGACAGTTGGCTAGCCCGCAGTAACAACCTCACCAAAAATTCTGGTAGTCCGGATACCAAGGACAGCAATGGCAGGTCGCGTTGCAATAAGCACAAACGCCGCATTAACGGCGATAATACTGAAGATACGGTAGTCAACGCCGGATTCAGAGGCTCTAAACCCGGTCAGCGGAAAAAGCCATTCAAAAGAACTACTCCAGGCCCGTCCAATTTGGACCGGATACTCGATCGCTCGTGCCAGATACACGACACCCCCGAAAAGCCAGCTAATCACACCAACAGGGATTGTTGGGTATTCAAGTAGGCAGGCAAGTTAATTGCCAAAAACAATGACAAGGGGCTGCATAGCAATGACGAGGAAGAGACCCGGCCGCTGAACAATAAAGGACAGAAGGGTTTCCCCCCACAAGTGCGGACGGTGAACATGATATACGCAACCCACATACCCAAAAGGGAGCGTAAGCGTGCGATCAGGGACGTATACGCGATGGAGCCAGTCTCCCCAAAGTTCAATCCATG
Source organism: Triticum dicoccoides (assembly GCF_002162155.2). Classification (NCBI taxonomy): domain Eukaryota; kingdom Viridiplantae; phylum Streptophyta; class Magnoliopsida; order Poales; family Poaceae; genus Triticum; species Triticum dicoccoides. Next base: position 361,266,444 of record NC_041381.1, on the reverse strand, counting down.
GTCCTCCTGGCCGATCACTTTTGATCGAAGGGACCATCCCACTAGCATCTGCCATGGTGGATTCGCCGCATTGGTTTTGGACCCAATCGTCGATGGATTTCACCTCACTAGAGTCCTGATGGACGGCGGCAGCAGCCTGAACCTGCTTTATCAGGATACAGTGCGCAAGATGGGTGTCGGTGTCAAAACTGGGCGGATCTCGGGTAGGGGGTCCCGAACTGTGCGTCTAGGCGGATGGTAACAGGAGACAAGGGACACGATGTTTTACCCAGGTTCGGGCCCTCTTGATGGAGGTAAAACCCTACGTCCTGCTTGATTAATATTGATGATGTGTATTACAAGAGTGGATCTACCACGAGATCAAGGAGGCTAAACCCTAGAAGCTAGCCTATGGTACGATTGTTGTAATGGAGGTTATGTCCTACGGACTAAAGCCATCCGGTTTATATAGACACCGGAGAGGGCTAGGGTTACATAGAGTCGGTTACAATGGTAGGAGATCTACATATCCGTATTGCCAAGCTTGCCTTCCACGCCAAGGAAAGTCCCATCCGGACACGGGGCGAAGTCTTCAATCTTGTATCTTCATAGTCTTGTAGTCCGGCGAACGATGATAGTCCGGCTATCCGGACACCCCCTAGTCCAGGACTCCCTCAGTAGCCCCTGAACCTGGCTTCAATGACGATGAGTCCGGCGCGCATAATGTTTGGCATTGCAAGGTGGGTTCCTCCTTTGAATAATCCAGAGAAGATTGTGAACACCAGGATAGTGTCCGGCTCTGCAAAATAAATTCCATGTTCCACCGTAGAGAGAATAATATATACACAAGTTCAATCTGCTGACGTATTTTGCGGCATGACATCACACCACTACCAAGCCTTTACTTGAATCGTTTTTTATTATACCACCTCAGCGCGTTTAGCGAAGCGGTTTCCTTCGCACGTCTTGTCGAAGCAGAGATCGTGTTCCCCTTATTCCGGGATTCTCATCAATACGGACATGGGTAACCCAACCGCGCCATTGATGGTGGCGCTTGGGAGATAAGCGAGTTTTACCAGGCTAGTGGGGACGCATAGTCTTCGTCCGCCTATATATAAGGGATAAGGATTCACCTTTTCACCTACGCCTTCTTCCTCCTTTGCTTATCCATCTCCGCGCACTTGAGCTCCAGCGCCCAAGTTCGCGCATCTCGCCTCGACCTTCTCCGACCATGTCCGGAGCGGGAGGTAAATGGTTGGTCTCCATCGTCAAGGAGGAGCACATCACAAAGCTGCGCAGCGCCGGATACCTTTCCGGCAACGTCGCGCACCGGCTGCCCGACGAGGGGCAGCTCATCCCCACCCCCAGGCCCCATGAGAGGGTCGTCCTCCTCCCCCACTTCCTCCGCGGACTGGGCTTTCCACTTCACCCCTTTGTCCGGGGGCTCATGTTCTACTATGGCCTGGATTTCCATGATCTGGCGCCGAACATCATCCTCAACATCTCGGTGTTTATCGTTGTGTGCGAGGCCTTCCTCTGCATCCAGCCCCACTTCGGCTTGTGGCTCAAGACCTTCAATGTCAAGCCGAAGGTTGTGAAGGGCACTCAAGCGGAGTGCGGAGGCGCCATGTTGGGCAAGATGCCCAATGTCCTTTGGTTCGAAGGGGCCTTCGTGGAATCCGTCAAGGGGTGGCAATCGGGGTGGTTCTATATCACCGAGCCACGCGACCCTGCGTGGGCGGCGGCCCCCGAGTTCAGATCTGGTATCCCCATGCAGCTCACCTCCTGGAAAGAGAAGGGCTTGCTGTGGGGCAATTTGAAGGAGCTGACGGGACTCCAAGCCTGTATCCAGAAGCTGGTGAACAAGAAGCTCAGGCTGGTTAACATGGTCCAAGTCATGCTCGTCCGCCGGATTCTCCCATGCCAAGAGCGGGCATTTAACCTGTGGGAGTTCGATCTGGAACAGCACTAGGCGCTGAGCGGGCTCTTCGACACAACGTACGAAGGCACCTGGAGGGTGCTGTTTAAGGGCGCCGAAGCCCCCGCAACCGTGACGGAAGATTGCGGATTCCACTCGCAGCGTCCAGCTGACGAGGTAAGTGATTCTACCCCTTTACGGGACACTTGTTGTTAATAATTCGACCCTAAGCGGGTTTTAATGTCCCTTTTCCCTTGACAGGAATGGATGAAGAAGGCCGAGCAGCTCATCTGCCCGGCTCCCATGCCAGAAGACCCAGTGGACGCCCGCCTAACGGGGCTGCTGGTCCCGGCACCGCACGTGGTGCCGGAGAAGAAGGCCAAGAAGGTGGCCATGGGCACTCGAAAGAGTTCCCGTTTTCAGGTGTCCGACAACTCTGAGGCGGATTCCTCCCCCGAAGATGAGGAGGAGGAAGAAGACTCTCTCCCGAAGGAGGGAGAGAGAAAGAGGAAGGCCTCCCCAACAGGGGAGGCCGAAGGGTCCAAGAGGGGAAGAACTATTCCCTCGGACAGCTCCGCCAACACCAACGTTGGCGAAGAAGAGTGGCCCTCAAGGGCCAGGCCTCCGGCGAGATCGTAAGTATCCGGATCCCTGAATCTGCAATTTCTTTTGTGTCACACAGTGTCTTTCTAATCCGCATAATGCCTGTAGTCCGGCCGATGATGACCTCCCCGCTTCATCGAGCGGGTCGTTGGCTCCATCGGATGTGGATTCCATCCCGACTGCCTCCACCCCTCGTGCCAACGAGGACGCCAAGGTGGGATCCCGAAAAGGGACCCATCAGGAGGAGGCTCCGGAGGTGCCGCAAGGCAGCCTCCCGGACTTTGCGCCGGACTCTACGCCGGAACCTGCACTGGTTCTAGAGTCCGGCGGGCGGCCCCTTCACAAGAAGGGCAAGACGGTGACACCGGCGGCCCCCGTCCAACCGGAGGCGCCGGACAACTTGTTGGAGGCGCTCAAAGGCGCTTCCATCGAGGAAGAACACCGCACTATCATGAGTGCGGTGATTCAGAAGGTTCAGCTTGCCAAGAGCGGGCTGACCGAAGCCTGCAGCAGCCTTCTAACAGGCTTTGAGGTAAGAAGTTAAAATTATGTAATGTAATACCGCATAGACAGTAGCCCCTGATGCTCAGTTTGGCGTTCGGAAAGAAAAGCCGGACTGAGGATCTAAAAAGATATACGCAGGGTTGCTAAACAATATGTCAATATGGGTTTGCAGGCTGCGCTGCTGACCTCTGCCGCACTGACTGCGGATGTCGGTGCATTGAAGCAGGATCTCGAGCGGTCCGAGCAAGAGCTCGGCCGTGCCAAGAAGCAGCTCGAGGATAAAGAAGGTGAGTAACACCACTTTAGATATTTACCTTACAGAAAAGGATTTAGGTTGCAATAAAAATGACAAGGATAACATGGGTACTGCAGGGGCCACTAACGAGGTGGCAACCCTAAAGCAGGCTGTGTCCGCGGCCGAACGCAATGCGGCCGCAGAACGGGCCGAGCGAGAGAAGCAGGAGGCGCGGGTGGCGGAAGTGCGGCAAGAGCTCCAGGCTCTCATGGAGAAGCATGAGAGTTTGGAGCGCAACTCCAAGACTCGAGAGTCCGAGCTCGCCTCGGCTCTCGAAAGTGCCAAGTCCGCCAAGGCCGAGGCCCATAAGGCCCTTCAGGAGGTTGAAGATGTGAAGAAGATAGCGGCGGGTAAGGCATTTTTCATGCAAAGCAAGCATGTTAATGTAAACTACCTGATACTTACCCGCATTCGGAGCTCTCCAGGGGCGTTTGCAGATCTGCAGCGCAGTGTATCCGATGTCGCCGCATTCTACCGTGGCCAGGAGGGGAGCTCAATAGAGAAGGCCTTCTAGTCTCAGTATGCTGAGACCGGCCATCCGGTGCCCCCTAGCGACCAGCTGAAGCAGCTGGTTGAGCTCCACAAGGCGGCTGAGGAGGCCATGAAGGGCCTCATAGTCCGGCTGTGGCCTGGACAGGCCATGCCTGGGAGCTATTTCGGCCTCGTGCGGCGGCTGGTGGATGCGTGCCCCTGGGTGGAGGTCGTCAAGCGCTCCGCCTGTATTGAAGGTGCTCGTCGGGCCCTTGCCCGCGCAAAGGTGCACTGGGGCAGGCTGGATGCGGAGAGGCTTCTTACTGACCCGTTGCCAGCGGGCAAGGGGTATCATACGCCCGAAATGTACTATAAGACTGTCCTGAAGGGTGCCCGCAATATTGCGGATGAGTGCCCCAGAGATGTAATTCTTGAGTAAACTCGCTATGTATTATCCTGTGCGCTGAAAACTTTGTTCGTATGCGCTAAGCAACCCTTGTTTAATTTAAAATATTACCTTCTGTGCAGCCGTTTATAAGATCTGAGAGATGGCAAGTCTTTGGCTTCAGCCCCCGAGCCGTAAGTGCTGGGGTGTTCGGGATAAACTTGAGCACTCTTGTTCCCATTTTTGGGTCCATCGAGGGAGGCGCTCAACACAACGAACAAGGCAACCGGACTTATAGTGCTTGAACACTCTCACTTAGCCATAGAATTCTATAATTTTAAATTTCGGTGAAGCCCCTAGTATTCGGAAGACCGAATCCGGGGCGTTATACACACCTTCATTGGACATTATCTGGTACTTCGCTCGAAGCGGCATGAGTCTTTAGGGACCCGAAAAGACCTCTCGACAGCGACCAGTCTCTCGCCTTATCATGCCAGTCAGTTTTAGCTTTCGCCACTGAGGCGCTCGCCCAGCTCAACTGGGGCGCAATCGCAGTGGTTCTCCCAGTGCCACCTTAGCCGACAGAACGGAACGTAAGGCACCAAAACATGGGATCCGGGCAAACCCAACTATTGACCCAAGACATGATTCGGAGCCGATTCATATAATGCTATAAGTTCGGGGTGCCGCACTTGTGAAAGTGTTCGGACTTATCACGCCATAATACGGGGAACGTAAGCCCCTGGTGTATTCGGCCGTACCAAAATATACGGGTGCAGGATGTCATTAATGAACATATGTGTAAAGTAATGCAATAACAGGCAGAAGATGCTGCATTATTTATTCAAGGAATTCTGCTAAAAGTGTGGAAGGATACAAATAGTGCGGTAAGCAAGGGATTGGACTAAATAAACATGTCCCCCTCCAGGGGTAGGCGGCAGACTGGTGTATATAATCGAATTTAATGCTCATAATGGAGACCACCTGGGTGTTCGTCGCAGACTTCTTCCCTCCCTGGCTGTTGCATCGTGAGTTCGGCGGGTTCGCCGCCGGACAGAACCTCTGGTGAACGGAGTCCTGTGTATACAAAGAAGGAAAATAATAAAAAAAGGCGACACACTTGTGAGCCCCTGGTGTGGTCTAGCCGCACTCTGGGTCTATTGTGGTCGTGCCCCTCCCCCCAGGCCCATGGTATCTCTAGAGCATAATGATGTACGCGGAGGCTTGGTCTTGCAATCATGCGAGGGCTGGGGTTGGGGCCGCATTGCTACGCGTGCTCGGAACATGCCAGGTGGTCTTGGTTGATGTTGCTCTAGGCGCGTTTGGCCGTGTCCGGCCGTTTAACGGCCGGACTCGGAAATTGCCTTAGAAGGCTGCTCTGTACTTCTGCCGTGAGAGCCGCTGTATGTTCCTCCGTTCGGAGGGAGCGTTCCGTATTTCCATTGACTGTGATGACTCCACGAGGGCCTAGCATCTTGAGCTTGAGGTATGCGTAATGCGGCACCGCGTTGAATTTTGCAAACGCGGTTCGTCCGAGCAGAGCGTGATAGCCGCTGCGGAACGGGACTATGTCGAAGATTAACTCCTCGCTCCGGAAATTGTCCGGGGATCCGAAGACCACTTCCAGTGTGACTGAGCCTGTACAATTGGCTTCAACACCTGGTATGACACCTTTGAAGGTCGTATTTGTAGGTTTAATCCTTGAGGGGTCTATGCCCATCTTGCGCACTGTATCCTGATAAAGCAGGTTCAGGCTACTGTCGCCGTCCATCAGGACTCTCGTGAGGTGAAATCCATCGACGATTGGGTCTAAAACCAATGCGGCGAATCCGCCATGGCGGATACTGGTCGAATGGTCTCTTCGATCGAAAGTGATCGGGCAAGAGGACCATGGATTGAACTTAGGAGCGACTGGCTCCATCACATATACGTCCCTTAGTGCACGCTTCCGCTCCCTCTTGGGTATATGGGTTGCGTATATCATGTTCACCGTCCTCACTTGTGGGGGGAAACCCTTCTGTCCTCTACTGTTCGGCGGTCGGGTCTCTTCCTCGTCATCGCTATGCAGCCCCTTGTCATTGTTTTCGGCAATTAACTTGCCTGCCTGCTTAAATACCCAACAGTCTCTGTTGGTGTGGTTAGCTGGCTTTTCCGGGGTGCCATGTATCTGGCATAAGCGGTCAAGTATTCGGTCCAAATTGGACGGACCCGGAGTGGTTCTTTTGAATGGCTTCTTCCGCTGACCGGGTTTAGAGCCTCGGAATCCGGCGTTGACTGCCGTATCCTCCTTATCGTCGCCGTTGATGCGGCGTTTATTTTTGCTTCGACGCGACCTGCCGTTATAGTCCTTTGTGTCCGGACTGCCAGAATTTTTTCTAAGGTTATTGCTGCGAGCTAGCCAGCTATCCTCTCCCGCACAGAAGCGGGTCATTAACAATGTGAGGGCTGCCATGGATTTCGGCTTTTCCTGTCCTAGGTGTCGGGCTAGACACTCATCGCGGATGTTATGTTTGAAGGCTGCGAGGGCCTCTGCATCCAGACAGTCGACGATTTGATTTTTCTTTGTTAAGAACCGTGTCCAGAACTGTCTGGCTGATTCCTCTGGCTGCTGAATTATGTGGCTTAGGTCATCGGCATCTGGTGGTCGCACATATGTGCCCTGGAAGTTGTCGAGGAATGCGGCTTCCAGGTCTTCCCAACACCCAATTGACTCTGCGGGCAAGTTGTTAAGCCAATGCCGGGCTGGTCCTTTAAGCTTGAGTGGGAGGTATTTGATGGCGTGGAGATCGTCGCCGCGGGCCATATGGATGTGAAGGAGATAATCTTCAATGCAAACCGCGGGGTCTGTTGTGCCATCATAGGATTCAATATTTACGAGTTTAAACCCTTCAGGGATTTGATGATCCATTACTTCGTCAGTGAAGCATAGCGGGTGTGCGGCGCCTCTGTATTGAGCAATATCGCGACGTAGCTCAAGGGAGCGTTGTCTGCTGTGTTCGACCCGGCCGGGGTTGTTGTATCCGGCGCGATGGTATTCGTCATGGGTCGTGGGGCGCCCACGTGATCCGTAGATGGATCTGGATTGCCTTGCTTTGTCCTCCAATATATCACGCAAGTCCGGCGCATTCCCTCTTGGCTTCGTACTCTTGGAGCGATGCCGGGGTACGGTCTTGGTGGAGGGCCTGGATGCCTCTCTGTCGCGACCACGGGGTGGTCGGTCGGCTGTATTGTGCGCTGGTGATGAAGGTATGTATGCTTCTTCCTCTAATCGGGGGAGCAACTTGGGTCTTGGGTAGCTTTTGGAGGGACGTTCGAGTTCGTACTCTTCGGCCGCAAGGACCTCGGTCCATCGATCGGCCAGCAGGTCTTGATCAGCTTGAAGCTGCTGCTGCTTTTTCTTTAGGCTATTTGCCGTGGCCATTAGCCTGTGTTTGAAACGCTCTTGTTCGACGGGATCCTCTGGCACGACGAATTCGTCGTCGTTGAGGCTGGCCTCGTCTTCGGAGGGGGGTATGTAATTATCATCCTCAACCTCTTCGTCTGCCACTCTCTCGCGAGGGCTTGCTTCTGCATCCTCCTGCGCTGAATCTTGCTGGAGGGGATTGTCTTCGGCACTGTCTAGAGTGTTATTATCTTCTGTGCCGGAATCTCCATTCTTGCTGTGGCGAGATTTAGAGCGGCGCCGCTGACGCCGGCGCTTGGGCTGTTTCTTTAAGGAATCTGCCTCCGTTGTTTCTTCGCCGTCCCCATCTTTTGGGGTGTCCATCATGTATATGTCATATGACGAGGTGGTCTTCCAGTGTCGTGTAGGCGTTGGTTCCTGTTTGTCTCCGGCATCGTCGTCCATACCGTCGATGTCTTCAGAGTCGTAGTCTAGCATGTCGGTTAGATCGTCGACAGTGGCTACAAAGTGGGAGGTGGGTGGGCTCTGAATTTCTTCGTCGTCCGTATCCCAACCATCCGGCCATAGTCCGGCGAGGTCTCTCCGGATAGCGAGAGGTGTTTTAGCGAATTTAGGATGTCGCCAAAGGGCGAGTGTTGGAAGATGTCCGTGGCGGTGAACTCCATGACCGGCGCCCAATCAGATTCGATTGGCAGAGGCGCGGGAGGTTCGGAGTCCGGTAGGGAGTCCGGCACCTCGGAGTCACGAGCCTTGCAGGGGACGAGGTTAGTGTTCGGCTCCATCGCCGTGGAAGTTGCAGCCCCCGAGGCGGTGTCCAGCCACCAGTCCTCGATCGGCGCGATCGGCTCCGGACTAAGGTCCGGAGCGGATTCGTGTGCGGCCACCAAGGCACTGTCCGGTGGCAGAGCTAAATCATGCCCATCGTGACAGCGCGGCACGCTCGGCTGCGGCTCGAGTCCGTCGAAGATCAAGTCCCTGCGGACATCGGCCGTGAAGTTTAGGCTTCCGAACCTGACCTGATGGCCAGGGGCGTAGCTTTCGATCTGCTCCAGATGGCCAAGCGAATTAGCCCGCAGTGCGAAGCCGCCGAATACGAAGATCTGTCCGGGGAGAAAAGTCTCACCCTGGACGGCATGGTTGTTGATTGAAGAAGCCATCGGGCCTATCGGTGACGACACAGAGGAACTCTCAATGAAAGCACCAATGTCGGTGTCAAAACCGGCGGATCTCGGGTAGGGGGTCCCGAACTGTGCGTCTAGGCGGATGGTAACAGGAGACAAGGGACACGATGTTTTACCCAGGTTCGGGCCCTCTTGATGGAGGTAAAACCCTACGTCCTGCTTGATTAATATTGATGATGTGTATTACAAGAGTGGATCTACCACGAGATCAAGGAGGCTAAACTCTAGAAGCTAGCCTATGGTACGATTGTTGTAATGGAGGTTATGTCCTACGGACTAAAGCCATCCGGTTTATATAGACACCGGAGAGGGCTAGGGTTACATAGAGTCGGTTACAATGGTAGGAGATCTACATATCCGTATTGCCAAGCTTGCCTTCCACGCCAAGGAAAGTCCCATCCGGACACGGGGCGAAGTCTTCAATCTTGTATCTTCATAGTCTTGTAGTCCGGCGGATGATGATAGTCCGGCTATCCGGACACCCCCTAGTCCAGGACTCCCTCAATGGGCATAGACCCCTCAAGGATTAAACCCACAAAAACGACCTTCAAAGGCGTCATACCAGGTGTAGAGGCCAATTGCACTGGCTCAGTCACACTGGAAGTGGTCTTCGGATTCCCGGATAACTTCCGAAGCGTGGAGTTAATCTTCGACATAGTCCCGTTCCGTAGCGGCTATCATGCACTGCTCGGACGAACCGCATTTGCAAAGTTCAATGCGGTGCCACACTACGCATAACTCAAGCTCAAGATGCCAGGCCCTTGAGGAGTCATCACGGTCAACGGAAACACTGAACGCTCTCTCCGAACGGAGGAGCATACAGCGGCTCTCGCGGCGGAAGTACAGAGTAGCCTCTTAAGGCAATTCTCGAGTCCGGCTGTTAAGCGACCGGACACCGTCAAGCGCGCCCGGAGTAACCTACAACAAGACCACCTGGCACGTTCCGAGCACGCGTAGCAATGCGGCCCCAACCCCAGCCCTCGCAAAATCCGGAGACCAGTACTACGCGTACATCACTACGCTCTGGAGATACCATGGGCATAGGGGGAGGGGCACGACCAAGGCAGGCCCAGAGTGCGGCTCAACCACACCAGGGGCTCCCAAATGGGTCATCATTTCTTTTTCTTTTTTTTCTTATCCTCAGGACTCCGTTTCCCAGAAGCCCTGTCCGGCAGTAGACCTGCCGAACTCACAATGCAACAGCCAGGGAAGCAGAAGCTACGACGAGTATCCAGGTGGTCTCCATTACGAGCATTATACCTGTTTTATACACCATTCCGCAGCCTACCCCTGGAGGGGGACATGTTAAATACTCCCACCCCTTGCTTATCGCACTATTTGTATCGTTCTGCATTCATTGCAGTATTTTTTGAATAAACAATGCATCGCTTTTTGCCTACCATTGCATTCCTTTTTTATACATATGTTCACTTATGACATGTTGCATCCGTACGCTTTGGTACGGCCAAATACACCTGGGGCTTAAGTTCCCCAAATTATGGTGTGATCAGTCCAAACACTTTCACAAGTGCGGCACCCCGAACTTATAGCATTATATGCATCAGCTCCGAATCATGTCTTGGGTCAATAGTTGGGTTTGCTCGGCTCCCATGTTTTGGTACCTTACGTTCCGTTATATCGGCTAAGGTAGCGCTGGGAGAACCACTGCGATTGTGCCCCAGTTGAGCTGGGTGAGCACCTCAGTGGAGAAAGCTAAAACTGACCGTCATGATGGGGCGAGAGCCGGTCGCTGTTCGAGAGGTTTTTTTGAGTCCCTAAAGACTTATGCCGCTTAGAGCAAGGAACCGGCTTTGTCAGGCCTAGGCGTGGATAGCGCCCCGAATTCGGCCTTCCGAACACTAGGGGCTTCGCCGAAATTTAAAATTATAGAATTCTATGGCTAAGTGAGAGTGTTCAAGCATTATAAGTCCGGTTGCCTCGTTCATTGTGTTGAGCGCCTCCCTAGATGGACCCAAAAATGGGAACAAGAGTGCTCAAGTTTATCCCGAACGCCCCAGCACTCGTGGCATGGGGGCCGAAGCCAACGACTTGCCATCTCTCGGATTTGATATACGGCCGCACAGAAGGTAATATTTTAAATTAACAAGCGTTGCTTAGCGAATATGAACAAAGTTTTCAGCGCACAGGATAACAAGATGCGAGTCTACTCAAATATTACATCTTTGGAGCATTCATCCGCAATAACGCGGGCACCCTTCAGGACACCCTTATAATACATCTCGGGCGTGTGATACTCCTTGCCTGGCGGTGGCGCGTCCGTCACAAGCTTCTCGGCGTCCATCTTGCCCCAGTGCACCTTAGCGCGGGCAAGGGCCTGATGGGCACCTTCAATGCAGGCGGAGTGCTTGATGACATCAACCCACGGACAGGCGTCCACCAGCCACCGCACCAGACCGAAGTAGCTCCCAGGCATGGCTTCTTTGGGCCACAGCCGAACTATGAGGCCCTTCATGGCCTGTTCGGCCACCTTGTGGAGCTCGACCAGCTGCTTCAGCTGGTCGCTCAGGGGCACCGGATGTCCGGCCTCAGCATACTGAGACCAGAACACCTTTTCTGTCGAGCTCCCCTCCTCGGCTCTGTAGAATGCGGCAGCATCGGACACGCTACGGGGCAGATCTGCGAACGCTCCTGGAGAGCTCCGAATTCGGGTAAGTAACAAGTAATTCTCTTTTACATGCTTGCTTTGCATGAAGAATGCCTTTCCTGCCGCTATCTTCTTTACTGCCTCAATTTCCTGGAGGGCCTTCTGGGCTTCGGCCTTAGCGGCTTTGGCACTCTCAAGAGCCGACGCAAGCTCGGACTCTCGAGTCTTAGAGTCACGCTCCAAACTCTCGTGTTTTTCCACGAGAGCCTGGAGCTCTTGCCGCACCTTCTCCACCCGCGCCTCCTGCTTCTCTCGCTCGGCGCGCTCCGCGGCCGCATTTCGTTCGGCCACGGACACCGCCTCCTTCAGGGTCGCCACCTCGTTCGTAGCCCCTGGAGTACCCACATTATTCCTGTCATTTTTTCTTTTTGCAACCAAAATCCTTTTCTATAAGGTGCAACTTTAATAAGGTATTACTTACCTTCCTTGTCCTTGAGCTGCTTCTTGGCACGGCCGAGCTCGATCTCGGACCGCTCGAGGCTCTGCTTCAAGGCATTGACCTCTGCAGTCAGTGCGGCAGAGGTCAGCAGCGCTGCCTGCATTCGTATATTGACATATTTATGTTAGACTCCTCCGTATACCTTTTTAGATCCTCTGTTCGGCTTTTCTTTCCGAACACCGAACTGAGCATCAGGGGCTACTGTCTATGTGGTACTATTTTACATATCTTAAAACCCTTACCTCAAAACCTGTTAGAAGGCTGGTGCAGGCTTCGGTCAGCCCACTCTTGGCCGACCGAACTTTCTGAATCACCGCACTCATAACAGTGCGGTGCTCCTCGTCGATGGAAGCGCCGTTGAGCGCCTCCAGCAAATTAGGTCACCGGCGTCACAGTCTTGCCCTTCTTACGAAGGGGCCGCCTGCCGGACTCCGGAACCACCAAAGGTTCCGGTGCGGAGTCCGGTCCAAAGTCCGGGAGGTTGCCCTGCGGCACCTCCGGGGCCTCCTCCTCCTGGCGGGTCCCCTTCTGGGACCCTACCTCGGCGTCTTCCACGTCACGAGGGGAGGAGGCGGTCGGAAGTGAAGTGCTATTCACATCCGACGAACCCAAGGACCCGCTCGACGAAACGGGGAGATCGTCCTTGTGTGGACTACAGGGTTGTATGCGGCGTTAGAAGACACTATGCGACAAAAAGAAAAATTATGAGTTATTCAGGAGTCCGGACACTTACAATCTCCCCAGGGGCTTGGCCCTTGAGGGCCACTCCTTGTCGCCGTCGTCGGCGTTGGTGGAACAGTCCGGGGGAGGGGTCCTTCCTTTCTTGGACCCTTCGGCCTCCCCCATTGGGGAAGCCTTCCTTTTCTTCTCTCCCCCCGCTGGGGGAGAGGCCTCTTTCTTCTCCTCCTCGTCTTCATGGGAGGAGTCCGCCTCGGAGTCGTCGAATGATGAGTCTGATAACACCTGGCGCCGGGAACTCCTCCGGGTTCCCGTGGCCTTCTTGGCCTTCTTCTCCGGCACCACGTAAGGCGCCGGGACCAGCAGCCCTGTCAAACGGGCATCCGCTGGGTCTTCTGGAAGGGGAGCCGGACAGTTAACCTGTCCGGACGTCTTCTGCCAGGCCTGTTAAAGGTAATGGGAGTTTAGATCCCACATAGAGTCAAACTATGGAAAGCAAGTGTCCCATAAAGGATATTATAGCTTACCTCGCCAGCCTGACGCTGCGAGCTGAATCCGCGATCTTCGGTAGAGGATGCGGGAGCCTCGGCGCCCTTGAACAGCACCCTCCAGGCCTCTTCATACGTAGTGTCGAAGAGCCCGCTCAAAGTCTGGTGCTGTGCCGGATCGAACTCCCACAAGTTAAAGTCCCGCTGTTGGCAGGGGAGAATCCGACGGATGAGCATGACCTGGATTACGTTGACAAGCTTGAGCTTCTTGTTCACCAGGGTTTGGAGACAGGATTGGAGTCCGGTCAGCTCTTCCGAATCGCCCCACAACAGGCCCTTCTCTTTCCAGGAGGTGAGCCGTGTGGGGATGCCAGATCTGAATTCGGGGGCCGCTGCCCATTCAGGGTCACGCGGCTCGGTGATGTAGAACCACCCCGATTGCCACCCTTTGATGGTTTCCATGAAGGAGACCTCGAGCCAGGTGACGTTGGGCATCTTGCCCACCATGGCGCCTCCGCACTCCGCTTGGCTGCCACCCACTACCTTTGGCTTGACATTAAAAGTCTTTAGCCATAAGCCGAAATGGGGCTGGATGCAGAGGAAAGCCTCGCACACGACGATAAACACCGAGATGTTGAGGATAAAATTCGGGGCCAGATCATGGAAATCCAGGCCATAGTAGAACATGAGCCCCCGAACAAAGGGGTGGAGTGGGAAGCCCAGTCCGCGGAGGAAATGGGGAAGGAACACAACCCTCTCATGGGGTCTGGGGGTGGGGATGAGCTCCCCCTTGTCGGGGAGCCAGTGCGTGATATCGCTGGACAAGTATCCGGCCTTGCGCAGCTTTTTGATGTGCCCCTCCGTGACGGAGGAGGCCATCCACTTGCCTCCCGCTCCAGACATGGTTGGAGAAGGTTGAGGTAAGATGTGCGGTCTTGGGCGCTGGAGCTCGAGTGCACGGAGATGGATAAGCAAAGGAGGAAGAAGGCGTAGGTAAAAAGGTGGATCCTTATCCCCTTATATATGGGCGGACGAAACTATGCGTCCCCACCAGCCCGGTAAAACTCGCTTATCTCCCAAGCGCCGCAATCAATGGTGCGGTTGGGTTACCCACGTCCGTATTGATGAGAATCCCAGAATAAGGGGACATGATCTCTGCTTTGACAAGACGTGCCAAGGAAACCGCTTCGCTAAACACGCTAAGGTGGAACAATAAAAACGATTCGAGTAAAGGCTTGGCCGTGGTGTGACGTCATGCCACGAAATATGTCAGCAATTGAACTTGTGTGAATATTATTCTCTCTATGGTGGAATGTGGAATTTATTTTGTAGAGCCGGACACTATCCTGGTGTTCAAAATCTTCTATGAATTATTCGGAGGAGGAACCCGCCTTGCAATGCCGAAGACAATATGAGCGCCGGACTCGTCGTCATTGAATCCTGGTTCAGGGGCTACTGAGGGAGTCCTGGACTAGGGGGTGTCTGGATAGCCGAACTATCATCATTGGCCGGACTCCAAGACTATGAAGATAAAAGATTGAAGACTTCGTCCCGTGTCCGGATGGGACTTTCCTTGGCATGGAAGGCAAGCTTGGCAATACGGATATGTATATCTCCTACCATTGTAACCGACTCTGTGTAACCCTAGCCCTCTCCGGTGTCTATATAAACCGGAGGGTTTTAGTCTGTAGGACGAACAACAATCATACCATAGGCTAGCTTCTAGGGTTTAGCCTCCTTGATCTTGTGGTAGATCTACTCTTGTACTACCCATATCATCAATATTAATCAAGCAGGAGTAGGGTTTTACCTCCACCGAGAGGGCCCGAACCTGGGTAAAAACATCGTGTCCCTCGTCTCCTGTTACCATCCGCCTAGACGCACAGTTCGGGACCCCCTACCCGAGATCCGCCGGTTTTGACACCGACAAGGAGGCCTGCGCCTTCAATGTGGTGCGGCTGCCCTCCCTCCACCCCTCTATTTATAGGGTGAAGGGGGGAGGGGGCTGGCCCCTCTAGATGAGATCTAGAGGGGGGCGGCGGCCAAGGGAGGGGGCTTGCCCCCCAAGCCCAGGGGGCGCCCCCTTTAGGGCCCCCCCAACCCTAGGCGCATGGGCCCTAAGGGGGTGGCGCCAGCCCACTTGGGGCTGGTTCCCTTCCATGTACAGCCCATAAGGGCCCTCCGGGGTAGGTGGACCCTCCCGGTGGACCCCCGGAACCCCTTCGGTGGTCTCGGTACAATACCGATAAACCCCCGAATACGTCCGGTGACCGTATGATGACTTCCCATATATAAATCTTCACCTCGGGACTATTCCAGAACTCCTCGTGACATCCGGGAACTCATCCGGGACTCCAAACAACATTCGGTAACCACGTAAAACCTTCCCTATAACCCTAGCATCCTGAAACCTTAAGTGTGTTGACCCTACGGGTTCGGGAATCATGCAGACATGACCGAGACAACACTCCGACAAATAACAAACAGCGGGATGTGGATACCCATGTTGGATCCCACATGTTCCACGATGATCTCATCGGATGAACCACGATGTCGAGGATTCAAGTAATCCCGTATACAATCCCCTTTGTCAATCGGTACGTTACTTGCCCGAGATTCGATCGACGGTATCCCAATACCTCGTTCAATCTCGTTACAGGCAAGTCACTTTACTCGTTCCGTAATGCATGATCCCGTGACCAACTACTTAGTCACATTGAGCTCATTATGATGATGCATTACCGAGTGGGCCCAGAGATACCTCTCTGTCATATGGAGTGACAAATCCCAGTCTCAATTCGTGCCAACCCAACATACACTTTTAGAGATACCTGTAGTGCACCTTTATAGCCACCCAGTTACGTTGTGATGTTTGGTACACCCAAAGCATTCCTACGGTATCCAGGAGTTGCACAATCTCATGGTCTAAGGAAATGATACTTGACATTAAAAAAGCTTTAGCAAACGAACTACACGATCTTGTGATATGCTTAGGATTGGGTCTTGTCCATCACATCATTCTCCTAATTATGTGATCCTGTTATCAATGACATCCAATGTCCATAGTCAGGAAACCATGACCATCTATTGATCAACGATCTAGTCAACTAGAGGCTCACTAGGGACACGTTGTGGTCTATGCATTCACACACGTATTACGGTTTCCGGTCAATACAATTATAGCATGAACAATAGACAATTATCATGAACAAGGAAATATAATAATAACCATTTTATTATTGCCTCTAGGGCATATTTTCAACAATCTCCCACTTGCACTAGAGTCAATAATCTAGTTACATTGTGATGAATCGAACACCCATAGAGTTCTGGCATTGATCATGTTTTGCTCGTGGAAGAGGTTTAGTCAACCGATCTGCGACATTCAGATCCATATGCACTTTACAAATATCTATGTCTCCATCTTGAACATTTTCACGAATGGAGTTGAAGCGACGCTTGATGTGCCTGGTCTTCTTGTGAAACCTGGGCTCCTTGGCAAGGGCAATAGCTCCAGTGTTTTCACAGAAGAGAGTCATCAGGCCCGACGCATTGGGAATAACTCCTAGGTCGGTAATGAACTCCTTCATCCAGATTGCTTCATGTGCTGCCTCCGAGGCTGCCATGTACTCCGCTTCACATGTAGAACCCGCCACGACGCTTTGCTTGCAACTGCACCAGCTTGCTGCCCCACTGTTCAAAATATACACGTATCCGGTTTGTGACTGGGAGTCATCCAGATCTGTGTCGAAGCTAGCATCGACGTAACCCTTTACGACGAGCTCTCCGTCACCTCCATAAACGAGAAACATATCCTTAGTCCTTTTCAGGTACTTTAGGATATTCTTGAATGTTGTCCAGTTTTCCATGCCGGGATTACTTTGGTACCTCCCTACCAAACTTACGGCAAGGTTTACATCAGGTCTGGTACATAGCATGGCATACATAATAGACCCTATGGCTGAGGCATAGGGGATGACACTCATCTTTTCACTATCTTCTGCCGTGGTCGGGCTTTGAGCCGAGCTCAGTTTCACACCTTGCAATACAGGCAAGAACCCCTTCTTGGAATGATCCATATTGAACTTCTTCAATATTTTATCAAGGTATGTGCTTTGTGAAAGACCTATGAGGCGTCTCGATCTATCTCTATAGATCTTGATGCCTAATATGTAAGCAGCTTCTCCAAGGTCCTTCATTGAAAAACACTTATTCAAGCAGGCCTTTATGCTTTCCAAAAGTTCTATATCATTTCCCATCAATAGTATGTCATCCACATATAATATGAGAAATGCTACAAAGCTCCCACTCACTTTCTTGTAAACGCAGGCTTCTCCATAAGTCTGCATAAACCCAAACGCTTTGATCATTTCATCAAAGCGAATGTTCCAACTCCGAGATACTTGCACCAGCCCATATATGGAGTGCTGGAGCTTGCATACCTTGTTAGCATTCTTAGGATCGACAAAACCTTCCGGCTGCATCATATACAATTCTTCCTTAAGGAAGCCGTTAAGGAATGCCATTTTGACGTCCATTTGCCATATCTCATAATCATAGAATGCGGCAATTGCTCACATGATTTGGACGGACTTTAGCTTCACTACGGGTGAGAAGGTCTCATCGTAGTCAACCCCTTGAACTTGTCGATAACCCTTAGCGACAAGCCGAGCTTTATAGATGGTAACATTACCATCCGCGTCCGTCTTCTGCTTAAAGATGCATTTATTTTCTATCGCTCGTTGTCGGTGTCAAAACTGGCGGATCTCGGGTAGGGGGTCCCGATCTGTGCGTCAAGGCTGATGGTAACAGGAAGCAAGGGACACAGATGTTTACCCAGGTTCGGGCCCTCTCGATGGAGGTAAAACCCTACTTCCTGCTTGATTAATATTGAAGATATGGGTAGTACAAGAGTAGATCTACCACGAGATCGTAGAGGCTAAACCCTAAGAGCTAGCCTATGATGGTATGATTGTAATTGTGATCGGCCTTCTAAGGACCAACCTCTCCGGTTTATATAGACACCGGAGAGGGCTAGGGTTTACATGGAGTCGGTTACAAGGAAGGAAATACAATATCTGGATCGCCAAGCTTGTCTTCCATGCAAAGGAGAGTCCCATCCGGACACGTGCTGAAGTCTTGTGTCTTGTATCTTCATGCTTCAATAGTCCAGACGTTGTACATAGTCCGGCTGTCCGAATACCCCCTAATCCAGGACTCCCTCAATAGCCCCTGAACCAGGCTTCAATGACGATGAGTCCGGCGCGTAGTATTGTCTTCGGCATTGCAAGGCGGGTTCCTTCTCCGAATACTCCAAAGTGGTTATCGAACATGTAGACCGTGTCCGGATCTGCAAGATGATCTTCACATAGCATAAATCTGATCCGCTGGCAATCTTCGTGCGTCGTGCCCAAGCATCATGGCCTGGTCCAACACAAACCGGCATTTCTTACCCCACCTCGAATCGTGTTACGAGGCGGTTTTATTGGCACGTCCCATCGAGGCAGAGATCGTGTTCCTCTTATTATGGGATTTTCCATGAATATGGGCATGCGTGACCCCATGATGGCCGTTGGTATAACTCCGTGTGTTTTTAGATAAGCCTCAAATGGTCACACCGAGGACTCTTGATATTCACCCTCTTTATAAAGGGGTCGAGGCATATGCCTCTTTTCCACCTTCCTCACGCCTTCTCGCACCTCGAGTTCTAACACCCGATACCCAAGCTTCAACACCCCAGATCCTCCAATATGTCTGGATCCGTCCCTCAAGGCCGGTGGGTGGCCTCCTCAATTCAAAAGGAAGACATTGCAAAGCTTAGGGAGGTCGGATACCTGACCGCCGACCTCCAGCACAGGCTTCCTGCTTCAGGGCAGGTCATCCCCACACCAGAGCCTAATGAGTGCGTCGTTTTTGTCCCACACTTCCTCCACGGCTTGGGCTTCACCCTTGACCCCTTTGTGAGGGGTCTCATGTTCTACTATGGGTTGGATGATCTGGCTCCAGACGCTATCCTCCATATCTCGTCGTTCATTATCGTGTGCGAGGCTTTTCTCCACGTCACCCCACACTTCGGCTTATGGCTTAAGACCTTCAATGTGAAGCCGAAGATGATCGAGGGGAGACATGTGGAGTGCGGAGGTGCCGTAATAAGCAGGAACGCCGATGCCCCATGGCCAGAGGGTTCTTTCCCAGAAGTATCCGGTGTATGGCAACGGAGGTGGTTTTATGTCACGGCTCCCAGAGGCACAAAGTGGGCAGCCGCCCCCAAGTTCCACTTGGGCCCTCCGTCACAGTTGGCATCTTGGACGGACGTAGGACAGAATTGGGGGCCCGCTGGTGATGTATCAATACAGCAGAATCGCATCCGGGAGCTTCTTGAGAGGGACATTAACCTCGTCAGCATAATGAAAGTGATGTTAATCCGACGGATGTTGCCGTGCCAACGCCGGCCTCTCCATATGTGGGAGTTCAATCCGGAGGGTCCGCGGACTGTCAAGCACTTCTTCGGCTTGAAGCTCAAAGAGATGTGCAAATTATTCTTCCGACAGAAAGTAGAGTGTCCGGACACCACCGAGGATGCGGGCCTAAGCTGCAATCGCCTAGATACCCAAGTAGGTAATCTTGACACCGGACACCTTGTTTTGCATTTGTCATAATTGTTTATTCTGAAAATCATCCGTGTCTAGGAATGGCTCGGCAAGGAGGGGAGAATCAGGTGTCCGGAGCCACTTCTCGAAGGCTCGCCTGGCCCTACCATGGCCAAGATGCTCGACCGGGTACTCAGCAGAATGCCCTCGAGGAAAGACAAGGGGAAGATCGAAGAAACCGAACTCCACACGCTACGCATCCGAACCGGGGGAATTGTTACCTCCCCCAAGGAGGATAGTCG
This sequence comes from Triticum dicoccoides, assembly GCF_002162155.2. Lineage (NCBI taxonomy): Eukaryota > Viridiplantae > Streptophyta > Magnoliopsida > Poales > Poaceae > Triticum > Triticum dicoccoides. The sequence goes on along the minus strand of NC_041381.1, from coordinate 361,246,543 downwards.
GGAAGGGGAGACTAAGGCCTCCTCCCCGCGCGGGAGGAAGAGGGCCGCCTCCAAAGACTTGGAGACGGAGATGCCCAAGCAAGGGAAGAAGGCATCACCAAGGGGCTCTGCCGCGACGGGCATCCTCACCGCGTTATGCCCGCCAACGGGCCAGCCCTCCACCGATTTGTACATCAATCGTTAATTCGAAGGTACTATGCTTCTCCTAGATCAATAACCAGGATTCGCCTTTTGCAGTCCGGCTGGCAGCTCTTCTCAACAGAGTTCGTCTTCGGGGGATCTTCCTCCGGAGATGATGGAGAGCGAGACCCCACCCACTTCTCCGGCTCATGAGGCGGGCGACACCGAGGTGTCGTCACGGAGGAGTACGGATCTGCCGAAGCCGGAAGTCCATGCGTCAGCCGCCCTGAGCCCGGAGCGTTTGGCTCCCACGGGGGGTGCTACCTCTTGAGCACTGCGTTGGATTTCCCCGAAGAGGAGAGGATGATGCAGTAAAGTAGCGTAAGTATTTCCCTCAGTTTTTGAGAACCAAGGTATCAATCCAGTAGGAGACCACGCACAAGTCCCTCGTACCTACACAAAACGGTAGAACCTCACAACCAACGCATAGGGGTTGTCAATCCCTTCATGGTCACTTACGAGAGTGAGATCTGATAGAGATAATATTTTTGGTATTTTTGATAGATAGATGCAAAGTAAAAGTAAAGGCAAAGTAAAAAACGAAGCAAGTAAATAAAGTGATATAGATTGATATGATGAGAATGGACCCGGGGGCCATAGGTTTCGCTAGTGGCTTCTCTCAAGAGCATAAGTATTCTACGGTGGGTGAACGAATTACTGTTGAGCAATTGACAGAATTGAGCATAGTTATGAGTATATCTAGGCAATGATCATGTATATAGGCATCACATCCAAAACAAGTAGATCGAATCTACTACTATTACTCCACTCATAGACCGCTATCCAGCATGCATCTAGAGTATTAAGTAAAAACAGAGTAAGGATGTAAGCAAGATGACATGATGTAGAGGGATAAATTCATGCAATATGATAAAAACCCCATCTTGTTATCCTCGATGGCAACAATACAATATGTGCCTTGCAACTCTTTCTGTCACTGATTAAGGACACCGCAAGATTGAACCCAAAGCTAAGCACTTCTCCCATTGCAAGAACTACCAATCTAGTTGGCCAAAACAAAAAGATAATTCGAAGAGACTTGCAAAGATAACTCAATCATACATAAAAGAATTTAGAGAAGAATCAAATATTTTCCATAGATAATACTGGATCATAAACCCACAATTCATCGATCTCAACAAACACACCACAAAAAGAAGATTACATCGAATAGATCTCCACAAGAGAGGGGGAGAACATTGTATTGAGATCCAAAAAGAGAGAAGAAGCCATCTAGCTACTAGCTATGGACCCGAAGGTCTGAAGTAAACTACTCACACTTCATCGGAGGGGCTATGGTGATGATGTAGAAGCCCTCTGTGGTGTATGCCCCCTCCAGCGGAGCTCCGGAATACGCCCCAAGATGGGATCTCGTGGATACAGAAGGTTGCGACGGTGGAATTAGGTTTTTGGCTCATGTTCAGATCGTTCGGGGATACATAGGTATATATAGGAGGAAGGAGTACGTCGGTGGAGCTCCAAGGGTCCCACGAGGTAGGGGGCGCGCCCAAGGGGCGCGCCCTCCACCCTCGTGACCTCCTCGGGCATTGCTTGGAGTAGGGCCCAAGTCTCCTGGGTCACGTTCGGTTGGAAAATCACGATCCCGAAGGTTTCATTCCGTTTGGACCCCGTTTGATATTCTGTTTCTTCGAAATACTAAAAAGGCAAAAAACAGCAATTCTGGGCTGGGCCTCCGGTTAATAGGTTAGTCCCAAAAGTAATATAAAAGTGGAAAATAAATCCCAATATAGTCCAAAATAGTAGATAAAGTAGCATGGAACAATCAAAAATTATAGATACGTTGGAGACGTATCAGGCATCCCCAAGCTTAATTCCTGCTCGTCCTCGAGTAGGTAAATGATAAAAAAGAATTTTTGATGCGGAGTGATACTTTGGCATAACTTCAATGTAAATATTCTTAATTGTGATATGAATATTCAGATCCGAAAGATTCAAGACAAAAGTTCATATTGACACAAAAATAATAATACTTCAAGCATACTAATCAAAGCAATCATGTCTTCTCAAAATAACATGGCAAAAGAAAGTTCATCCCTACAAAATCATATAGTTAGGCTATGCTTCATTTTCGTCACACAAAGATGTTCCCAACTTCTATACCCCCGATGACAAGCCAAGCAATTGTTTCGTACCTAAATAATCTCAAACTTTTTCAACCTTCACGCAATACATGAGCGTGAGCCATGGATATAGCACTATGGGTGGAATAGAATATGACGATGGGGATTGTGTGGAGAAGACAAAAAGGAGAAAGTCCCACATTGACGAGGCTAATCAATGGACTATGGATATGCCCATCAATTGATGTCAACATGAGGAGTAGGGATTGCCATGCAACGGATGCACTAGAGCTATGAATGCTCAACAAAAGAAAACTAGTGGGTGTGCATCCAACTTGCTTGCTCACGAAGACCTAGGGCATTTGAGGAAGCCCATCGTAGGAATATACAAGCCAAGTTCTATAATGAAAAATTCCCACTAGTATAAAAAGACAAATTATGAGACTCACTACATGAGGAACAAGGTGCTACTTTGAAGCACAATATATGAGACTCACTACATGAAGAACAAGGTGCTACTTTGAAGCACAAGTGTGGAAAAAGAGATAGTAGCATTGCCCCTTTTTATTTTTATTTTATTTTTTGGGCCATTTTTTTGGCCTTTCTCTTTTTTTGTGCAATGCTCTAATAATGATGATCATCACACTTCCATTGATTACAACACAAGGATTACAACTCGAAACTTAGAACAAGATATGACTCTATATGAATGCCTCCGGCGGTGTACCCGGATGGTGCAATGAATCAAGAGTGACATGTATGGAAAATAATGCATGGTGGCTTTGCCACAAATACAATGTCAACTACAAGATCATGCAATGGCAATATGACAAAAGTAATGCATGTCATGATGATGGTGGTGGAAGTTGCATGGCAATATATCTCAGAATGGCTATGGAAATGCCATGATAGGTAGGTGTCGGTGTCAAAACCGGCGAATCTTTGGTAGGGGGTCCCGAACTGTGCGTCTAGGCGGATGGTAACAGGAGACGAGGGACACGATGTTTTACCCAGGTTCGGGCCCTCTCGATGGAGGTAAAACCCTACGTCCTGCTTGATTAATATTGATGATATGGGTAGTACAAGAGTGGATCTACCACGAGATCAAGGAGGCTAAACCCTAAAGCTAGCCTATGGTATGATTGTTGTAATGTATGTTGTGTCCTACGGACTAAAGCCCTCCGGTTTATATAGACACCGGAGGAGGCTAGGGTTACACAGAGTCGGTTACAATGGTAGGAGATCTACATATCCGCATCGCCAAGCTTGCCTTCCACGCCAAGGAAAGTCCCATCCGGACACGGGACGGAGTCTTCAATCTTGTATCTTCGTAGTCTTGGAGTCCGGCGGACGATGATAGTCCGGCTGTCCGGACACCCCCTAGTCCGGGACTCCCTCAGTAGCCCCTGAACCAGGCTTCAATGACGATAAGTCCGGCGCGCATAATGTTCAGCATTGCAAGGCGGGTTCCTCCTTTGAATAATCCAGAGAAGATCATGAACACCAGGATAGTGTCCGGCTCTGCAAAATAAATTCCACATTCCACCGTAGAGAGAATAAAATGTACAACAGTCCAATCTGCTGACGCATTATGCGGCATGACATCACACCGCTACCAAGCCTTTGTTTGAATTGTTTTTTACTATACCACCTCAGCACGTTTAGCGAAGCGGTTTCCTTGGCACGTCTTGTCGAAGCAGAGATCGTGTTCCCCTTATTCCGGGATTCTCATCAATACGGACGTGGGTAACCCAACTGCGCCATTGATGGTGGCGCTTGGGAGATAAGCGAGTTTTACCAGGCCGGTGGGGGACGCATAGTTTTTCGTCCGCCTATATATAAGGGATAAGGATTTACCTTCTCACCTACGCCTTCTTCCTCCTTTGCTTATCCATCTCCGCGCACTCAAGCTCCAACACCCAAGCTCGCGCATCTCGCCTCGACCATGTCCGAATATGTCTGGAGCGGGAGGTAAATGGTTGGCCTCCACCGTTAAGGAGGAGCACATCACCAAGCTGCGCAGCGCGGATACCTCTCCGGCGATATCGCGCATCGGCTGCCCGACGAGGGGCAGCTCATCCCTACCCCTGGGCCCCATGAGAGGGTCGTCTTCCTTCCCCACTTCCTCCGCGGACTGGGCTTTCCACTCCACCCATTCGTCCGGGGGCTCATGTTTTACTACGGCCTGGATTTCCACGATCTTGGCGCCGAACTTCATCCTCAACATCTCGGCGTTTATCGTCGTGTGCGAGGCCTTCCTCTGCATCCGGCCCCACTTCGGCCCGTGGCTCAAGACCTTCAATGTCAAGCCGAAGGTTGTGAAGGGCACGCAAGCGGAATGCGGAGGCGCCATGTTGGGTAAGTTGCCCAATGTCCTTTGGCTCGAAGGGGCCTTCGTGGACTCCGTCAAGGGGTGGCAATCGGGGTGGTTCTACATCACCGAGCCGTGCAAGCCCACATGGGCGGCGGCCCCCGAGTTTAGATCTGGCATCCCCATGCAGCTCCCCTCCTGGAAAGAGAAGGGCTTGCTGCGGGGCAATCCGAAGGAGCTGACGGGACTCCGAGCCTGCATCCAGAAGCTGGTGAGCAATAAGCTCAGGCTCGTCGACGTGGTCCAAGTCATGCTCATCCGCCGGATTCTCCCATGCCAAGAAGGGCATTCAATCTGTGGGAGTTCAATCCGGAACAGCACCAGGCGCTAAGCGGGCTCTTCGAAACGACATACGAAGGCGCCTGGAGGGTGCTGTTTAAGGGCGCCGAAGCCCCCGCATCCGCGACGGAAGATCGCGGATTTTGCTCGCAGCATCCGGCTGACGAGGTAAGTGATTCGACCCCTTTACGGGACACTTGTGGTAATTAAACTGATTCTAAGAGGGTTTCAATCTCTCTTTTCCTTTGACAGGAATGGATGGAGAAGGCCAAGCAGCTCATCAGCCCGGCTCCCATGCCAGAAGACCCAGTGAACGCCCGTTTAGCAGGGCTGCTGGTTTCGGCACCGCACGTGGTGCCGGAGAAGAAGGCCAAGAAGGTGGCCGCGGGGACTTGAAAGAGTTCCCGCAATCAGGCGTCTGACGACGAGGCGGACTCCTCCCCCGAAGACGAGGAGGAGGAAGAGGAATCTCTCCCGGAGGAGGGAGAGAAGAAGAGGAAGGCTTCCCCAATAGGGGAGGCCGAAGGGTCCAAGAGGTGGAATACTATCCCCCCGGACAGTTTCGCCAACACCACCGTTGGCGAGGAGGAGTGGCCTTTAAGGGCCAGGCGTCCGGCAAGATTGTAAGTATCCGGATCCTTGATATGCAATTTCTTTCGTGTCGTGTAGTGTCCTTCTAATGCCGCATTCTGTCCGTAGTCCGGCCGATGATGATCTCCCCGCTTCATCGAGCGGGTCGTTGGCCCCGTCGGATGTGGATTCACTTCTGACTGCCTCTACCCCCCGCGCCGATGAGGACGCCGAGGTGGGATCCCAGAGAGGGACCCATCAGGAGGAGGCTCCGGAGGCGCCGTCAGGCTGCCTCCCGGACTTTGTGACGGACTCTACATCGGAACCCACAGTGGTTCCAGAGTCCGGCGGGCGGCCCCTTCGAAAGAAGGGCAAGACCGTGACACCGGCGACCTCCGTCCAACCGGAGGTGCCGGATAACTTGTTGGAGGCGCTTAAAGGCGCTTCCATCGAGGAAGAACACCGCACTATCATGAGTGCGGTGATTCAAAAGGTTCAGCTTGCCAAGAGCGGGCTGACTGAAGCCTGCAGCAGCCTTCTAACAGGCTTTGAGGTAAGAAGTTAAAATTATGTAATGTAATACCGCATAGACAGTAGCCCCTGATGCTCACTTCGGTGTTCGGAAAGAAAAGCCGGACTGAGGATCTAACAAGATATACACAGGGTTGCTTAAAATATGTCAATATGGGTTTGCAGGCTGCGCTGCTGACCTCTGCCGCACTGACGGTGGAGGTCGATGTGTTGAAGCAGAATGTCGAGCGGTCCGAGCAAGAGCTCGGCCATGCCAAGAAGCAGCTCGAGGACAAAGAAGGTGAGTAACACCACTTTGAATAGTTACCTTACAGAAAAGGATTTTGGTTGCAATAAAATTAACATGGATAATATGGGTATTGCAGGGGCCACGAACGAGGTGGCAGCCCTGAAGGAGGCTATGTCCGCGGCCGAACGCAGTGCGGCCGCGGAACGGGCAGAGCGAGAAAAGCAGGAGGCACGGGTGGCGGAAGTTCGGCAAGAGCTCTAGGCTCTCATGGAGAAGCATGAGAGTTTGGAGCGTGACTCCAAGACTCGAGAGTCCGAGCTTGCCTCGGCTCTCGAAAGTGCCAAGTCCGCCAAGGCCGAGGCCCGTAAGGCCCTTCAGGAGGTTGAAGATGTAAAGAAGATAGCGGCGGGTAAGGCATTTTTCATGCAAAGCAAGCATGTTAATGTAAACTACCTTACACTTACCCGCATTCGGAGCTCTCCAGGGGCGTTTGCAGATCTGCCGCGTAGTGCATCCGATGCCGCCGCATTCTATCGTGGCGAGGAGGGGAGCTCGACGGAGAAGGTCTTCTGGTCTCAGTACGCTGAGGCCGGACATCCGGTGCCCCCAAGCGACCAGCTGAAGCAGCTGGTCGAACTCCACAAGGTAGCTGAGGAGGCCATGAAGGGCCTTATAGTCCGGCTGTGGCCTGGACAGGCCATGCCTGGGAGCTACTTCGGCCTCGTGCGGCGGCTGGTGGATGCGTACCCCTGGGTGGAGGTCATCAAGCGCTCTGCCTGTATTGAAGGTGCTCGTCGGGCCCTTGCCCGCACAAAGGTGCATTGGGGTAGGTTGGATGCGGAGAAGCTTCTCACGGACCTACCGCCACCGAGCAAGGAGTATCGCACGCCCGAAATGTATTATAAAACTGTCCTGAAGGGAGCCCGCGATATTGGGATGAGTGCCCCAGAAATGTAATCTTTGAGTAAACTTGTTATGTATTATCCTGTGCGCTGAAACTTTGTTCATGTGCGCCTTAAGCAACGCTTGTTTAATTTAAAATATTATCTTCTGTGCGGCCGTTTATAAAATCTGAAAGATGGCAAGTCGTTGGCTTCAGCCCCCAAGCCACGAGTGTTGGGGTATTCGGGATAAACTTGTGCACTCTTGTTCCCATTTTTGGGTCCATCTAGGGAGGCGCTCAACACAACGAACAAGGCAACCGGACTTATAATGCTTGAACACTCTCACTTAGCCATAGAATTCTATAATTTTAAATTTCGGCGAATCCCCTAGTATTCGGAAGACCGAATCCGGGGCGCTATCCACGCCTTCGTCGGACATTGTCCGGAACTTCGCTCGAAGCGGCGTGAGTCTTTAAGGACCCGAAAAGACCTCTCGAACAGCGACCAGTCTCTCTCCTTATCATGCCGGTCAGTTTAAGCTTTCTCCACTGAGGCGCTCGCTCGGCTCAACCGGGGTGCAATCGCAGTGGTTCTCCCAGTGCCACCTTAGCCGACAGAACGGAACGTAAGGCACCAAAACGTGGGAGCCGGGCAAACCCAACTATTGACCCAAGACATGATTCGGAGCCGATTCATATAATGCTATAGGTTCGGGGTGCCGCACTTATGAAAGTGTTCGGACTTATCACACCATAATGTGGGGAACATAAGCCCCTGGTGTATTAGGCCGTACCAAAATGTACGGATGCAAGATGTCATGTAGTGGACATATATATAAAAAGTAATGCAATTGCCGTCGAAAAGTGCTGCATTATTTATTAAAGAAGGTCTGCTATGAGTGCGGACTGATACAAATAGTGCGGTAAGCAAGGGATTTGGACTAATTAAACATGTCCCCCTCCAGGGGTGAGCTGCAGACTTGGTGTATATAATTGAATTTAATGCTCGTAATTGAGACCACCTGGGTGTTCGTCGCAGCCTTCTTTCTTCCCTGACTGTTGCATCATGAGTTCGGCAGGTTCACCGCCGGACAGGGCCTCTGGTTAACGGAGTCCTGTGTACATAAAGAAGGAAAATAATAATAAAAAAAAAGGGGGGGCACACTTGCGAGCCCCTGGTGTGGTCGAGCCGCACTCTGGGTCCATTGCGATCGTGCCCCTTCCCCTGCGCCCATGGTATCTCCAAAGTGTAATGATGTATGCGGAGGGTTGTCCTTGCAATCATGCGCGGGCGGGGGTTGGGGCCGCATTGCTACGCGTGCTCTGATCGCGCCAGGTGGTCTTGGTTGGTATTGCTTCGGGCGCGTTTTGCTGTATCCGGCCGTTTAACGGCTGGACTCAAGAATTGCCTTAAAAGGCTGCTCTGTACTTCTGCCGCGAGAGCTGCTGTATGTTCCTCCGTTCGGAGGGAGCGTTCCGTATTCCCGTTGACCGTGATGACTCCACGAGGGCCTGGCATCTTGAGCTTGAGGTATGCATAATGCGGCACCGCGTTGAATTTTGCAAATGCCGTTCGTCCGAGCAGAGCGTGATAGCCGCTGCGAAACAGGACTATGTCGAAGATTAACTCCTCGCTCCGGGAATTGTCCGGGGATCCGAAGACCACTTCTAGTGTGACTGAGCCTGTACAGTTGGCTTCCACACCTGGTATGACACCTTTAAAGGTTGTCTTTGTAGGTTTAATCCTTGAGGGGTCTATGCCCATCTTGCGCACTGTATCCTGATAAAGCAGGTTCAGGCTACTACCGCCGTCCATCAGGACTCTCGTGAGGTGAAATCCATCGACGATTGGGTCTAAAACCAATGCGGCAAATCCGCCATGGCGTATGCTGGTCGGATGGTCTCTTCGATCGAAAGTGATCGGACAAGAGGACCATGATTGAACTTCGGGGCGACTGGCTCCATCGCGTAGACGTCCCTTAGTGCGCGCTTCCTCTCCCTCTTGGGTATATGGGTTGCGTAAATCATGTTCACCGTCCGCACTTGTGGGGGGAAACCCTTTTGTCCTCTATTGTTCGGTGGTCGGGTCTCCTCCTCGTCGTCGCTGTTTAGCCCCTTGTCATTGTTTTCGGCAATTAACTTACCTGCCTGTTTGAACACCCAGCAATCTCTATTGGTGTGATTAGCTGGCTTTTCAGGGGTGTCGTGTATCTGGCATGAGCGGTCGAGTATTCGGTCCAAATTGGACAGACCCGGAGTGGTTCTTTTGAATGGCTTCTTCCGTTGACCGGGTTTAGAGCCTCGGAATCCGGCGTTGACTGCCGTATCCTCCTTATCGTCACCGTTAATGCGGCATTTGTTTTTGTTTCGACGTGACCTGCCGTTGTTGTCCTTAGTATCTGGACTGCCAGAATTTTTACGGAGATTGTTGCTACGAGCTAGCCAGCTATCCTCTCCCGTGCAAAAGCGGGTCATTAATGATGTGAGGGCTGCCATGGATTTCGGCTTTTCTTGTCCCAGGTGCCGGGCTAGCCATTCATCGCGGATGTTATGTTTGAAGGCTGCAAGGGCCTCTGCATCCGGACAGTCGACGATTTGGTTTTTATTTGTCAAGAACCGTGTCCAGAATTGTCTGGCCGATTCGTCTGGCTGCTGAATAATGTGGCTTAGGTCATCGGCGTCTGGTGCTCGCACATACGTGCCCTGGAAGTTGTCGAGGAATGCGGCTTCCAGGTCTTCCCAACACCCAACTGACTCTGCGGGCAAGCTGTTTAGACAATGCCGAGCTGGTCCTTTAAGCTTGAGTGGGAGATACTTGATGGCGGGGAGATCGTCGCCGCGGGCCATATGGATGTGGAGAAGATAATCCTCGATCCAAACCGCGGGGTCTGTTGTGCCATCGTAGGATTCAATGTTTACGGGTTTAAACCCTTCAGGGATTTGATGATCCATTACTTCGTCAGTGAAGCATAGTGGGTGTGCGGCGCCTCTGTATTGAGAAATATCACGACGCAGCTCGAGAGAGCGTTGTCTGCTGTGTTCGGCTCGGCTGGGGTTATTGTATCCGGCGCGACGGTATTCGTCATGGGTCGTGGGGCGCCCACGTGATCCGTAGATGGATCTGGATTGCCTTGCTTTGTCCCCCAATATATCTCGCAAGTCCGGCGCATTCCCTCTTGGCTTCGTACTTTTGGAGCGATGCCGGGGTACGGTCTTGGTTGGAGGCCTGGATGCCTCTCTGTCATGACCACGGGGTGGTCGGTCAGCCGTATCGTGCGCTGGTGATGGAGGTATGTAAGATTCCTCCTCTAATCGGGGGAGCAGCTTGCGTCTTGGGTAGCTTTTGGAGGGGCGTTCGAGTTTATACTCTTCGGCCGCGAGGACCTCGGTCCATCGATCGGCCAGCAGGTCCTGATCAGCTTGAAGCTGCTGCTGCTTTTTCTTTAGGCTGTTTGCCGTGGCGATAAGCCTGCGCTTGAAACGCTCTTGTTCGACGGGATACTCGGGCACGACGAATTCGCCATCGTTGAGGCTTGCTTCGTCTTCGGAGGGAGGCATATAGTTATAATCCTCAACCTCTTCGTCTGCCGCCCTCTCGTGAGGGCTTGCTTCTGCATCCTCCTGCGCTGAGTCTTGCTGGAGGGGGTTATCTTCGGCGCTTTCTGGGGTATTATTATCTCCTGTGCCGGAATCTCCATTCTTGCTGTGGCGGGATTTAGAGCGGCGCCGCTGACGCCGGCGCTTGGGCTGTTTCTTTAAAGAATCTGCCTCCGCTGTTTCTTCACCGTCCCCGTCTTTTGGGGTGTCCACCATGTATATGTCGTATGACGAGGTGGTCTTCCAGTGCCCTGTAGGCGCTGGTTCCTGTTCGTCTCCAGCATCGTCGTCCATGGCGTCGATGTCTTCGGAGTCGTAGTCTAGCATGTTGGTTAGATCGTCGATAGTGGCTACAAAGTGGGTGGTGGGTGGGCTCTGAATTTCTTCGTCGTCCGTATCCCAACCATCCTGGCCATAGTCCGGCCAGGACTCTCCCGATAACGAGAGATGCTTTAGCGAATTTAGGATGTCGCCAAAGGGCGAGTGTTGGAAGATGTCCGCGGCGGTGAATTCCATAACCGGTGCCCAATCCGAATCGATTGGTAGGGGCGTGGGAGGTTCGGAGTCCGGCAAGGAGTCCGGCACCTCGGAATCACGAGTTTCGCGGGGGACAAGATTAGTATTTGGCTCCATAGCCGTGGAAGTTGAAGCCCCCGAGGTGGTGTCCATCCACCGATCCTCGATCTGGGCGATCGGCTCCGGCCTAAAGACCGAAGCGGATTCGTGTGCGGCCACCAAGGCACTGTTTGGCGACAGAGCTAGATCATGCCCATCGTAACAGTGCGGCGCGCTTGGCTGTGGCTCGAGCCCGTCGAAGATCAAGTCTCCACGAACATCGGCCGTGAAGTTTAGGCTTCCGAATCTGACCTGACGGCCAGGGGCATAGCTTTTGATCTGCTCCAGATGGCCAAGCGAATTAGCCCGCAGTGCGAAGCCGCCGAATACGAAGATCTGTCCGGGGAGAAAAGTCTCACCCTGGGCAGCGTTGTTGGTTGAAGATGCCATCGAGCCTATCGGTGACGACACAGAGGAACTCTCAATGAAAGCACCAATGTCGGTGTCAAAACCGGCGGATCTCGGGTAGGGGGTCCTGAACTGTGCGTCTAGGCGGATGGTAACAGGAGACGAGGGACACGATGTTTTACCCAGGTTCGGGCCCTCTCGATGGAGCTAAAACCCTATGTCCTGCTTGATTAATATTGATGATATGGGTAGTACAAGCGTGGATCTACCACGAGATCAAGGAGGCTAAACCCTAAAGCTAGCCTATGGTATGATTGTTGTAATGTATGTTGTGTCCTACGGACTAAAGCCCTCCTGTTTATATAGATACCGGAGGAGGCTAGGGTTACACAGAGTCGGTTACAATGGTAGGAGATCTACATATCCGCATCGCCAAGCTTGCCTTCCACGCCAAGGAAAGACCCATCCGGACACGGGACGGAATCTTCAATCTTGTATCTTCGTAGTCTTGGAGTCCGGCGGACGATGATAGTCCGGCTGTCCGGACACCCCCTAGTCCGGGACTCCCTCAGTAGGTATGGTGGCTCTTTTGAGGAAGATATAAGGAGGTTTATGTGTGATAGAGCGTATCGTATCATGGGGTTTGGATGGACCGGCGAAGTTTGCGCCAACTCTCAAGGTGAGAAAGGGCAATGCACGATACCGAAGAGGCTAGCAAAGGTGGAAAGGTGGGAGTGCGTATAATCCATGGACTAAACATTAGTCAAAAGAACTCATATACTTATTGCAAAAATTTAGAAGTCATCAAAAATTCAAGTACTACGCGCATGCTCCTAGGGGGATAGATTGGTAGGAAAATACCATCGCTCGTCCCCGACCGCCACTCATAAGGATGCACAAGCCAGGTACACTTCATGTTTCAAATTTGTTACACAACTTTAACCATACATGCATGCTACGGGACTTGCAAACTTCAACACAAGTATTTCTCAAATTCATAATCACCCAACTAGCACGACTTTGATATTATCACTTCTATATCTCAAAACAATTATCAAGTATCAAACTTATCTTAGTATTCAATTCACTCAAAAGAAAGTTTCACATATCTTGAACACCAAGTATATTAACATTAAGCAATTTACCATGCTATTAAAGACTCTCAAAATAATCTAAGTGAAGCATGAGAGATCAAATAGTTTCTTTAAAACAAATCCACCACCGTGCTCTAAAAGATCTAAGTGAAGTACTAGAGCACAAATTATCACGCTCAAAAGATATAAGTGAAGCACTATGAGCAAAACTATCAAGCTCAAAAGATATAAGTGAAGCACATAGAGTATTCTAACAAATTACAATACATGTATGGCTCTCTCACAAGTTGTGTAAAGCAAGGATGATTGTGGTATACTAACAAGCAAAGACAGAAATAATACAAGATGCTCCAAGCAAAACACATATCATGTTGGTGAATAAAAACATAGCTCCAAGTAAATTACCGATGGAAGTGGACGAAAGAGGGGATGCCTTCCGGGGCATCCCCAAGCTTTGACTTTTTGGTGTCCTTGGATTATATTGGGGGTGCCATGGGCATCCCCAAGCTTAGGCTCTTGCCACTCCTTGTTCCATAATCCATCAAAAGAATTCACCCAAAACTTGAAAACTTCACAACACAAAACTCAACAGAAATCTCGTGAGCTCCGTTAGAGAAAGAAAACAAAAGACTACTTCAAGGTACTGTAATGAACTCATTCTTTATTTATATTGGTATTAAACCTACTGTATTCCAACTTCTCTATGGTTTATGAACTAATTTAATAGCCATAGATTCATCAAAATAAGCAAACAACACACGAAAAACAGAATCTGTCAAAAACAGACAAGTCTGTAGCAATCTGTAACTAACGCAAACTTCTGGAACTCTAAAAATTCTACCAAAATAGGAAGTCCTGGACAATTTGTTTATTGATCAGCAGCAAAACGAATCAACGCAAAACCACGTTCCTGTGATTTATCATAACTAAATTCGTGCGTGCAAAGTTTCTGTTTTTCAGCAGAATCAAATCAACTATCATCGTAGGTTATCCTATAGGTCCTACTTGGCACAAACACTAATTAAAACATAAAACCACATCCAAACAGAAGGTAGATGGATTATTTATTCCTAAACAGAAGCAAAAACAAAAAACACAAAATAAAATTGGGTTGCCTCCCAACAAGCGCTATCGTTTAACGCCCCTAGCTAGGCATTGAGAATTTTAATGATGCTCACAAGAAAGACAAGAATTGAAGCGCAAAGAGAGCATCATGAAACATGTGGAAAACACATCTAAGTCTAACATATTTCCTATGCATAGGCATATTATAATCAAACAAATTTGCAAGGCAAACAAAAACTAGCATATGCAAGGAAGAACAAAGAGATGATAGCAATCTCAACATGAAGAGAGGTAATTTAGTAACATGAAAATTTCTACAACCATATTTTCCTCTTTCATAATAATTACATGTAGGATCATAAGCAAATTCAACAAAATAGCTATCACATAACATATTCTCAACACGATTCACATGTATGTAAAGTTGACACTCTTTCAAAATAGTGGGATTAACATTAACTAAAGTCATGACCTCTCCAAACCCACTTTTATCAAAAATACCATAAGATTGAACATTCTCCAAATATGTGGGATCTAAAGTTGACACTCTTCCAAAACCACTTTCAATATTATTGCAAACATTATTATCAATCTCATATTCATCATGGGGCTTAAATAAATTTTCAAGATCAAAGGAAGGATCACCCCAATCATGATCATTGCAACAAATAGTAGTCATAGAAAAACTAGCATCCCCAAGCTTAGGGTTTTGCATATTATTAGCATAATTGACATCAAGAGAACTTATAGTAACATCATTGCAATCATGCTTTTTATTCAAAGATCTATCGTGAATCGCTTCATAAAGTACTTCATCACAATTTTCAGATTCACAAAATTCAAGCAAAACCTCATAAAGATAATCTAGTGCACTCAACTCACTAGTAATAGGTTCATCATAATTGGATCTCTTAATAAGATTAGCAAGTGGATGAGGATCCATAAACTTTTAGCAAGCAAAGATGCAAGCAAAAAGAAGGCACAAGCAAACATAAGATCGAACAGAAGAAGGGCGAATAAAACGGCAAGGGAGAAGTGGGGGAGAGGAAAACGAGAGGCAAATGGCAAATAATGTAATGCGAGAGATAGGGATTGCGATGGGTACATGGTATGGTTGACTTGCTTGCGTGAGCCTCCCCGGCAACGGCACCAGAAATTCTTCTTGCTACCTCTTGAGCACTGCGTTGGATTTCCCCGAAGAGGAGAGGATGATGCAGTAAAGTAGCGTAAGTATTTCCCTCAGTTTTTGAGAACCAAGGTATCAATCCAGTAGGAGACGATGCACAAGTCCCTCGCACCTACACAAAACGATAGCAACTCGCAACCAACGCTTAGGGGTTATCAATAACTTCACGGTCACTTACGAGAGTGAGATCTGATAGAGATAATATTTTTGGTATTTTTGATAGATAGATGCAAAGTAAAAGTAAAGGAAAAGTAAAAACGAAGCAAGTAAATAAAGTGATATAGATTTATATGATGAGAATAGACCCGGGGGGCATAGGTTTCACTAGTGACTTCTCTCAAGAGCATAAGTATTCTACGGTGGGTGAACAAATTACTGTTGAGCAATTGACAGAATTGAGCATAGTTATGAGTATATCTAGGCAATGATCATGTATATAGGCATCACGTCAAAAACAAGTAGATCAAAACGATTCTGCATCTACTACTATTACTCCACTCATCGACCGCTATCCAGCATGCATCTAGAGTATTAAGTAAAAACAGAGTAACTCCGTAAGCAAGATGACATGATGTAGAGGGGTAAATTCATGCAATATGATAAAAACCCCATCTTGTTATCCTCGATGGCAACAATACAATACGTGCCTTGCAACTCTTTCTGTCACTGAGTAAGGACACCGCAAGATTGAACCCAAAGCTAAGCACTTCTCCCATTGCAAGAACTACCAATCTAGTTAGCCAAACCAAAAAGATAATTCGAAGAGACTTGCAAAGATAACTCAATCATACATAAAAGAATTCAGAGAAGAATCAAATATTTTCCATAGATAATACTGGATCATAAACCCACAATTCATCGATCTCAACAAACACACCGCAAAAAGAAGATTACATCGAATAGATCTCCATGAGAGAGGGGGAGAACATTGTATTGAGATCCAAAAATAGAGAAGAAGCCATCTAGCTACTAGCTATGGACCCGAAGGTCTGAAGTAAACTACTCACACTTCATCGGAGGGGCTATGGTGATGATGTAGAAGCCCTCCATGGCGGATGCCCCCTCCAGCGGAGCTCCAGAACAGGCCCCAAGATGGGATCTCGTGGATACAGAAGGTTGCGGTGGTGGAATTAGGTTTTTGGCTCCTGTTCTGATCGTTCGGGGATACGTAGGTATATATAGGAGGAAGGAGTACGTCGGTGGAGCTCCGAGGGGCCCACGAGGTAGGGGGCGCGCCCAGGGGGGCGCACCCTCCACCCTCGTGACCTCCTCGGGCACTGCTTGGAGTAGGGTCCAAGTCTCCTGGGTCACGTTTGGTCGGAAAATCACGATCCCGAAGGTTTCATTCTGATTGGACTCCGTTTGATATTCTGTTTCTTCGAAATACTGAAAAAGGCAAAAAAAACAGCAATTCTGGGCTGGGCCTCCAGTTAATAGGTTAGTCCCAAAAGTAATATAAAAGTGGAAAATAAAGCCCAATATAGTCCAAAATAGTAGATAAAGTAGCATGGAGCAATCAAAAATTATAGATACATTGGAGACGTATCAAGGGGCGATGGGAAGGGTCCGGCGCAGTTCGATGTCCGTCTGGACATACTGACGGGCTTACTAGAGCAAGCTGCGCTCTCAGAGGAGCACCGCTCATTAATGAGCGCTGTGCTCAAGAAGATTTCATCCGCTACAAGCGGTTTGAATGAAGCATTCACAAGCCTGCTCAGATGCTTTGAGGTATGTAGTGAAGAATACACCATTTTATGGCTGAGTGGCACGCGCTAGGTGTGCTCCATATAGATAGTAGCCCCTGAGACTCTGGTTGCCCGCCCTAGGCGGCAAACGGGGGATCATAAACCCATGATTGTGCTGTAAATATGTGCAGGTATATGTGGGTCCGGCCGCTGGCCAGTCCGTTGATGTTGCTGAACTAATGAGGCAGATTGGATCCATTGATGTCGATATCACGCTGGTGAATGAGCAGCTGGACAAATCACAAGGTATGTGCCCTGCCTTCCCTTGAAGAGGAAAATATGAAGGTGGCAGGATATTATTGTAATATGTTTGGACTGTAGATGGTGCTGCTGCCGTGGAGGCCCTGAGGGCGGAACTTGCTCAAGCCAGGGAACAAGCTCGGGTGAGCAATGCGGCTGCCCTAAAGGCGGCCGAGGAATTGAGGGCCGAACAGGCTGCTCATCGCCGAAGCGAGGAAAAGATAGCCGAAATGGCTGTTGAGTTAAAAAATGCCTCTGACCGGTATGAGCTCCTTAAAAAGGAGCATGAGGATAACTCGGCCGCCCTGAACAAGGCACTGAATGCCACCAAGGAAATACGGACTGAGCTCAGGGGTGCGCGTGAGGAGCTTCAACAGGCCGGTAAAATTGCGGCTGGGGGCTCCTACTTGCTGCGGACGAAGTTTTTCGATCCGAAGTACGCTCCCCTGGATGGGCGCTGGAGTCATGCGGACGCGTATGCGGATTTGGCGAAGAGTACAGCTGACGCTGCCAAGTTCTTCGAAGATCAGGGTGACAAAGAAGTGGAGAAGCTTTTTCTGGTCGCAATTCAATGCTCCCACTCGCCCGCTGCCGTTAAGTGACAAGATGGCTGCTGTAGCGGAGCTTCACAGGCTGTCCGGGCTTGCAATGCGGTCTGTAATAGACCATCTTTGGCCGAAGGGGCCTAAGCCGTACAGTTACTTTGGTTTGGTGCAACAATTCCTTGGGGCCGTGCCTCGGATCGATGCCATGAGGAGGTCGGCGTGTATAGAGAGTACACGGATGGCTCTTGCCCGCGTTAAAGCCTATTGGACGGATATGGATGCCGCCATTATAGCGGCCCAGGATCCGGTGGGGGGCCAATATCTGGCCGAGCACTACTTGGCGCAGGTCACACAGGGCGCGCGCCTAATAGAGGCGCAGTGCTCGAAGAATGTCTTATTCGGGTGATGAATCGACTCATTGTAAAAAACAATCTTTACTTTGATTATAAGGCTATATTTATACCGCTTGCCTGAAAATATGATTGTGTCCCCTGTGCGGCCGTAGAACAGAACTAGTTAAGGCTTGCTAAACATTTAACGGTTTAAAAGTAAGTAAAATATATGAAATAAATAGGGAAGCCTCACTCCAATATAATAAGATGATCCGACGGTGTGATTGTGAAAATATGCATTATGCATCCTTAGTGAAAAAAACAAGCATTTCAGCTCACTGCAGGATCAATATATATTGAAACATTTGTTCTTTTTGTCCCGAACACTTGCAGTCATATTTTTTCAATCCATCCGTTGGATCATGTTATATTGTAGGTGTGTTGGTTCAGTATTTTTTCATGATTTATATATATATATATATATATATATATATATATATATATATATATAGTTATATATATAGTTATAGGAGTAGGATTTTCTACAATAGCTTGCCACAGAACTAGTTAAGGTTTTCAACGGTGTAAGAGTTCTCTAAAATCCTCCTACAAGTAGTGGTAGTTACCATCACTTGCGTTTTGTATGTTGTATGTAGTATCTGCTAAAATTGAGAGTATGTACGTATAGTATGTAGTATATAACAATGATTAGGTAGTATATATACTAATTTTTAGGTTGTATATACCATGTTTTGAGTATACTATTTTTTACGGACGCGGAGGAATTGATCCCGGGCACCAGTGATCCCGGATGAACAGTAAAATCCGAAAAAATAGTAAAAAAATTCAAAAAAATCTTAATTTTTTTGTCAAGAAACTTTGATGTTTTTTCTACATGCGTGCCAATTTTCGTGATGAAATGACATTTGTGGAGGTGTCAGCAAAAAAACAAAATCATGCTCCAAAAAAACTGTTTTTGGAAGCATTTTGGAGCATCGATTTTGTTTTTTTTGCTAAGACCTACATGAATGTCATTTTGTCATGAAAATTTGTACGCATGTGAAAAATATGTCAATGTTTGTTGCCAAAAAAATTCAGATTTTTTTGAACTTTTTAAATATTTTTTTCGTTTGTACTGTAGCAAAGGGTGCCTGTGAGCTCGAGCTCACAATAGCACTTTCGCTTTTTTACGTATAAATATGTACGTATTTCACAAATATAACAAAAACTATGGGTTCATATGTAATTTTTTCATGTAACTTGCTTTGGAATATCTTAGATATAGTATACAAATATATTGAAAATGATAAAGTAGTATATATAGTACCAAATGGTAATATATGAGACATATGGGGTAACTACCACCGGGTGGTAGGATGAATTTTCTATATATATATATATATATATATATATATATATATATATATATATATATATATATATATATATATATATATATAGTGTTACTATTCATCACCCAAGGTGCAGAATAAGTTATTCTTCATCCGAGGTAATATTACGATCGCTTCCTAAATAAATTACGTCTACAATATAAATAGTTATACACATACTGATTCAATATGTAAAATTTTGTATAAAAAAACAAAAATATAGGTTATAAGACCAGAAAAATCACATTTTATGTATGTTTTACACTATGTTTTTACATTCGTAATTTTAAGTAACATAAAATATTTTTTACGGTGAATACATATTTTCTTACGTTCTCTTTTTATGTATGAAATAAGATAAAATTTACGAAACGTAAAAATATGGTGCATTGATGTCAAAATAGAGAGGGGGTGAAGAATAACTATTCCTCACCCAGGGTGACGAATAGCGCGACCCTATATATATATATATATACATCTGGGCTATTCTGTTACGCGTAACAGAATATTATTCTGTTACCCTTTTTGAACTGACGGATTCAGTCGGTTGTACTGATGATTTTTGAGCGGTTGAACTGATGCTTTCAGTTCTGTTTAACAAATCGTCTTCTTTACTTCAAATTTTTTTTGCAATTTTTTTGTCAGAACGGGCGTGTAATATATCGTTGGAAAGCTCTTAACAACTAGATTTCAAGTATATTGAAAGTTTTTGCAAAATCATTATGGTTTAAGAGCAGTTTTGGAAAAAACCGTTTTTTTTCAAAACCGAAAACGTGAATCGTATTTTGGACTCAATTTACAAACGGTTTGTCGGAATTGAGCAAATAAGATAGCGTTGGAAAGCTTGTGAAAATCTGCATCTTCCATATATCTATTATTTTTTTCTAATTCTATACTATTTAAAAGTAATTTGGAAAACGGTAAAATTCTGGGCGAAACATATTTTCGCGATTTTTGCAAACGGTTTGTCGGATTGATGCAAATGATACGGCGTTGGAAAGCTATGGAAAATGCGCAACTTTTTTGTATTAAAATGTTTTTCTATTTCCTTACAGTTTAAAAACGTATTCGAATACAGTCAAATTTGATTTCGAACACGGTTTTTTTAAAGTTTGTCAAAATGTGGCAAATAATATATGGTTGGAAAGATATCAAAAATACGAAACTTAGTCATTTTGAATGTTTTCTCAAATTCGCAACCGTTGAAGAGTAATTTGGATTACGGTGAAACCCATCGTGCTGTTTTTTCCGTCAGAAAAAACAAAGTACTTGTACTGATTTTTTTGTGTGTTTGTACTGATGTATTATTTCACAGAGTAATTTTGAAAGGTTCAAAAAAAAGTACTTAAACTGATGTTTCATGGGTTGGTACTAAGCGTGGTTTGCACTAATTAGACTTTGCTCTGTTTTGGATAATATTTTTGCTCGTAAGTTTCCAACGGTATATTTGTACTGATCTAGGTTTGCATGGGACAGTAACAGAAAAAACAGAGTAGTCGTACTGATCTAGGTATACGTTTGTACTGAGGTATTTTTCAGAGTAATTTTGAATGGTTCCAAGAAAAGAGTACTTGAACTGATGTCCGTATGGGTTTGTACTGAGTGTGTTTTCACATACTAAACTTCACTATATTTTTTGGGTATCATAGTCACCGAACTTGCATGGTTTATATCATTGAACTGAATGATATTTTTTTGAAAGGAAATTTTTCATGTGTTTCTTTTTTTAACTCAATTTTTTGCAATAATGTTTTTGGACTTCTCTTGTTTTGCAACTTAGAACTTTTACCATTTGAATTTCCATGGGGTATCATTTTGTTTTAGCTTTTCTTCAAACTTATCTGGGACGTCGTGTTGAACTTAAATTTTTTTAATTTTAAACTTGTTGTGTTTTTACAATGTCAATATGCAGGAGAGCAGGGCGAGGGCAACGATAGAAAGATGTTGCTTGTGGTGATTGTGGGAGCACTTGAGGCTGAACAACAACAGTGATTGATGGCGAGCCGGCACGGCACGACCGGCGGCATGGGGACGGGTGGGCGGCACACGACATGTCATTTTAGATGCGCCTATTGGACTGATCTCCATGTCCCATCTGGACGTATTAGTTGCAGAACTTGGACGTTTTCTTGAACGTCATAGGATACCAAAAGCTAACCATCTTCTATTTTTCGAACTGATCATTGTTTTTAATTCGTACTGATCAAGGTTTTTGATTCGAACCATTTTTTTCATTCTTGCACGCACATCCAGCTGTCATGTATACCTTCTTTGAAAAAGTAGCAATCATTTCATCATATACAGATTTTTTTACATATAATATATGTACATGAATAACATATACACCACACCGACTGCACATTTTTCATACATGAATGACATATACAACACACTGACTGTACATTTTCTTGCTATTAGAAGCCTCTTCAGATTTAACGATTTGTACTGGGCATAACAAATTAACCAAAAACTGAATTATGAAGGTCAAAGTTCTTGAATTACAAACCAAAAAACAAGCAGGCTAAATAGAGGATTGCCAGGGTCTAGGACAGATCAATTGCAATACACTTTCACTCCATTTTTCACTTAGTAATAGCATGACTGAATAAGAAGTTCAAAACTGGAGCAGTTTTTCCTTTCAGTATCGTTGGACACGAGCTCCTTGAGGAAGCTTGCGTGGTCAGTAGCACGTTAGTCCTACAATTGTGTCGATGTGGAGAAGGAGCCTCGAGGTCAGCCCACGACAGGGTAACTTCTCTGCACTACAAGAAGTCAAAAGCAGTAACTGTACACATTTTTGGACATACAAGCATAACAGAAATTTGCATAACAAACATGGTGTATCCTGATACAAAATACTGATGCTTTGGGAATTTTCGAACAGAGAAAAGAAGTGCAGGCAGCTCAAGCATCAAGTGCAGAAGAGCATGGGCTCACCGGGGAAGGAGGTAGACAGACGACAGCGGTTGGCCTGTATTAAGCAGAGGAGAACATGAAAATAGAAATCACCGACCTGATCGAGCATTGAAAACTTTCTGCCTCTATTCAGTATAAGAAATTAGGAAGTTTAAACTCATAAAACTGCTATAGCTCAAACTCTGATGCGCATCTCCAAATCGTCTCATACTATAGGAAGAACATGAAAAAACAGATGTAATTGGATTTACGACCGGCAAGTAGATGAACTGACCAGAATACAAATACCATGTTGTGCTATACCAAGAACTTGGAAACACAAATGAAATTGAATTTATGATCGGCAAGTAGATGAACTAAAACAAAATACAAAGATACATGAAAACATGAATGGGGAAGGCAAGACCTCATCGCTTCGTCATTGAACGGCCTCGTCTATCGGCAGTGAACGGACTGTGGCACCGGCGGTGAACGGCCTGGGCGCTGCGGTGGCGCGAGGGTGGCCAAGGGCATTTGCATCAGGAAACTCATGAAATAAGCTTACCACCATGTGGCGTTAGGCAACAAACATTCGCAGTCTTTGAACTGAAACTAAATCAAGAAATTGAACTGAGTGTGTGACGAGATAGTTAATGTGAAATTGAACTGAGTGTTTCACATCACTCTACAGCACACCGATGCGCACACACAGCCAGTAGTGAGAATCACCATTGTGCAACAACAAGCTCAGGGGGCTCAAATCTCCATGGCATGGGAGCAAATCGCATGCAATATTTTATTAATTCA
Source organism: Triticum dicoccoides (assembly GCF_002162155.2). Lineage (NCBI taxonomy): Eukaryota > Viridiplantae > Streptophyta > Magnoliopsida > Poales > Poaceae > Triticum > Triticum dicoccoides. Next base: position 361,223,559 of record NC_041381.1, on the reverse strand, counting down.
GCCCTTGGTGTCGGATGGATCTTCACTTGTGTAATTACCTGCACAAGGATCAGCAGACCAACATTTGAGCACACACTGAAACACTTTGATCCTACATCTCAGATCGAACCATGTAGGACATGAGTATAATACAGCTACCATATTAACATTTTAGAAAACAGGATGGGATCAAACTTGAAGAGGAAGACTAGCTGAACTGAGAAAGTAAACTGATTTGTCACATTATGTTAAAAAATAATGCAAACATTTCATTTTTTACAGCAGGCCTTTTGGCATTTTCAACTGTAGTTCAATGAAAATATTACCAAACACAAACTTTTCCAATCATAGAACTGCAGAAATATAGGAAAGTTGAACTATTGTATTTCTGTGGTGCGCACATAATTAATAATTCGAAAAATTCTTATCTTATCTCACTAAACTGGTTACACCTTCACTGGAGTTTGCTTGGAGGTGCAGGAACTTGGACATGCACGGTTCTGCATGTTGAACTCCTAGCAATGTCATGCCTCTGCAATCCATTGAGCTGCTCCACCGGCCACTGTGTATTGTGACGCTGGGCTACCAAAGCTGTGCATGGATAGGCTCAACAGTGAGTGCACAGGGGCGGTGGAAGAACAGGTAGGGCCTTCGGTGATGCCCGGAGCTGGCACAAGGTGCCTCGGCCTTCTTCGACCGATGCTCCGTTGGCTTATGCCAGAAGTAGAACTTACTGGCCTTCCAAACTCGTACTGAAGACATGTACCAAAGAACAACATGCATCAGCTATACACTGCCATGAGGTACCAAAAAACACAATAGTTTGTGCATTTTTGTAACACAATGACATTTTATGGAACTACTACTGTATTTAGATGCTCTCATATAGATTAACACAACATCTTGTTTGCTAGAAAGAACATAGGAACAGAAGTGGCTAAAATCAGATTTAGATAGGTGAATTATGAAATGCAATTTTTCTGTTTTACGAATAAGCACAAATACCTTCGGGGCACAAATGCCAGCCATCAACACTAGATCAAAAGGGTATTTCTTCCTAAAAAGTTCTTCAATTCCTGAAACTAAAAGTGTATTTTCATGTAAACCTGAGCACAAAAAAGAAAAATGGCAGATACATCCAAATTCCTGCTTCCGAACTCCCTTTTTGTTTTTGCCACATTTTCATTTTGAACTTGCCGCGGTTTATTTTTTGAACTTGCCTGGCACTAATACAAGAACTTGCCCTATACAAGATATTTTGCCCATACTTGTTCATCAACCAAAACAGACAATAGGGTGGAGAGAGCATTACCGGCAGTAAACAAAATTATTTTTTGTCTAATTTTTTATTTTTAGCTGAGGCAAACGAATCATAAAAAATACTGATAGAAAATCATACTTTTCTCTCACGAAACCAAACTTCTAAAGTTTCCTACAATAATTCTTTGAACTTGCACATGCAGATGGAGTGAACTTTTCAAAATTGGATCACCTAATGTCATAGCAGTCCCCACTTAGGAATTTGCACAAACAACTAGCATGCAATAGAGAGAAGAATCAACTCCATTTTTCAATCAACTCATATTTGATCAGTACTAGTACTACTGAACAATAAGTATAGAATTGTAGCAGCGGTAAGGAATCATTACCATGAAGAGGGCGATGAGGTTCACGTTCATTTTGGCCCCCCTTCATTGTTGAGATCGATGATGACGAGTAGTAGGTGGGGGAGGGCCACCGTGATCTATTAGGTAGGAAGTAGATGAGGCCATGAGGGCACCTCAGATCGTCGAAGGGAGGCCACCGTGAGGATAGCCGTGTTGGCCCACTAGCCGAGAAGGAGGAGCATCGGCGAATCTACACCATGGACACAAAACTCTGAACTTCATGAAAAAGAAATTTGAATGTCAAAGAAGTTAGTGTGTGAATTGTTCTGATATAAAAAATGCAACATAAAAACCCACTTCGGCTTCTCTGAATCAAAATTCTGGCATCATACCAACACAACCAAACTGTTTTTCTAACAAAACATTTAACTGCTTCACATGATATGTATCTCTCAAAAAAGGAAACTTGTTTTACTACATTTTACCAAATACTCCTACAAAACAACATAAAAAGATTCAGTTTCTCATAGCATTTCAACAAGCACACATGGAGCATCCTTTTTTTGCACAGAAACAACCTGAGATTGAATGGAGAACGATGTGGAGGAAGGGAAAGGAGGCAACCTCCTAAGCTGTGGCGTCAAACTGCTTGTCGTATGCCCGTTAAACGACCCGGGTGGCGGCAGTGAACGGCTGGGGGGATGCAGCGACGGAGCCCCACCGACAGGAGGAGGTAGCGCTGCAGGGGCACCGGTGGTGAACAGCGCGACTGGAGCCAGGCGAGATAGCGGCGCGACGGCGGGGGGCAGGTGAGATGGCCGCGCGGCTGCGGCGACCAGGGGAGATGGCGGCGCGGCAACGAGGGACAGGGAAATGGCGGTGCAGCGACGAGGGACAGGGAGATGGCGGCACGGTGGC